>NW_027142291.1:0-337500 GCF_036365525.1 Heterodontus francisci
TGGAATATTATCACCTGTGTATTAGTGATGATATCTAATTTAACAATTAACTGGAATATTATCACCTGTGTATTAGTGATGATATCTAATTTAACAATTAACTGGAATATTATCCCCTGTGTATTAGTGATGATATCTAATTTAACAATTAACTGGAATATTATCACCTGTGTATTAGTGATGATATCTAATTTAACAATTAACTGGAATATTATCACCTGTGTATTAGTGATGATATCTAATTTAACAATTAACTGGAATATTATCACCTGTGTATTAGTGATGATATCTAATTTAACAATTAACTGGAATATTATCACCTGTGTATTAGTGATGATATCTAATTTAACAATTAACTGGAATATTATCACCTGTGTATTAGTGATGATATCTAATTTAACAATTAACTGGAATATTATCACCTGTGTATTAGTGATGATATCTAATTTAACAATTAACTGGAATATTATCACCTGTGTATTAGTGATGATATCTAATTTAACAATTAACTGGAATATTATCACCTGTGTATTAGTGATGATATCTAATTTAACAATTAACTGGAATATTATCACCTGTGTATTAGTGATGATATCTAATTTAACAATTAACTGGAATATTATCACCTGTGTATTAGTGATGATATCTAATTTAACAATTAACTGGAATATTATCACCTGTGTATTAGTGATGATATCTAATTTAACAATTAACTGGAATATTATCACCTGTGTATTAGTGCATGACATCTAATTTAACAATTAACTGGAATATTATCACCTGTGTATTAGTGATGATATCTAATTTAACAATTAACTGGAATATTATCACCTGTGTATTAGTGATGACATCTAATTTAACAATTAACTGGAATATTATCACCTGTGTATTAGTGATGATATCTAATTTAACAATTAACTGGAATATTATCACCTGTGTATTAGTGATGATATCTAATTTAACAATTAACTGGAATATTATCACCTGTGTATTAGTGATGATATCTAATTTAACAATTAACTGGAATATTATCACCTGTGTATTAGTGATGATATCTAATTTAACAATTAACTGGAATATTATCACCTGTGTATTAGTGATGATATCTAATTTAACAATTAACTGGAATATTATCACCTGTGTATTAGTGATGATATCTAATTTAACAATTAACTGGAATATTATCACCTGTGTATTAGTGATGATATCTAATTTAACAATTAACTGGAATATTATCACCTGTGTATTAGTGATGATATCTAATTTAACAATTAACTGGAATATTATCACCTGTGTATTAGTGATGATATCTAATTTAACAATTAACTGGAATATTATCACCTGTGTATTAGTGATGATATCTAATTTAACAATTAACTGGAATATTATCACCTGTGTATTAGTGATGATATCTAATTTAACAATTAACTGGAATATTATCACCTGTGTATTAGTGATGATATCTAATTTAACAATTAACTGGAATATTATCACCTGTGTATTAGTGATGATATCTAATTTAACAATTAACTGGAATATTATCACCTGTGTATTAGTGATGATATCTAATTTAACAATTAACTGGAATATTATCACCTGTGTATTAGTGATGATATCTAATTTAACAATAACTGGAATATTATCACCTGTGTATTAGTGATGATATCTAATTTAACAATTAACTGGAATATTATCCCCTGTGTATTAGTGATGATATCTAATTTAACAATTAACTGGAATATTATCACCTGTGTATTAGTGATGATATCTAATTTAACAATTAACTGGAATATTATCACCTGTGTATTAGTGATGATATCTAATTTAACAATTAACTGGAATATTATCACCTGTGTATTAGTGATGACATCTAATTTAACAATTAACTGGAATATTATCACCTGTGTATTAGTGATGACATCTAATTTAACAATTAACTGGAATATTATCACCTGTGTATTAGTGATGACATCTAATTTAACAATTAACTGGAATATTATCACCTGTGTATTAGTGATGATATCTAATTTAACAATTAACTGGAATATTATCACCTGTGTATTAGTGATGACATCTAATTTAACAATTAACTGGAATATTATCACCTGTGTATTAGTGATGATATCTAATTTAACAATTAACTGGAATATTATCCCCTGTGTATTAGTGATGATATCTAATTTAACAATTAACTGGAATATTATCACCTGTGTATTAGTGATGATATCTAATTTAACAATTAACTGGAATATTATCACCTGTGTATTAGTGATGATATCTAATTTAACAATTAACTGGAATATTATCACCTGTGTATTAGTGATGATATCTAATTTAACAATTAACTGGAATATTATCACCTGTGTATTAGTGATGACATCTAATTTAACAATTAACTGGAATATTATCACCTGTGTATTAGTGATGATATCTAATTTAACAATTAACTGGAATATTATCACCTGTGTATTAGTGATGATATCTAATTTAACAATTAACTGGAATATTATCACCTGTGTATTAGTGATGATATCTAATTTAACAATTAACTGGAATATTATCACCTGTGTATTAGTGATGATATCTAATTTAACAATTAACTGGAATATTATCACCTGTGTATTAGTGATGACATCTAATTTAACAATTAACTGGAATATTATCACCTGTGTATTAGTGATGATATCTAATTTAACAATTAACTGGAATATTATCACCTGTGTATTAGTGATGATATCTAATTTAACAATTAACTGGAATATTATCACCTGTGTATTAGTGATGATATCTAATTTAACAATTAACTGGAATATTATCACCTGTGTATTAGTGATGATATCTAATTTAACAATTAACTGGAATATTATCACCTGTGTATTAGTGATGATATCTAATTTAACAATTAACTGGAATATTATCACCTGTGTTTTAGTGATGATATCTAATTTAACAATTAACTGGAATATTATCACCTGTGTATTAGTGATGATATCTAATTTAACAATTAACTGGAATATTATCACCTGTGTATTAGTGATGATATCTAATTTAACAATTAACTGGAATATTATCCCCTGTGTATTAGTGATGATATCTAATTTAACAATTAACTGGAATATTATCACCTGTGTATTAGTGATGATATCTAATTTAACAATTAACTGGAATATTATCACCTGTGTATTAGTGATGATATCTAATTTAACAATTAACTGGAATATTATCCCGTGTGTATTAGTGATGATATCTAATTTAACAATTAACTGGAATATTATCACCTGTGTATTAGTGATGATATCTAATTTAACAATTAACTGGAATATTATCCCCTGTGTATTAGTGATGATATCTAATTTAACAATTAACTGGAATATTATCACCTGTGTATTAGTGATGACATCTAATTTAACAATTAACTGGAATATTATCACCTGTGTATTAGTGATGATATCTAATTTAACAATTAACTGGAATATTATCACCTGTGTATTAGTGATGACATCTAATTTAACAATTAACTGGAATATTATCACCTGTGTATTAGTGATGACATCTAATTTAACAATTAACTGGAATATTATCACCTGTGTATTAGTGATGACATCTAATTTAACAATTAACTGGAATATTATCACCTGTGTATTAGTGATGATATCTAATTTAACAATTAACTGGAATATTATCCCCTGTGTATTAGTGATGACATCTAATTTAACAATTAACTGGAATATTATCACCTGTGTATTAGTGATGATATCTAATTTAACAATTAACTGGAATATTATCACCTGTGTATTCGTGATGATATCTAATTTAACAATTAACTGGAATATTATCACCTGTGTATTACTGATGATATCTAATTTAACAATTAACTGGAATATTATCACCTGTGTATTCGTGATGATATCTAATTTAACAATTAACTGGAATATTATCACCTGTGTATTAGTGATGATATCTAATTTAACAATTAACTGGAATATTATCACCTGTGTATTAGTGATGATATCTAATTTAACAATTAATTGGAATAATATCACCTGTGTATTAGTGATGATATCTAATTTAACAATTAACTGGAATATTATCACCTGTGTTTTAGTGATGATATCTAATTTAACAATTGACTGGAATATTATCACCTGTGTATTAGTGATGATATCTAATTTAACAATTAACTGGAATATTATCACCTGTGTATTAGTGATGATATCTAATTTAACAATTAACTGGAATATTATCCCCTGTGTATTAGTGATGATATCTAATTTAACAATTAACTGGAATATTATCACCTGTGTATTAGTGATGATATCTAATTTAACAATTAACTGGAATATTATCACCTGTGTATTAGTGATGATATCTAATTTAACAATTAACTGGAATATTATCCCCTGTGTATTAGTGATGATATCTAATTTAACAATTAACTGGAATATTATCACCTGTGTATTAGTGATGATATCTAATTTAACAATTAACTGGAATATTATCCCCTGTGTATTAGTGATGATATCTAATTTAACAATTAACTGGAATATTATCACCTGTGTATTAGTGATGACATCTAATTTAACAATTAACTGAATATTATCCCCTGTGTATTAGTGATGATATCTAATTTAACAATTAACTGGAATATTATCACCTGTGTATTTGTGATGACATCTAATTTAACAATTAACTGGAATATTATCACCTGTGTATTAGTGATGATATCTAATTTAACAATTAACTGGAATATTATCACCTGTGTATTAGTGATGATATCTAATTTAACAATTAACTGGAATATTATCACCTGTGTATTAGTGATGACATCTAATTTAACAATTGACTGGAATATTATCACCTGTGTATTAGTGATGATATCTAATTTAACAATTAACTGGAATATTATCACCTGTGTATTAGTGATGACATCTAATTTAACAATTAACTGGAATATTATCACCTGTGTATTAGTGATGATATCTAATTTAACAATTAACTGGAATATTATCACCTGTGTATTAGTGATGATATCTAATTTAACAATTAACTGGAATATTATCACCTGTGTATTAGTGATGATATCTAATTTAACAATTAACTGGAATATTATCCCCTGTGTATTAGTGATGATATCTAATTTAACAATTAACTGGAATATTATCACCTGTGTATTAGTGATGATATCTAATTTAACAATTAACTGGAATATTATCACCTGTGTATTAGTGATGATATCTAATTTAACAATTAACTGGAATATTATCCCCTGTGTATTAGTGATGATATCTAATTTAACAATTAACTGGAATATTATCACCTGTGTATTAGTGATGATATCTAATTTAACAATTAACTGGAATATTATCCCTGTGTATTAGTGATGATATCTAATTTAACAATTAACTGGAATATTATCACCTGTGTATTAGTGATGACATCTAATTTAACAATTAACTGGAATATTATCCCCTGTGTATTAGTGATGATATCTAATTTAACAATTAACTGGAATATTATCACCTGTGTATTTGTGATGACATCTAATTTAACAATTAACTGGAATATTATCCCCTGTGTATTAGTGATGATATCTAATTTAACAATTAACTGGAATATTATCACCTGTGTATTAGTGATGATATCTAATTTAACAATTAACTGGAATATTATCACCTGTGTATTAGTGATGACATCTAATTTAACAATTGACTGGAATATTATCACCTGTGTATTAGTGATGATATCTAATTTAACAATTAACTGGAATATTATCACCTGTGTATTAGTGATGACATCTAATTTAACAATTAACTGGAATATTATCACCTGTGTATTAGTGATGATATCTAATTTAACAATTAACTGGAATATTATCACCTGTGTATTAGTGATGATATCTAATTTAACAATTAACTGGAATATTATCCCCTGTGTATTAGTGATGATATCTAATTTAACAATTAACTGGAATATTATCACCTGTGTATTTGTGATGACATCTAATTTAACAATTAACTGGAATATTATCCCCTGTGTATTAGTGATGATATCTAATTTAACAATTAACTGGAATATTATCACCTGTGTATTAGTGATGATATCTAATTTAACAATTAACTGGAATATTATCACCTGTGTATTAGTGATGATATCTAATTTAACAATTAACTGGAATATTATCCCCTGTGTATTAGTGATGATATCTAATTTAACAATTAACTGGAATATTATCACCTGTGTATTAGTGATGATATCTAATTTAACAATTAACTGGAATATTATCCCCTGTGTATTAGTGATGATATCTAATTTAACAATTAACTGGAATATTATCACCTGTGTATTAGTGATGACATCTAATTTAACAATTAACTGGAATATTATCCCCTGTGTATTAGTGATGATATCTAATTTAACAATTAACTGGAATATTATCACCTGTGTATTTGTGATGACATCTAATTTAACAATTAACTGGAATATTATCCCCTGTGTATTAGTGATGATATCTAATTTAACAATTAACTGGAATATTATCACCTGTGTATTAGTGATGACATCTAATTTAACAATTAACTGGAATATTATCACCTGTGTATTAGTGATGACATCTAATTTAACAATTGACTGGAATATTATCACCTGTGTATTAGTGATGATATCTGATTTAACAATTAACTGGAATATTATCACCTGTGTATTAGTGATGACATCTAATTTAACAATTAACTGGAATATTATCACCTGTGTATTAGTGATGATATCTAATTTAACAATTAACTGGAATATTATCACCTGTGTATTAGTGATGATATCTAATTTAACAATTAACTGGAATATTATCCCCTGTGTATTAGTGATGATATCTAATTTAACAATTAACTGGAATATTATCACCTGTGTATTTGTGATGACATCTAATTTAACAATTAACTGGAATATTATCCCCTGTGTATTAGTGATGATATCTAATTTAACAATTAACTGGAATATTATCACCTGTGTATTAGTGATGACATCTAATTTAACAATTAACTGGAATATTATCACCTGTGTATTAGTGATGACATCTAATTTAACAATTGACTGGAATATTATCACCTGTGTATTAGTGATGATATCTAATTTAACAATTAACTGGAATATTATCACCTGTGTATTAGTGATGACATCTAATTTAACAATTAACTGGAATATTATCACCTGTGTATTAGTGATGATATCTAATTTAACAATTAACTGGAATATTATCACCTGTGTATTAGTGATGATATCTAATTTAACAATTAACTGGAATATTATCCCCTGTGTATTAGTGATGATATCTAATTTAACAATTAACTGGAATATTATCACCTGTGTATTTGTGATGACATCTAATTTAACAATTAACTGGAATATTATCCCCTGTGTATTAGTGATGATATCTAATTTAACAATTAACTGGAATATTATCACCTGTGTATTAGTGATGATATCTAATTTAACAATTAACTGGAATATTATCACCTGTGTATTAGTGATGATATCTAATTTAACAATTAACTGGAATATTATCCCCTGTGTATTAGTGATGATATCTAATTTAACAATTAACTGGAATATTATCACCTGTGTATTAGTGATGATATCTAATTTAACAATTAACTGGAATATTATCCCCTGTGTATTAGTGATGATATCTAATTTAACAATTAACTGGAATATTATCACCTGTGTATTAGTGATGACATCTAATTTAACAATTAACTGGAATATTATCCCCTGTGTATTAGTGATGATATCTAATTTAACAATTAACTGGTATATTATCACCTGTGTATTTGTGATGACATCTAATTTAACAATTAACTGGAATATTATCCCCTGTGTATTAGTGATGATATCTAATTTAACAATTAACTGGAATATTATCACCTGTGTATTAGTGATGACATCTAATTTAACAATTAACTGGAATATTATCACCTGTGTATTAGTGATGATATCTAATTTAACAATTAACTGGAATATTATCACCTGTGTATTAGTGATGATATCTAATTTAACAATTAACTGGAATATTATCCCCTGTGTATTAGTGATGATATCTAATTTAACAATTAACTGGAATATTATCACCTGTGTATTTGTGATGACATCTAATTTAACAATTAACTGGAATATTATCCCCTGTGTATTAGTGATGATATCTAATTTAACAATTAACTGGAATATTATCACCTGTGTATTAGTGATGACATCTAATTTAACAATTAACTGGAATATTATCACCTGTGTATTAGTGATGATATCTAATTTAACAATTAACTGGAATATTATCACCTGTGTATTTGTGATGACATCTAATTTAACAATTAACTGGAATATTATCACCTGTGTATTAGTGATGATATCTAATTTAACAATTAACTGGAATATTATCACCTGTGTATTTGTGATGACATTTAATTTAACAATTAACTGGAATATTATCCCCTGTGTATTAGTGATGATATCTAATTTAACAATTAACTGGAATATTATCCCCTGTGTATTAGTGATGATATCTAATTTAACAATTAACTGGAATATTATCACCTGTGTATTTGTGATGACATCTAATTTAACAATTAACTGGAATATTATCACCTGTGTATTAGTGATGACATCTAATTTAACAATTAACTGGAATATTATCCCCTGTGTATTAGTGATGATATCTAATTTAACAATTAACTGGAATATTATCATCTGTGTATTAGTGATGATATCTAATTTAACAATTAACTGGAATATTATCACCTGTGTATTAGTGATGATATCTAATTTAACAATTAACTGGAATATTATCACCTGTGTATTAGTGATGATATCTAATTTAACAATTAACTGGAATATTATCACCTGTGTATTAGTGATGATATCTAGATATCTAATTTAACAATTAACTGGAATATTATCACCTGTGTATTAGTGATGATATCTAATTTAACAATTAACTGGAATATTATCACCTGTGTATTAGTGATGATATCTAATTTAACAATTAACTGGAATATTATCACCTGTGTATTAGTGATGATATCTAATTTAACAATTAACTGGAATATTATCCCCTGTGTATTAGTGATGATATCTAATTTAACAATTAACTGGAATATTATCATCTGTGTATTAGTGATGATATCTAATTTTACAATTAACTGGAATATTATCACCTGTGTATTAGTGATGATATCTAATTTAACAATTAACTGGAATATTATCATCTGTGTATTAGTGATGATATCTAATTTAACAATTAACTGGAATATTATCACCTGTGTATTTGTGATGACATCTAATTTAACAATTAACTGGAATATTATCACCTGTGTATTAGTGATGACATCTAATTTAACAATTAACTGGAATATTATCCCCTGTGTATTAGTGATGATATCTAATTTAACAATTAACTGGAATATTATCACCTGTGTATTAGTGATGATATCTAATTTAACAATTAACTGGAATATTATCACCTGTGTATTAGTGATGATATCTAATTTAACAATTGACTGGAATATTATCCCCTGTGTATTAGTGATGATATCTAATTTAACAATTAACTGGAATATTATCCCCTGTGTATTAGTGATGATATCTAATTTAACAATTAACTGGAATATTATCACCTGTGTATTAGTGATGACATCTAATTTAACAATTAACTGGAATATTATCACCTGTGTATTAGTGATGATATCTAATTTAACAATTAACTGGAATATTATCACCTGTGTATTAGTGATGATATCTAATTTAACAATTAACTGGAATAATATCACCTGTGTATTAGTGATGATATCTAATTTAACAATTAACTGGAATATTATCACCTGTGTTTTAGTGATGATATCTAATTTAACAATTGACTGGAATATTATCACCTGTGTATTAGTGATGATATCTAATTTAACAATTAACTGGAATATTATCACCTGTGTATTAGTGATGATATCTAATTTAACAATTAACTGGAATATTATCCCCTGTGTATTAGTGATGATATCTAATTTAACAATTAACTGGAATATTATCACCTGTGTATTAGTGATGATATCTAATTTAACAATTAACTGGAATATTATCACCTGTGTATTAGTGATGATATCTAATTTAACAATTAACTGGAATATTATCACCTGTGTATTAGTGATGATATCTAATTTAACAATTAACTGGAATATTATCACCTGTGTATTAGTGATGATATCTAATTTAACAATTAACTGGAATATTATCCCCTGTGTATTAGTGATGATATCTAATTTAACAATTAACTGGAATATTATCACCTGTGTATTAGTGATGATATCTAATTTAACAATTAACTGGAATATTATCCCCTGTGTATTAGTGATGATATCTAATTTAACAATTAACTGGAATATTATCACCTGTGTATTAGTGATGACATCTAATTTAACAATTAACTGGAATATTATCACCTGTGCATTAGTGATGATATCTAATTTAACAATTAACTGGAATATTATCACCTGTGTATTAGTGATGACATCTAATTTAACAATTAACTGGAATATTATCACCTGTGTATTAGTGATGACATCTAATTTAACAATTAACTGGAATATTATCACCTGTGTATTTGTGATGACATCTAATTTAACAATTAACTGGAATATTATCACCTGTGTATTAGTGATGATATCTAATTTAACAATTAACTGGAATATTATCACCTGTGTATTAGTGATGACATCTAATTTAACAATTAACTGGAATATTATCACCTGTGTATTAGTGATGATATCTAATTTAACAATTAACTGGAATATTATCACCTGTGTATTAGTGATGACATCTAATTTAACAATTAACTGGAATATTATCACCTGTGTATTAGTGATGACATCTAATTTAACAATGAACTGGAATATTATCACCTGTGTATTAGTGATGACATCTAATTTAACAATTAACTGGAATATTATCACCTGTGTATTAGTGATGATATCTAATTTAACAATTAACTGGAATATTCTCCCCTGTGTATTAGTGATGACATCTAATTTAACAATTAACTGGAATATTATCACCTGTGTATTAGTGATGATATCTAATTTAACAATTAACTGGAATATTATCACCTGTGTATTCGTGAAGATATCTAATTTAACAATTAACTGGAATATTATCACCTGTGTATTACTGATGATATCTAATTTAACAATTAACTGGAATATTATCACCTGTGTATTCGTGATGATATCTAATTTAACAATTAACTGGAATATTATCACCTGTGTATTAGTGATGATATCTAATTTAACAATTAACTGGAATATTATCACCTGTGTATTAGTGATGATATCTAATTTAACAATTAACTGGAATAATATCACCTGTGTATTAGTGATGATATCTAATTTAACAATTAACTGGAATATTATCACCTGTGTTTTAGTGATGATATCTAATTTAACAATTGACTGGAATATTATCACCAGTGTATTAGTGATGATATCTAATTTAACAATTAACTGGAATATTATCACCTATGTATTAGTGATGATATCTAATTTAACAATTAACTGGAATATTATCCCCTGTGTATTAGTGATGATATCTAATTTAACAATTAACTGGAATATTATCACCTGTGTATTAGTGATGATATCTAATTTAACAATTAACTGGAATATTATCACCTGTGTATTAGTGATGATATCTAATTTAACAATTAACTGGAATATTATCCCCTGTGTATTAGTGATGATATCTAATTTAACAATTAACTGGAATATTATTACCTGTGTATTAGTGATGATATCTAATTTAACAATTAACTGGAATATTATCCCCTGTGTATTAGTGATGATATCTAATTTAACAATTAACTGGAATATTATCACCTGTGTATTAGTGATGACATCTAATTTAACAATTAACTGGAATATTATCCCCTGTGTATTAGTGATGATATCTAATTTAACAATTAACTGGAATATTATCACCTGTGTATTTGTGATGACATCTAATTTAACAATTAACTGGAATATTATCCCCTGTGTATTAGTGATGATATCTAATTTAACAATTAACTGGAATATTATCACCTGTGTATTAGTGATGACATCTAATTTAACAATTAACTGGAATATTATCACCTGTGTATTAGTGATGACATCTAATTTAACAATTGACTGGAATATTATCACCTGTGTATTAGTGATGATATCTAATTTAACAATTAACTGGAATATTATCACCTGTGTATTAGTGATGACATCTAATTTAACAATTAACTGGAATATTATCACCTGTGTATTAGTGATGATATCTAATTTAACAATTAACTGGAATATTATCACCTGTGTATTAGTGATGACATCTAATTTAACAATTAACTGGAATATTATCCCCTGTGTATTAGTGATGATATCTAATTTAACAATTAACTGGAAAATTATCACCTGTGTATTTGTGATGACATCTAATTTAACAATTAACTGGAATATTATCCCCTGTGTATTAGTGATGATATCTAATTTAACAATTAACTGGAATATTATCACCTGTGTATTAGTGATGATATCTAATTTAACAATTAACTGGAATATTATCACCTGTGTATTAGTGATGATATCTAATTTAACAATTAACTGGAATATTATCACCTGTGTATTAGTGATGATATCTAATTTAACAATTAACTGGAATATTATCACCTGTGTATTAGTGATGATATCTAATTTAACAATTAACTGGAATATTATCCCCTGTGTATTAGTGATGATATCTAATTTAACAATTAACTGGAATATTATCACCTGTGTATTAGTGATGATATCTAATTTAACAATTAACTGGAATATTATCCCCTGTGTATTAGTGATGATATCTAATTTAACAATTAACTGGAATATTATCACCTGTGTATTAGTGATGACATCTAATTTAACAATTAACTGGAATATTATCCCCTGTGTATTAGTGATGATATCTAATTTAACAATTAACTGGAATATTATCACCTGTGTATTTGTGATGACATCTAATTTAACAATTAACTGGAATATTATCCCCTGTGTATTAGTGATGATATCTAATTTAACAATTAACTGGAATATTATCACCTGTGTATTAGTGATGACATCTAATTTAACAATTAACTGGAATATTATCACCTGTGTATTAGTGATGACATCTAATTTAACAATTGACTGGAATATTATCACCTGTGTATTAGTGATGATATCTAATTTAACAATTAACTGGAATATTATCACCTGTGTATTAGTGATGACATCTAATTTAACAATTAACTGGAATATTATCACCTGTGTATTAGTGATGATATCTAATTTAACAATTAACTGGACTATTATCACCTGTGTATTAGTGATGATATCTAATTTAACAATTAACTGGAATATTATCACCTGTGTATTAGTGATGATATCTAATTTAACAATTAACTGGAATATTATCACCTGTGTATTAGTGATGACATCTAATTTAACAATTAACTGGAATATTATCACCTGTGTATTAGTGATGATATCTAATTTAACAATTAACTGGAATATTATCACCTGTGTATTAGTGATGATATCTAATTTAACAATTAACTGGAATATTATCCCCTGTGTATTAGTGATGATATCTAATTTAACAATTAACTGGAATATTATCATCTGTGTATTTGTGATGACATCTAATTTAACAATTAACTGGAATATTATCCCCTGTGTATTAGTGATGATACCTAATTTAACAATTAACTGGAATATTATCACCTGTGTATTAGTGATGACATCTAATTTAACAATTAACTGGAATATTATCACCTGTGTATTAGTGATGATATCTAATTTAACAATTAACTGGAATATTATCACCTGTGTATTTGTGATGACATCTAATTTAACAATTAACTGGAATATTATCACCTGTGTATTAGTGATGATATCTAATTTAACAATTAACTGGAATATTATCACCTGTGTATTTGTGATGACATTTAATTTAACAATTAACTGGAATATTATCCCCTGTGTATTAGTGATGATATCTAATTTAACAATTAACTGGAATATTATCCCCTGTGTATTAGTGATGATATCTAATTTAACAATTAACTGGAATATTATCACCTGTGTATTTGTGATGACATCTAATTTAACAATTAACTGGAATATTATCACCTGTGTATTAGTGATGACATCTAATTTAACAATTAACTGGAATATTATCCCCTGTGTATTAGTGATGATATCTAATTTAACAATTAACTGGAATATTATCATCTGTGTATTAGTGATGATATCTAATTTAACAATTAACTGGAATATTATCACCTGTGTATTAGTGATGATATCTAATTTAACAATTAACTGGAATATTATCACCTGTGTATTAGTGATGATATCTAATTTAACAATTAACTGGAATATTATCACCTGTGTATTAGTGATGATATCTAATTTAACAATTAACTGGAATATTATCACCTGTGTATTAGTGATGATATCTAATTTAACAATTAACTGGAATATTATCACCTGTGTATTAGTGATGATATCTAATTTAACAATTGACTGGAATATTATCACCTGTGTATTAGTGATGATATCTAATTTAACAATTAACTGGAATATTATCCCCTGTGTATTAGTGATGATATCTAATTTAACAATTAACTGGAATATTATCCCCTGTGTATTAGTGATGATATCTAATTTAACAATTAACTGGAATATTATCACCTGTGTATTAGTGATGACATCTAATTTAACAATTAACTGGAATATTATCACCTGTGTATTAGTGATGACATCTAATTTAATAATTGACTGGAATATTATCACCTGTGTATTAGTGATGATATCTAATTTAACAATTAACTGGAATATTATCACCTGTGTATTAGTGATGACATCTAATTTAACAATTAACTGGAATATTATCACCTGTGTATTAGTGATGATATCTAATTTAACAATTAACTGGAATATTATCACCTGTGTATTAGTGATGATATCTAATTTAACAATTAACTGGAATATCATCACCTGTGTATTAGTGATGACATCTAATTTAACAATTAACTGGAATATTATCCCCTGTGTATTAGTGATGATATCTAATTTAACAATTAACTGGAATATTATCACCTGTGTATCAGTGATGACATCTAATTTAACAATTAACTGGAATATTATCACCTGTGTATCAGTGATGATATCTAATTTAACAATTAACTGGAATATTATCACCTGTGTATCAGTGATGATATCTAATTTAACAATTAACTGGAATATTATCACCTGTGTATTAGTGATGACATCTAATTTAACAATTAACTGGAATATTATCACCTGTGTATTAGTGATGACATCTAATTTAACAATTAACTGGAATATTATCACCTGTGTATTAGTGATGATATCTAATTTAACAATTAACTGGAATATTATCACCTGTGTATTAGTGATGACATCTAATTTAACAATTAACTGGAATATTATCACCTGTGTATTAGTGATGACATCTAATTTAACAATTAACTCGAATATTATCACCTGTGTATTAGTGATGACATCTAATTTAACAATTAACTGGAATATTATCACCTGTGTATTAGTGATGACATCTAATTTAACAATTAACTGGAATATTATCACCTGTGTATAGTGATGATATCTAATTTAACAATTAACTGGAATATTATCACCTGTGTATTAGTGATGATATCTAATTTAACAATTAACTGGAATATTATCCCCTGTGTATTAGTGATGATATCTAATTTAACAATTAACTGGAATATTATCCCCTGTGTATTAGTGATGACATCTAATTTAACAATTAACTGGAATATTATCACCTGTGTATTAGTGATGATATCTAATTTAACAATTAACTGGAATATTATCACCTGTGTATTAGTGATGATATCTAATTTAACAATTAACTGTAATATTATCCCGTGTATTGGTGATGACATCTAATTTAACAATTAACTGGAATATTATCACCTGTGTATTAGTGATGATATCTAATTTAACAATTAACTGGAATATTATCACCTGTGTATTAGTGATGACATCTAATTTAACAATTAACTGGAATATTATCACCTGTGTATTAGTGATGACATCTAATTTAACAATTAACTCGAATATTATCACCTGTGTATTAGTGATGACATCTAATTTAACAATTAACTGGAATATTATCACCTGTGTATTAGTGATGACATCTAATTTAACAATTAACTGGAATATTATCACCTGTGTATTAGTGATGACATCTAATTTAACAATTAACTGGAATATTATCACCTGTGTATTAGTGATGACATCTAATTTAACAATTAACTGGAATATTATCACCTGTGTATTAGTGATGACATCAAATTTAACAATTAACTGGAATATTATCACCTGTGTATTAGTGATGACATCCAATTTAACAGTTAACTGGAATATTATCACCTGTGTATTACTGATGACATCTAATTTAACAATTAACTGGAATATTATCACCTGTGTATTAGTGATGACATCTAATTTAACAATTAACTGGAATATTATCACCTGTGTATTAGTGATGACATCTAATTTAACAATTAACTGGAATATTATCACCTGTGTATTAGTGATGACATCTAATTTAACAATTAACTGGAATATTATCACCTGTGTATTAGTGATGACATCTAATTTAACAATTAACTGGAATATTATCACCTGTGTATTAGTGATGACATCTAATTTAACAATTAACTGGAATATTATCACCTGTGTATTAGTGATGACATCTAATTTAACAATTAACTGGAATATTATCACCTGTGTATTAGTGATGACATCTAATTTAACAATTAACTGGAATATTATCACCTGTGTATTAGTGATGACATCTAATTTAACAATTAACTGGAATATTATCACCTGTGTATTAGTGATGACATCTAATTTAACAATTAACTGGAATATTATCACCTGTGTATTAGTGATGACATCTAATTTAACAATTAACTGGAATATTATCACCTGTGTATTAGTGATGACATCTAATTTAACAATTAACTGGAATATTATCACCTGTGTATTAGTGATGACATCTAATTTAAGAATTAACTGGAATATTATCACCTGTGTATTAGTGATGACATCTAATTTAACAATTAACTGGAATATTATCAACTGTGTATTAGTGATGATATCTAATTTAACAATTAACTGGAATATTATCACCTGTGTATTAGTGATGATATCTAATTTAACAATTAACTGGAATATTATCACCTGTGTATTAGTGATGATATCTAATTTAACAATTAACTGGAATATTATCACCTGTGTATTAGTGATCACATCTAATTTAACAATTAACTGGAATATTATCACCTGTGTATTAGTGATGACATCTAATTTAACTATTAACTGGAATATTATCACCTGTGTATTAGTGATGATATCTAATTTAACAATTAACTGGAATATTATCACCTGTGTATTAGTGATGACATCTAATTTAACAATTAACTGGAATATTATCACCTGTGTATTAGTGATGACATCTAATTTAACAATTAACTGGAATATTATCACCTGTGTATTAGTGATGACATCTAATTTAACAATTAACTGGAATATTATCACCTGTGTATTAGTGATGACATCTAATTTAACAATTAACTGGAATATTATCACCTGTGTATTATTGATGACATCTAATTTAACAATTAACTGGAATATTATCACCTGTGTATTAGTGATGATATCTAATTTAACAATTAACTGGAATATTATCCCCTGTGTATCAGTGATGACATCTAATTTAACAGTTAACTGGAATATTATCACCTGTGTATTAGTGATGACATCTAATTTAACAATTAACTGGAATATTATCACCTGTGTATTAGTGATGATATCTAATTTAACAATTAACTGGAATATTATCACCTGTGTATTAGTGATGACATCTAATTTAACAATTAACTGGAATATTATCACCTGTGTATTAGTGATGATATCTAATTTAACAATTAACTGGAATATTATCACCTGTGTATTAGTGATGATATCTAATTTAACAATTAACTGAAATATTATCCCCTGTGTATTAGTGATGATATCTAATTTAACAATTAACTGGAATAATATCACCTGTGTATTAGTGATGATATCTAATTTAACAATTAACTGGAATATTATCCCCTGTGTATTAGTGATGATATCTAATTTAACAATTAACTGGAATAATATCACCTGTGTATTAGTGATGATATCTAATTTAACAATTAACTGGAATATTATCACCTGTGTATTAGTGATGATATCTAATTTAACAATTAACTGGAATATTATCCCCTGTGTATTAGTGATGATATCTAATTTAACAATTAACTGGAATATTATCCCCTGTGTATTAGTGATGATATCTAATTTAACAATTAACTGGAATATTATCCCCTGTGTATTAGTGATGATATCTAATTTAACAATTAACTGGAATATTATCACCTGTGTATTAGTGATGATATCTAATTTAACAATTAACTGGAATATTATCACCTGTGTATGAGTGATGATATCTAATTTAACAATTAACTGGAATATTATCACCTGTGTATTAGTGATGACATCTAATTTAACAATTAACTGGAATATTATCACCTGTGTATTAGTGATGACATCTAATTTAACAATTAACTGGAATATTATCACCTGTGTATTAGTGATGATATCTAATTTAACAATTAACTGGAATATTATCACCTGTGTATTAGTGATGACATCTAATTTAACAATTAACTGGAATATTATCACCTGTGTATTAGTGATGATATCTAATTTAACAATTAACTGGAATATTATCACCTGTGTATTAGTGATGATATCTAATTTAACAATTAACTGGAATATTATCACCTGTGTATTAGTGATGATATCTAATTTAACAATTAACTGGAATATTATCACCTGTGTATTAGTGATGACATCTAATTTAACAATTAACTGGAATATTATCACCTGTGTATTAGTGATGACATCGAATTTAACAATTAACCGGAATATTATCACCTGTGTATTAGTGATGACATCTAATTTAACAATTAACTGGAATATTATCACCTGTGTATTAGTGATGATATCTAATTTAACAATTAACTGGAATATTATCACCTGTGTATTAGTGATGATATCTAATTTAACAATTAACTGGAATATTATCCCCTGTGTATTAGTGATGATATCTAATTTAACAATTAACTGGAATATTATCACCTGTGTATTAGTGATGATATCGAATTTAACAATTAACTGGAATATTATCACCTGTGTATTAGTGATGATATCTAATTTAACAATTAACTGGAATATTATCACCTGTGTATTAGTGATGATATCTAATTTAACAATTAACTGGAATATTATCACCTGTGTATTAGTGATGATATCTAATTTAACAATTAACTGGAATATTATCCCCTGTGTATTAGTGATGATATCTAATTTAACAATTAACTGGAATATTATCACCTGTGTATTAGTGATGACATCTAATTTAACAATTAACTGGAATATTATCACCTGTGTATTAGTGATGATATATAATTTAACAATTAACTGGAATATTATCACCTGTGTATTAGTGATGATATCTAATTTAACAATTAACTGGAATATTATCACCTGTGTATTAGTGATGATATCTAATTTAACAATTAACTGGAATATTATCCCCTGTGTATTAGTGATGATATCTAATTTAACAATTAACTGGAATATTATCACCTGTGTATTAGTGATGACATCTAATTTAACAATTAACTGGAATATTATCACCTGTGTATTAGTGATGACATCTAATTTAACAATTAACTGGAATATTATCACCTGTGTATTAGTGATGATTTCTAATTTAACAATTAACTGGAATATTATCACCTTTGTATTAGTGATGATATCTAATTTAACAATTAACTGGAATATTATCACCTGTGTATTAGTGATGATATCTAATTTAACAATTAACTGGAATATTATCACCTGTGTATTAGTGATGATATCTAATTTAACAATTAACTGGAATATTATCACCTGTGTGTTAGTGATGATAACTAATTTAACAATTAACTGGAATATTATCACCTGTGTATTAGTGATGACATCTAATTTAACAATTAACTGGAATATTATCACCTGTGTATTAGTGATGATATCTAATTTAACAATTAACTGGAATATTATCCCCTGTGTATTAGTGATGATATCTAATTTAACAATTAACTGGAATATTATCACCTGTGTATTAGTGATGACATCTAATTTAACAATTAACTGGAATATTATCACCTGTGTATTAGTGATGACATCTAATTTAACAATTAACCGGAATATTATCACCTGTGTATTAGTGATGACATCTAATTTAACAATTAACCGGAATATTATCACCGGTGTATTAGTGATGATATCTAATTTAACAATTAACTGGAATATTATCACCTGTGTATTAGTGATGATATCTAATTTAACAATTAACTGCAATATTATCACCTGTGTATTAGTGATGATATCTAATTTAACAATTAACTGGAATATTATCACCTGTGTATTAGTGATGATATATAATTTAACAATTAACTGGAATATTATCAACTGTGTATTAGTGATGACATCTAATTTAACAATTAACTGGAATATTATCACCTGTGTATTAGTGATGATATCTAATTTAACAATTAACTGGAATATTATCCCCTGTGTATTAGTGATGACATCTAATTTAACAATTAACTGGAATATTATCACCTGTGTATCAGTGATGATATCTAATTTAACAATTAACTGGAATATTATCACCTGTGTATTAGTGATGATATCTAATTTAACAATTAACTGGAATATTATCACCTGTGTATCAGTGATGACATCTAATTTAACAATTAACTGGAATATTATCACCTGTGTATTAGTGATGATATCTAATTTAACAATTAACAGGAATATTATCACCTGTGTATCAGTGATGATATCTAATTTAACAATTAACTGGAATATTATCACCTGTGTATCAGTGATGATATCTAATTTAGCAATTAACTGGAATATTATCCCCTGTGTATTAGTGATGATATCTAATTTAACAATTAACTGGAATATTATCACCTGTGTATTAGTGATGACATCTAATTTAACAATTAACTGGAATATTATCACCTGTGTATTAGTGATGATATCTAATTTATCAGTTAACTGGAATATTATCACCTGTGTATTAGTGATGATATCTAATTTAACAATTAACTGGAATATTATCCCCTGTGTATTAGTGATGACATCTAATTTAACAATTAACTGGAATATTATCACCTGTGTATTAGTGATGATATCTAATTTAACAATTAACTGGAATATTATCACCTGTGTATTAGTGATGATATCTAATTTAACAATTAACTGGAATATTATCACCTGTGTATCAGTGATGACATCTAATTTAACAATTAACTGGAATATTATCACCTGTGTATCAGTGATGATATCTAATTTAACAATTAACTGGAATATTATCACCTGTGTATTAGTGATGATATCTAATTTAACAATTAACTGGAATATTATCCCCTGTGTATTAGTGATGACATCTAATTTAACAATTAACTGGAATATTATCACCTGTGTATCAGTGATTATATCTAATTTAACAATTAACTGGAATATTATCACCTGTGTATTAGTGATGATATCTAATTTAACAATTAACTGGAATATTATCACCTGTGTATCAGTGATGACATCTAATTTAACAATTAACTGGAATATTATCACCTGTGTATTAGTGATGATATCTAATTTAACACTTAACAGGAATATTATCACCTGTGTATCAGTGATGATATCTAATTTAACAATTAACTGGAATATTATCACCTGTGTATTAGTGATGACATCTAATTTAACAATTAACTGGAATATTATCACCTGTGTATTGGTGATGATATCTAATTTAACAATTAACTGGAATATTATCACCTGTGTATTAGTGATGATATCTAATTTAACAATTAACTGGAATATTATCACCTGTGTATTAGTGATGACATCTAATTTAACAATTAACTGGAATATTATCACCTGTGTATTAGTGATGACATCTAATTTAACAATTAACTGGAATATTATCACCTGTGTATTAGTGATGACATCTAATTTAACAATTAACTGGAATATTATCACCTGTGTATTAGTGATGATATCTAATTTAACAATTAACTGGAATATTATCACCTGTGTATCAGTGATGATATCTAATTTAGCAATTAACTGGAATATTATCCCCTGTGTATTAGTGATGATATCTAATTTAACAATTAACTGGAATATTATCACCTGTGTATTAGTGATGACATCTAATTTAACAATTAACTGGAATATTATCACCTGTGTATTAGTGATGATATCTAATTTAACAATTAACTGGAATATTATCACCTGTGTATTAGTGATGATATCTAATTTAACAATTAACTGGAATATTATCCCCTGTGTATTAGTGATGACATCTAATTTAACAATTAACTGGAATATTATCACCTGTGTATTAGTGATGATATCTAATTTAACAATTAACTGGAATATTATCACCTGTGTATTAGTGATGATATCTAATTTAACAATTAACTGGAATATTATCACCTGTGTATCAGTGATGACATCTAATTTAACAATTAACTGGAATATTATCACCTGTGTATCAGTGATGATATCTAATTTAACAATTAACTGGAATATTATCACCTGTGTATTAGTGATGACATCTAATTTAACAATTAACTGGAATATTATCACCTGTGTATTAGTGATGATATCTAATTTAATAATTAACTGGAATATTATCACCTGTGTATTAGTGATGATATCTAATTTAACAATTAACTGTAATATTATCACCTGTGTATTAGTGATGATATCTAATATAACAATTAACTGGAATATTATCACCTGTGTATTAGTGATGACATCTAATTTAACAATTAACTGGAATATTATCACCTGTGTATTAGTGATGATATCTAATTTAATAATTAACTGGAATATTATCACCTGTGTATTAGTGATGATATCTAATTTAACAATTAACTGTAATATTATCACCTGTGTATTAGTGATGATATCTAATATAACAATTAACTGGAATATTATCACCTGTGTATTAGTGATGATATCTAATTTAACAATTAACTGGAATATTATCACCTGTGTATTAGTGATGATATCTAATTTAATAATTAACTGGAATATTATCACCTGTGTATTAGTGATGATATCTAATTTAACAATTAACTGTAATACTATCACCTGTGTATTAGTGATGATATCTAATATAACAATTAACTGGAATATTATCACCTGTGTATTAGTGATGACATCTAATTTAACAATTAACTGGAATATTATCACCTGTGTATTAGTGATGATATCTAATTTAACAATTAACTGGAATATTATCACCTGTGTATTAGTGATGATATCTAATTTAACAATTAACTGGAATATTATCCCCTGTGTATTAGTGATGACATCTAATTTAACAATTAACTGGAATATTATCACCTGTGTATTAGTGATGATATCTAATTTAACAATTAACTGGAATATTATCACCTGTGTATTAGTGATGATATCTAATTTAACAATTAACTGGAATATTATCCCCTGTGTATTAGTGATGACATCTAATTTAACAATTAACTGGAATATTATCACCTGTGTATTAGTGATGATATCTAATTTAACAATTAACTGGAATATTATCACCTGTGTATTAGTGATGATATCTAATTTAACAATTAACTGGAATATTATCCCCTGTGTATTAGTGATGACATCTAATTTAACAATTAACTGGAATATTATCACCTGTGTATTAGTGATGATATCTAATTTAACAATTAACTGGAATATTATCCCCTGTGCATTAGTGATGATATCTAATTTAACAATTAACTGGAAGATTATCACCTGTGTATTAGTGATGATATCTAATTTAACAATTAACTGGAATATTATCACCTGTGTATTAGTGATGATATCTAATTTAACAATTAACTGGAATATTATCCCCTGTGTATTAGTGATGACATCTAATTTAACAATTAACTGGAATATTATCACCTGTGTATTAGTGATGATATCTAATTTAACAATTAACTGGAATATTATCCCCTGTGTATTAGTGATGATATCTAATTTAACAATTAACTGGAATATTATCCCCTGTGTATTAGTGATGATATCTAATTTAACAATTAACTGGAATATTATCACCTGTGTATCAGTGATGATATCTAATTTAACAATTAACTGGAATATTATCACCTGTGTATTAGTGATGACATCTAATTTAACAATTAACTGGAATATTATCACCTGTGTATTAGTGATGATATCTAATTTAATAATTAACTGGAATATTATCACCTGTGTATTAGTGATGATATCTAATTTAACAATTAACTGGAATATTATCCCCTGTGTATTAGTGATGACATCTAATTTAACAATTAACTGGAATATTATCACCTGTGTATTAGTGATGATATCTAATTTAACAATTAACTGGAATATTATCACCTGTGTATTAGTGATGATATCTAATTTAACAATTAACTGGAATATTATCCCCTGTGTATTAGTGATGACATCTAATTTAACAATTAACTGGAATATTATCACCTGTGTATTAGTGATGATATCTAATTTAACAATTAACTGGAATATTATCCCCTGTGCATTAGTGATGATATCTAATTTAACAATTAACTGGAAGATTATCACCTGTGTATTAGTGATGATATCTAATTTAACAATTAACTGGAATATTATCACCTGTGTATTAGTGATGATATCTAATTTAACAATTAACTGGAATATTATCCCCTGTGTATTAGTGATGACATCTAATTTAACAATTAACTGGAATATTATCACCTGTGTATTAGTGATGATATCTAATTTAACAATTAACTGGAATATTATCCCCTGTGTATTAGTGATGATATCTAATTTAACAATTAACTGGAATATTATCCCCTGTGTATTAGTGATGATATCTAATTTAACAATTAACTGGAATATTATCACCTGTGTATCAGTGATGATATCTAATTTAACAATTAACTGGAATATTATCACCTGTGTATTAGTGATGACATCTAATTTAACAATTAACTGGAATATTATCACCTGTGTATTAGTGATGATATCTAATTTAATAATTAACTGGAATATTATCACCTGTGTATTAGTGATGATATCTAATTTAACAATTAACTGTAATATTATCACCTGTGTATTAGTGATGATATCTAATATAACAATTAACTGGAATATTATCACCTGTGTATTAGTGATGACATCTAATTTAACAATTAACTGGAATATTATCACCTGTGTATTAGTGATGATATCTAATTTAATAATTAACTGGAATATTATCACCTGTGTATTAGTGATGATATCTAATTTAACAATTAACTGTAATATTATCACCTGTGTATTAGTGATGATATCTAATATAACAATTAACTGGAATATTATCACCTGTGTATTAGTGATGATATCTAATTTAACAATTAACTGGAATATTATCACCTGTGTATTAGTGATGATATCTAATTTAATAATTAACTGGAATATTATCACCTGTGTATTAGTGATGATATCTAATTTAACAATTAACTGTAATACTATCACCTGTGTATTAGTGATGATATCTAATATAACAATTAACTGGAATATTATCACCTGTGTATTAGTGATGACATCTAATTTAACAATTAACTGGAATATTATCACCTGTGTATTAGTGATGATATCTAATTTAACAATTAACTGGAATATTATCACCTGTGTATTAGTGATGATATCTAATTTAACAATTAACTGGAATATTATCCCCTGTGTATTAGTGATGACATCTAATTTAACAATTAACTGGAATATTATCACCTGTGTATTAGTGATGATATCTAATTTAACAATTAACTGGAATATTATCACCTGTGTATTAGTGATGATATCTAATTTAACAATTAACTGGAATATTATCCCCTGTGTATTAGTGATGACATCTAATTTAACAATTAACTGGAATATTATCACCTGTGTATTAGTGATGATATCTAATTTAACAATTAACTGGAATATTATCACCTGTGTATTAGTGATGATATCTAATTTAACAATTAACTGGAATATTATCCCCTGTGTATTAGTGATGACATCTAATTTAACAATTAACTGGAATATTATCACCTGTGTATTAGTGATGATATCTAATTTAACAATTAACTGGAATATTATCCCCTGTGCATTAGTGATGATATCTAATTTAACAATTAACTGGAAGATTATCACCTGTGTATTAGTGATGATATCTAATTTAACAATTAACTGGAATATTATCACCTGTGTATTAGTGATGATATCTAATTTAACAATTAACTGGAATATTATCCCCTGTGTATTAGTGATGACATCTAATTTAACAATTAACTGGAATATTATCACCTGTGTATTAGTGATGATATCTAATTTAACAATTAACTGGAATATTATCCCCTGTGTATTAGTGATGATATCTAATTTAACAATTAACTGGAATATTATCCCCTGTGTATTAGTGATGATATCTAATTTAACAATTAACTGGAATATTATCCCCTGTGTATTAGTGATGATATCTAATTTAACAATTAACTGGAATATTATCCCCTGTGTATTAGTGATGATATCTAATTTAACAATTAACTGGAATATTATCCCCTGTGTATTAGTGATGATATCTAATTTAACAATTAACTGGAATATTATCCCCTGTGTATTAGTGATGATATCTAATTTAACAATTAACTGGAATATTATCACCTGTGTATTAGTGATGATATCTAATTTAACAATTAACTGCAATATTATCACCTGTGTATTAGTGATGATATCTAATTTAACAATTAACTGGAATATTATCACCTGTGTATTAGTGATGATATATAATTTAACAATTAACTGGAATATTATCAACTGTGTATTAGTGATGACATCTAATTTAACAATTAACTGGAATATTATCACCTGTGTATTAGTGATGATATCTAATTTAACAATTAACTGGAATATTATCCCCTGTGTATTAGTGATGACATCTAATTTAACAATTAACTGGAATATTATCACCTGTGTATCAGTGATGATATCTAATTTAACAATTAACTGGAATATTATCACCTGTGTATTAGTGATGATATCTAATTTAATAATTAACTGGAATATTATCACCTGTGTATCAGTGATGACATCTAATTTAACAATTAACTGGAATATTATCACCTGTGTATTAGTGATGATATCTAATTTAACAATTAACAGGAATATTATCACCTGTGTATCAGTGATGATATCTAATTTAACAATTAACTGGAATATTATCACCTGTGTATCAGTGATGATATCTAATTTAGCAATTAACTGGAATATTATCCCCTGTGTATTAGTGATGATATCTAATTTAACAATTAACTGGAATATTATCACCTGTGTATTAGTGATGACATCTAATTTAACAATTAACTGGAATATTATCACCTGTGTATTAGTGATGATATCTAATTTAACAATTAACTGGAATATTATCACCTGTGTATTAGTGATGATATCTAATTTAACAATTAACTGGAATATTATCCCCTGTGTATTAGTGATGACATCTAATTTAACAATTAACTGGAATATTATCACCTGTGTATTAGTGATGATATCTAATTTAACAATTAACTGGAATATTATCACCTGTGTATTAGTGATGATATCTAATTTAACAATTAACTGGAATATTATCACCTGTGTATTAGTGATGACATCTAATTTAACAATTAACTGGAATATTATCACCTGTGTATTAGTGATGATATCTAATTTAACAATTAACTGGAATATTATCACCTGTGTATCAGTGATGATATCTAATTTAGCAATTAACTGGAATATTATCCCCTGTGTATTAGTGATGATATCTAATTTAACAATTAACTGGAATATTATCACCTGTGTATTAGTGATGACATCTAATTTAACAATTAACTGGAATATTATCACCTGTGTATTAGTGATGATATCTAATTTAACAATTAACTGGAATATTATCACCTGTGTATTAGTGATGATATCTAATTTAACAATTAACTGGAATATTATCCCCTGTGTATTAGTGATGACATCTAATTTAACAATTAACTGGAATATTATCACCTGTGTATTAGTGATGATATCTAATTTAACAATTAACTGGAATATTATCACCTGTGTATTAGTGATGATATCTAATTTAACAATTAACTGGAATATTATCACCTGTGTATCAGTGATGACATCTAATTTAACAATTAACTGGAATATTATCACCTGTGTATCAGTGATGATATCTAATTTAACAATTAACTGGAATATTATCACCTGTGTATTAGTGATGACATCTAATTTAACAATTAACTGGAATATTATCACCTGTGTATTAGTGATGATATCTAATTTAATAATTAACTGGAATATTATCACCTGTGTATTAGTGATGATATCTAATTTAACAATTAACTGTAATATTATCACCTGTGTATTAGTGATGATATCTAATATAACAATTAACTGGAATATTATCACCTGTGTATTAGTGATGACATCTAATTTAACAATTAACTGGAATATTATCACCTGTGTATTAGTGATGATATCTAATTTAATAATTAACTGGAATATTATCACCTGTGTATTAGTGATGATATCTAATTTAACAATTAACTGTAATATTATCACCTGTGTATTAGTGATGATATCTAATATAACAATTAACTGGAATATTATCACCTGTGTATTAGTGATGATATCTAATTTAACAATTAACTGGAATATTATCACCTGTGTATTAGTGATGATATCTAATTTAATAATTAACTGGAATATTATCACCTGTGTATTAGTGATGATATCTAATTTAACAATTAACTGTAATACTATCACCTGTGTATTAGTGATGATATCTAATATAACAATTAACTGGAATATTATCACCTGTGTATTAGTGATGACATCTAATTTAACAATTAACTGGAATATTATCACCTGTGTATTAGTGATGATATCTAATTTAACAATTAACTGGAATATTATCACCTGTGTATTAGTGATGATATCTAATTTAACAATTAACTGGAATATTATCCCCTGTGTATTAGTGATGACATCTAATTTAACAATTAACTGGAATATTATCACCTGTGTATTAGTGATGATATCTAATTTAACAATTAACTGGAATATTATCACCTGTGTATTAGTGATGATATCTAATTTAACAATTAACTGGAATATTATCCCCTGTGTATTAGTGATGACATCTAATTTAACAATTAACTGGAATATTATCACCTGTGTATTAGTGATGATATCTAATTTAACAATTAACTGGAATATTATCACCTGTGTATTAGTGATGATATCTAATTTAACAATTAACTGGAATATTATCACCTGTGTATTAGTGATGATATCTAATTTAACAATTAACTGGAATATTATCCCCTGTGCATTAGTGATGATATCTAATTTAACAATTAACTGGAAGATTATCACCTGTGTATTAGTGATGATATCTAATTTAACAATTAACTGGAATATTATCACCTGTGTATTAGTGATGATATCTAATTTAACAATTAACTGGAATATTATCCCCTGTGTATTAGTGATGACATCTAATTTAACAATTAACTGGAATATTATCACCTGTGTATTAGTGATGATATCTAATTTAACAATTAACTGGAATATTATCCCCTGTGTATTAGTGATGATATCTAATTTAACAATTAACTGGAATATTATCCCCTGTGTATTAGTGATGATATCTAATTTAACAATTAACTGGAATATTATCACCTGTGTATCAGTGATGATATCTAATTTAACAATTAACTGGAATATTATCACCTGTGTATTAGTGATGACATCTAATTTAACAATTAACTGGAATATTATCACCTGTGTATTAGTGATGATATCTAATTTAATAATTAACTGGAATATTATCACCTGTGTATTAGTGATGATATCTAATTTAACAATTAACTGGAATATTATCCCCTGTGTATTAGTGATGACATCTAATTTAACAATTAACTGGAATATTATCACCTGTGTATTAGTGATGATATCTAATTTAACAATTAACTGGAATATTATCACCTGTGTATTAGTGATGATATCTAATTTAACAATTAACTGGAATATTATCCCCTGTGTATTAGTGATGACATCTAATTTAACAATTAACTGGAATATTATCACCTGTGTATTAGTGATGATATCTAATTTAACAATTAACTGGAATATTATCCCCTGTGCATTAGTGATGATATCTAATTTAACAATTAACTGGAAGATTATCACCTGTGTATTAGTGATGATATCTAATTTAACAATTAACTGGAATATTATCACCTGTGTATTAGTGATGATATCTAATTTAACAATTAACTGGAATATTATCCCCTGTGTATTAGTGATGACATCTAATTTAACAATTAACTGGAATATTATCACCTGTGTATTAGTGATGATATCTAATTTAACAATTAACTGGAATATTATCCCCTGTGTATTAGTGATGATATCTAATTTAACAATTAACTGGAATATTATCCCCTGTGTATTAGTGATGATATCTAATTTAACAATTAACTGGAATATTATCACCTGTGTATCAGTGATGATATCTAATTTAACAATTAACTGGAATATTATCACCTGTGTATTAGTGATGACATCTAATTTAACAATTAACTGGAATATTATCACCTGTGTATTAGTGATGATATCTAATTTAATAATTAACTGGAATATTATCACCTGTGTATTAGTGATGATATCTAATTTAACAATTAACTGTAATATTATCACCTGTGTATTAGTGATGATATCTAATATAACAATTAACTGGAATATTATCACCTGTGTATTAGTGATGACATCTAATTTAACAATTAACTGGAATATTATCACCTGTGTATTAGTGATGATATCTAATTTAATAATTAACTGGAATATTATCACCTGTGTATTAGTGATGATATCTAATTTAACAATTAACTGTAATATTATCACCTGTGTATTAGTGATGATATCTAATATAACAATTAACTGGAATATTATCACCTGTGTATTAGTGATGATATCTAATTTAACAATTAACTGGAATATTATCACCTGTGTATTAGTGATGATATCTAATTTAATAATTAACTGGAATATTATCACCTGTGTATTAGTGATGATATCTAATTTAACAATTAACTGTAATACTATCACCTGTGTATTAGTGATGATATCTAATATAACAATTAACTGGAATATTATCACCTGTGTATTAGTGATGACATCTAATTTAACAATTAACTGGAATATTATCACCTGTGTATTAGTGATGATATCTAATTTAACAATTAACTGGAATATTATCACCTGTGTATTAGTGATGATATCTAATTTAACAATTAACTGGAATATTATCCCCTGTGTATTAGTGATGACATCTAATTTAACAATTAACTGGAATATTATCACCTGTGTATTAGTGATGATATCTAATTTAACAATTAACTGGAATATTATCACCTGTGTATTAGTGATGATATCTAATTTAACAATTAACTGGAATATTATCCCCTGTGTATTAGTGATGACATCTAATTTAACAATTAACTGGAATATTATCACCTGTGTATTAGTGATGATATCTAATTTAACAATTAACTGGAATATTATCACCTGTGTATTAGTGATGATATCTAATTTAACAATTAACTGGAATATTATCCCCTGTGTATTAGTGATGACATCTAATTTAACAATTAACTGGAATATTATCACCTGTGTATTAGTGATGATATCTAATTTAACAATTAACTGGAATATTATCCCCTGTGCATTAGTGATGATATCTAATTTAACAATTAACTGGAAGATTATCACCTGTGTATTAGTGATGATATCTAATTTAACAATTAACTGGAATATTATCACCTGTGTATTAGTGATGATATCTAATTTAACAATTAACTGGAATATTATCCCCTGTGTATTAGTGATGACATCTAATTTAACAATTAACTGGAATATTATCACCTGTGTATTAGTGATGATATCTAATTTAACAATTAACTGGAATATTATCCCCTGTGTATTAGTGATGATATCTAATTTAACAATTAACTGGAATATTATCCCCTGTGTATTAGTGATGATATCTAATTTAACAATTAACTGGAATATTATCCCCTGTGTATTAGTGATGATATCTAATTTAACAATTAACTGGAATATTATCCCCTGTGTATTAGTGATGATATCTAATTTAACAATTAACTGGAATATTATCCCCTGTGTATTAGTGATGATATCTAATTTAACAATTAACTGGAATATTATCCCCTGTGTATTAGTGATGATATCTAATTTAACAATTAACTGGAATATTATCACCTGTGTATTAGTGATGATATCTAATTTAACAATTAACTGCAATATTATCACCTGTGTATTAGTGATGATATCTAATTTAACAATTAACTGGAATATTATCACCTGTGTATTAGTGATGATATATAATTTAACAATTAACTGGAATATTATCAACTGTGTATTAGTGATGACATCTAATTTAACAATTAACTGGAATATTATCACCTGTGTATTAGTGATGATATCTAATTTAACAATTAACTGGAATATTATCCCCTGTGTATTAGTGATGACATCTAATTTAACAATTAACTGGAATATTATCACCTGTGTATCAGTGATGATATCTAATTTAACAATTAACTGGAATATTATCACCTGTGTATTAGTGATGATATCTAATTTAATAATTAACTGGAATATTATCACCTGTGTATCAGTGATGACATCTAATTTAACAATTAACTGGAATATTATCACCTGTGTATTAGTGATGATATCTAATTTAACAATTAACAGGAATATTATCACCTGTGTATCAGTGATGATATCTAATTTAACAATTAACTGGAATATTATCACCTGTGTATCAGTGATGATATCTAATTTAGCAATTAACTGGAATATTATCCCCTGTGTATTAGTGATGATATCTAATTTAACAATTAACTGGAATATTATCACCTGTGTATTAGTGATGACATCTAATTTAACAATTAACTGGAATATTATCACCTGTGTATTAGTGATGATATCTAATTTAACAATTAACTGGAATATTATCACCTGTGTATTAGTGATGATATCTAATTTAACAATTAACTGGAATATTATCCCCTGTGTATTAGTGATGACATCTAATTTAACAATTAACTGGAATATTATCACCTGTGTATTAGTGATGATATCTAATTTAACAATTAACTGGAATATTATCACCTGTGTATTAGTGATGATATCTAATTTAACAATTAACTGGAATATTATCACCTGTGTATCAGTGATGACATCTAATTTAACAATTAACTGGAATATTATCACCTGTGTATCAGTGATGATATCTAATTTAACAATTAACTGGAATATTATCACCTGTGTATTAGTGATGATATCTAATTTAACAATTAACTGGAATATTATCCCCTGTGTATTAGTGATGATATCTAATTTAACAATTAACTGGAATATTATCACCTGTGTATCAGTGATTATATCTAATTTAACAATTAACTGGAATATTATCACCTGTGTATTAGTGATGATATCTAATTTAACAATTAACTGGAATATTATCACCTGTGTATCAGTGATGACATCTAATTTAACAATTAACTGGAATATTATCACCTGTGTATTAGTGATGATATCTAATTTAACAATTAACTGGAATATTATCACCTGTGTATTAGTGATGATATCTAATTTAACAATTAACAGGAATATTATCACCTGTGTATCAGTGATGATATCTAATTTAACAATTAACTGGAATATTATCACCTGTGTATTAGTGATGACATCTAATTTAACAATTAACTGGAATATTATCACCTGTGTATTAGTGATGATATCTAATTTAACAATTAACTGGAATATTATCACCTGTGTATTAGTGATGATATCTAATTTAACAATTAACTGGAATATTATCACCTGTGTATTAGTGATGATATCTAATTTAACAATTAACTGGAATATTATCACCTGTGTATCAGTGATGACATCTAATTTAACAATTAACTGGAATATTATCACCTGTGTATCAGTGATGATATCTAATTTAACAATTAACTGGAATATTATCACCTGTGTATTAGTGATGATATCTAATTTAACAATTAACTGGAATATTATCCCCTGTGTATTAGTGATGATATCTAATTTAACAATTAACTGGAATATTATCACCTGTGTATCAGTGATTATATCTAATTTAACAATTAACTGGAATATTATCACCTGTGTATTAGTGATGATATCTAATTTAACAATTAACTGGAATATTATCACCTGTGTATCAGTGATGACATCTAATTTAACAATTAACTGGAATATTATCACCTGTGTATTAGTGATGATATCTAATTTAACAATTAACTGGAATATTATCACCTGTGTATTAGTGATGATATCTAATTTAACAATTAACAGGAATATTATCACCTGTGTATCAGTGATGATATCTAATTTAACAATTAACTGGAATATTATCACCTGTGTATTAGTGATGACATCTAATTTAACAATTAACTGGAATATTATCACCTGTGTATTAGTGATGATATCTAATTTAACAATTAACTGGAATATTATCACCTGTGTATTAGTGATGATATCTAATTTAACAATTAACTGGAATATTATCACCTGTGTATTAGTGATGACATCTAATTTAACAATTAACTGGAATATTATCACCTGTGTATTAGTGATGACATCTAATTTAACAATTAACTGGAATATTATCACCTGTGTATTAGTGATGATATCTAATTTAACAATTAACTGGAATATTATCACCTGTGTATTAGTGATGACATCTAATTTAACAATTAACTGGAATATTATCACCTGTGTATTAGTGATGATATCTAATTTAACAATTAACTGGAATATTATCCCCTGTGTATTAGTGATGATATCTAATTTAACAATTAACTGGAATATTATCACCTGTGTATTAGTGATGATATCTAATTTAACAATTAACTGGAATATTATCCCCTGTGTATTAGTGATGATATCTAATTTAACAATTAACTGGAATATTATCACCTGTGTATTAGTGATGATATCTAATTTAACAATTAACTGGAATATTATCACCTGTGTATTAGTGATGACATCTAATTTAACAATTAACTGGAATATTATCACCTGTGTATTAGTGATGACATCTAATTTAACAATTAACTGGAATATTATCACCTGTGTATTAGGGATGATATCTAATTTAACAATTAACTGGAATATTATCACCTGTGTATTAGTGATGACATCTAATTTAACAATTAACTGGAATATTATCACCTGTGTATTAGTGATGATATCTAATTTAACAATTAACTGGAATATTATCACCTGTGTATCAGTGATGATATCTAATTTAGCAATTAACTGGAATATTATCCCCTGTGTATTAGTGATGATATCTAATTTAACAATTAACTGGAATATTATCACCTGTGTATTAGTGATGACATCTAATTTAACAATTAACTGGAATATTATCACCTGTGTATTAGTGATGATATCTAATTTAACAATTAACTGGAATATTTTCACCTGTGTATTAGTGATGATATCTAATTTAACAATTAACTGGAATATTATCCCCTGTGTATTAGTGATGACATCTAATTTAACAATTAACTGGAATATTATCACCTGTGTATTAGTGATGATATCTAATTTAACAATTAACTGGAATATTATCACCTGTGTATTAGTGATGATATCTAATTCAACAATTAACTGGAATATTATCACCTGTGTATCAGTGATGACATCTAATTTAACAATTAACTGGAATATTATCACCTGTGTATCAGTGATGATATCTAATTTAACAATTAACTGGAATATTATCACCTGTGTATTAGTGATGACATCTAATTTAACAATTAACTGGAATATTATCACCTGTGTATTAGTGATGATATCTAATTTAATAATTAACTGGAATATTATCACCTGTGTATTAGTGATGATATCTAATTTAACAATTAACTGTAATATTATCACCTGTGTATTAGTGATGATATCTAATATAACAATTAACTGGAATATTATCACCTGTGTATTAGTGATGACATCTAATTTAACAATTAACTGGAATATTATCACCTGTGTATTAGTGATGATATCTAATTTAATAATTAACTGGAATATTATCACCTGTGTATTAGTGATGATATCTAATTTAACAATTAACTGTAATATTATCACCTGTGTATTAGTGATGATATCTAATATAACAATTAACTGGAATATTATCACCTGTGTATTAGTGATGATATCTAATTTAACAATTAACTGGAATATTATCACCTGTGTATTAGTGATGATATCTAATTTAATAATTAACTGGAATATTATCACCTGTGTATTAGCGATGATATCTAATTTAACAATTAACTGTAATACTATCACCTGTGTATTAGTGATGATATCTAATATAACAATTAACTGGAATATTATCACCTGTGTATTAGTGATGACATCTAATTTAACAATTAACTGGAATATTATCACCTGTGTATTAGTGATGATATCTAATTTAACAATTAACTGGAATATTATCACCTGTGTATTTGTGATGATATCTAATTTAACAATTAACTGGAATATTATCCCCTGTGTATTAGTGATGACATCTAATTTAACAATTAACTGGAATATTATCACCTGTGTATTAGTGATGATATCTAATTTAACAATTAACTGGAATATTATCACCTGTGTATTAGTGATGATATCTAATTTAACAATTAACTGGAATATTATCCCCTGTGTATTAGTGATGACATCTAATTTAACAATCAACTGGAATATTATCACCTGTGTATTAGTGATGATATCTAATTTAACAATTAACTGGAATATTATCACCTGTGTATTAGTGATGATATCTAATTTAACAATTAACTGGAATATTATCCCCTGTGTATTAGTGATGACATCTAATTTAACAATTAACTGGAATATTATCACCTGTGTATTAGTGATGATATCTAATTTAACAATTAACTGGAATATTATCCCCTGTGCATTAGTGATGATATCTAATTTAACAATTAACTGGAAGATTATCACCTGTGTATTAGTGATGATATCTAATTTAACAATTAATTGGAATATTATCACCTGTGTATTAGTGATGATATCTAATTTAACAATTAACTGGAATATTATCCCCTGTGTATTAGTGATGACATCTAATTTAACAATTAACTGGAATATTATCACCTGTGTATTAGTGATGATATCTAATTTAACAATTAACTGGAATATTATCCCCTGTGTATTAGTGATGATATCTAATTTAACAATTAACTGGAATATTATCCCCTGTGTATTAGTGATGATATCTAATTTAACAATTAACTGGAATATTATCCCCTGTGTATTAGTGATGATATCTAATTTAACAATTAACTGGAATATTATCCCCTGTGTATTAGTGATGATATCTAATTTAACAATTAACTGGAATATTATCCCCTGTGTATTAGTGATGATATCTAATTTAACAATTAACTGGAATATTATCCCCTGTGTATTAGTGATGATATCTAATTTAACAATTAACTGGAATATTATCACCTGTGTATTAGTGATGATATCTAATTTAACAATTAACTGGAATATTATCCCCTGTGTATTAGTGATGATATCTAATTTAACAATTAACTGGAATATTATCACCTGTGTATTAGTGATGATATCTAATTTAACAATTAACTGGAATATTATCACCTGTGTATTAGTGATGATATCTAATTTAACAATTAACTGGAATATTATCACCTGTGTATTAGTGATGACATCTAATTTAACAATTAACTGGAATATTATCACCTGTGTATTAGTGATGATATCTAATATAACAATTAACTGGAATATTATCACCTGTGTATTAGTGATGATATCTAATTTAACAATTAACTGGAATATTATCACCTGTGTATCAGTGATGACATCTAATTTAACAATTAACTGGAATATTATCACCTGTGTATTAGTGATGATATCTAATTTAACAATTAACTGGAATATTATCACCTGTGTGTCAGTGATGATATGTAATTTAACAATTAACTGGAATATTATCCCCTGTGTATTAGTGATGACATCTAATTTAACAATTAACTGGAATATTATCACCTGTGTATTAGTGATGATATCTAATTTAACAATTAACTGGAATATTATCACCTGTGTATTAGTGATGATATCTAATTTAACAATTAACTGGAATATTATCACCTGTGTATTCGTGATGATATCTAATTTAACAATTAACTGGAATATTATCACCTGTGTATTCGTGATGATATCTAATTTAACAATTAACTGGAATATTATCACCTGTGTATTACTGATGATATCTAATTTAACAATTAACTGGAATATTATCACCTGTGTATTCGTGATGATATCTAATTTAACAATTAACTGGAATATTATCACCTGTGTATTAGTGATGATATCTAATTTAACAATTAACTGGAATATTATCACCTGTGTATTAGTGATGATATCTAATTTAACAATTAACTGGAATATTATCCCCTGTGTATTAGTGATGATATCTAATTTAACAATTAACTGGAATATTATCACCTGTGTATCAGTGATGACATCTAATTTAACAATTAACTGGAATATTATCACCTGTGTATCAGTGATGATATCTAATTTAACAATTAACTGGAATATTATCACCTGTGTATTAGTGATGATATCTAATTTAACAATTAACTGGAATATTATCACCTGTGTATTAGTGATGATATCTAATTTAACAATTAACTGGAATATTATCACCTGTGTATTCGTGATGATATCTAATTTAACAATTAACTGGAATATTATCACCTGTGTATTAGTGATGACATCTAATTTTACAATTAACTGGAATATTATCCCCTGTGTATTAGTGATGACATCTAATTTAACAATTAACTGGAATATTATCACCTGTGTATTAGTGATGACATCTAATTTAACAATTAACTGGAATATTATCACCTGTGTATTAGTGATGACATCTAATTTCACAATTAACTGGAATATTATCACCTGTGTATTAGTGATGATATCTAATTTAACAATTAACTGGAATATTATCACCTGTGTATTAGTGATGACATCTAATTTAACAATTAACTGGAATATTATCACCTGTGTATTAGTGATGACATCTAATTTAACAATTAACTCGAATATTATCACCTGTGTATTAGTGATGACATCTAATTTAACAATTAACTGGAATATTATCACCTGTGTATTAGTGATGACATCTAATTTAACAATTAACTGGAATATTATCACCTGTGTATTAGTGATGACATCTAATTTAACAATTAACTGGAATATTATCACCTGTGTATTAGTGATGACATCTAATTTAACAATTAACTGGAATATTATCACCTGTGTATTAGTGATGACATCTAATTTAACAATTAACTGGAATATTATCACCTGTGTATTAGTGATGACATCTAATTTAACAATTAACTGGAATATTATCACCTGTGTATTAGTGATGACATCTAATTTAACAATTAACTGGAATATTATCACCTGTGTATTAGTGATGACATCTAATTTAACAATTAACTGGAATATTATCACCTGTGTATTAGTGATGACATCTAATTTAACAATTAACTGGAATATTATCACCTGTGTATTAGTGATGACATCTAATTTAACAATTAACTGGAATATTATCACCTGTGTATTAGTGATGACATCTAATTTAACAATTAACTGGAATATTATCACCTGTGTATTAGTGATGATATCTAATTTAACAATTAACTGGAATATTATCACCTGTGTATTAGTGATGATATCTAATTTAACAATTAACTGGAATATTATCACCTGTGTATTAGTGATGATATCTAATTTAACAATTAACTGGAATATTATCACCTGTGTATTAGTGATGATATATAATTTAACAATTAACTGGAATATTATCACCTGTGTATTAGTGATGATATCTAATTTAACAATTAACTGGAATATTATCACCTGTGTATTAGTGATGATATCTAATTTAACAATTAACTGGAATATTATCCCCTGTGTATTAGTGATGATATCTAATTTAACAATTAACTGGAATATTATCACCTGTGTATTAGTGATGACATCTAATTTAACAATTAACTGGAATATTATCACCTGTGTATTAGTGATGATATATAATTTAACAATTAACTGGAATATTATCACCTGTGTATTAGTGATGATATCTAATTTAACAATTAACTGGAATATTATCACCTGTGTATTAGTGATGATATCTAATTTAACAATTAACTGGAATATTATCCCCTGTGTATTAGTGATGATATCTAATTTAACAATTAACTGGAATATTATCACCTGTGTATTAGTGATGACATCTAATTTAACAATTAACTGGAATATTATCACCTGTGTATTAGTGATGACATCTAATTTAACAATTAACTGGAATATTATCACCTGTGTATTAGTGATGATATCTAATTTAACAATTAACTGGAATATTATCACCTGTGTATTAGTGATGATATCTAATTTAACAATTAACTGGAATATTATCACCTGTGTATTAGTGATGATATCTAATTTAACAATTAACTGGAATATTATCACCTGTGTATTAGTGATGACATCTAATTTAACAATTAACTGGAATATTATCACCTGTGTATTAGTGATGACATCTAATTTAACAATTAACTGGAATATTATCCCCTGTGTATTAGTGATGACATCAAATTTAACAATTAACTGGAATATTATCACCTGTGTATTAGTGATGATATCTAATTTCACAATTAACTGGAATATTATCACCTGTGTATTAGTGATGATATCTAATTTAACAATTAACTGGAATATTATCACCTGTGTATTAGTGATGATATCTAATTTAACAATTAACTGGAATATTATCACCTGTGTATTAGTGATGATATCTAATTTAACAATTAACTGGAATATTATCACCTGTGTATTAGTGATGACATCTAATTTAACAATTAACTGGAATATTATCACCTGTGTATTAGTGATGATATCTAATTTAACAATTAACTGGAATATTATCCCCTGTGCATTAGTGATGATATCTAATTTAACAATTAACTGGAAGATTATCACCTGTGTATTAGTGATGATATCTAATTTAACAATTAATTGGAATATTATCACCTGTGTATTAGTGATGATATCTAATTTAACAATTAACTGGAATATTATCCCCTGTGTATTAGTGATGACATCTAATTTAACAATTAACTGGAATATTATCACCTGTGTATTAGTGATGATATCTAATTTAACAATTAACTGGAATATTATCCCCTGTGTATTAGTGATGATATCTAATTTAACAATTAACTGGAATATTATCCCCTGTGTATTAGTGATGATATCTAATTTAACAATTAACTGGAATATTATCCCCTGTGTATTAGTGATGATATCTAATTTAACAATTAACTGGAATATTATCCCCTGTGTATTAGTGATGATATCTAATTTAACAATTAACTGGAATATTATCCCCTGTGTATTAGTGATGATATCTAATTTAACAATTAACTGGAATATTATCCCCTGTGTATTAGTGATGATATCTAATTTAACAATTAACTGGAATATTATCACCTGTGTATTAGTGATGATATCTAATTTAACAATTAACTGGAATATTATCCCCTGTGTATTAGTGATGATATCTAATTTAACAATTAACTGGAATATTATCACCTGTGTATTAGTGATGATATCTAATTTAACAATTAACTGGAATATTATCACCTGTGTATTAGTGATGATATCTAATTTAACAATTAACTGGAATATTATCACCTGTGTATTAGTGATGACATCTAATTTAACAATTAACTGGAATATTATCACCTGTGTATTAGTGATGATATCTAATATAACAATTAACTGGAATATTATCACCTGTGTATTAGTGATGATATCTAATTTAACAATTAACTGGAATATTATCACCTGTGTATCAGTGATGACATCTAATTTAACAATTAACTGGAATATTATCACCTGTGTATTAGTGATGATATCTAATTTAACAATTAACTGGAATATTATCACCTGTGTGTCAGTGATGATATGTAATTTAACAATTAACTGGAATATTATCCCCTGTGTATTAGTGATGACATCTAATTTAACAATTAACTGGAATATTATCACCTGTGTATTAGTGATGATATCTAATTTAACAATTAACTGGAATATTATCACCTGTGTATTAGTGATGATATCTAATTTAACAATTAACTGGAATATTATCACCTGTGTATTCGTGATGATATCTAATTTAACAATTAACTGGAATATTATCACCTGTGTATTCGTGATGATATCTAATTTAACAATTAACTGGAATATTATCACCTGTGTATTACTGATGATATCTAATTTAACAATTAACTGGAATATTATCACCTGTGTATTCGTGATGATATCTAATTTAACAATTAACTGGAATATTATCACCTGTGTATTAGTGATGATATCTAATTTAACAATTAACTGGAATATTATCACCTGTGTATTAGTGATGATATCTAATTTAACAATTAACTGGAATATTATCCCCTGTGTATTAGTGATGATATCTAATTTAACAATTAACTGGAATATTATCACCTGTGTATCAGTGATGACATCTAATTTAACAATTAACTGGAATATTATCACCTGTGTATCAGTGATGATATCTAATTTAACAATTAACTGGAATATTATCACCTGTGTATTAGTGATGATATCTAATTTAACAATTAACTGGAATATTATCACCTGTGTATTAGTGATGATATCTAATTTAACAATTAACTGGAATATTATCACCTGTGTATTCGTGATGATATCTAATTTAACAATTAACTGGAATATTATCACCTGTGTATTAGTGATGACATCTAATTTTACAATTAACTGGAATATTATCCCCTGTGTATTAGTGATGACATCTAATTTAACAATTAACTGGAATATTATCACCTGTGTATTAGTGATGACATCTAATTTAACAATTAACTGGAATATTATCACCTGTGTATTAGTGATGACATCTAATTTAACAATTAACTGGAATATTATCACCTGTGTATTAGTGATGATATCTAATTTAACAATTAACTGGAATATTATCACCTGTGTATTAGTGATGACATCTAATTTAACAATTAACTGGAATATTATCACCTGTGTATTAGTGATGACATCTAATTTAACAATTAACTCGAATATTATCACCTGTGTATTAGTGATGACATCTAATTTAACAATTAACTGGAATATTATCACCTGTGTATTAGTGATGACATCTAATTTAACAATTAACTGGAATATTATCACCTGTGTATTAGTGATGACATCTAATTTAACAATTAACTGGAATATTATCACCTGTGTATTAGTGATGACATCTAATTTAACAATTAACTGGAATATTATCACCTGTGTATTAGTGATGACATCTAATTTAACAATTAACTGGAATATTATCACCTGTGTATTAGTGATGACATCTAATTTAACAATTAACTGGAATATTATCACCTGTGTATTAGTGATGACATCTAATTTAACAATTAACTGGAATATTATCACCTGTGTATTAGTGATGACATCTAATTTAACAATTAACTGGAATATTATCACCTGTGTATTAGTGATGACATCTAATTTAACAATTAACTGGAATATTATCACCTGTGTATTAGTGATGACATCTAATTTAACAATTAACTGGAATATTATCACCTGTGTATTAGTGATGACATCTAATTTAACAATTAACTGGAATATTATCACCTGTGTATTAGTGATGATATCTAATTTAACAATTAACTGGAATATTATCACCTGTGTATTAGTGATGATATCTAATTTAACAATTAACTGGAATATTATCACCTGTGTATTAGTGATGATATCTAATTTAACAATTAACTGGAATATTATCACCTGTGTATTAGTGATGATATATAATTTAACAATTAACTGGAATATTATCACCTGTGTATTAGTGATGATATCTAATTTAACAATTAACTGGAATATTATCACCTGTGTATTAGTGATGATATCTAATTTAACAATTAACTGGAATATTATCCCCTGTGTATTAGTGATGATATCTAATTTAACAATTAACTGGAATATTATCACCTGTGTATTAGTGATGACATCTAATTTAACAATTAACTGGAATATTATCACCTGTGTATTAGTGATGATATATAATTTAACAATTAACTGGAATATTATCACCTGTGTATTAGTGATGATATCTAATTTAACAATTAACTGGAATATTATCACCTGTGTATTAGTGATGATATCTAATTTAACAATTAACTGGAATATTATCCCCTGTGTATTAGTGATGATATCTAATTTAACAATTAACTGGAATATTATCACCTGTGTATTAGTGATGACATCTAATTTAACAATTAACTGGAATATTATCACCTGTGTATTAGTGATGACATCTAATTTAACAATTAACTGGAATATTATCACCTGTGTATTAGTGATGATATCTAATTTAACAATTAACTGGAATATTATCACCTGTGTATTAGTGATGATATCTAATTTAACAATTAACTGGAATATTATCACCTGTGTATTAGTGATGATATCTAATTTAACAATTAACTGGAATATTATCACCTGTGTATTAGTGATGACATCTAATTTAACAATTAACTGGAATATTATCACCTGTGTATTAGTGATGACATCTAATTTAACAATTAACTGGAATATTATCCCCTGTGTATTAGTGATGACATCAAATTTAACAATTAACTGGAATATTATCACCTGTGTATTAGTGATGATATCTAATTTCACAATTAACTGGAATATTATCACCTGTGTATTAGTGATGATATCTAATTTAACAATTAACTGGAATATTATCACCTGTGTATTAGTGATGATATCTAATTTAACAATTAACTGGAATATTATCACCTGTGTATTAGTGATGATATCTAATTTAACAATTAACTGGAATATTATCACCTGTGTATTAGTGATGATATCTAATTTAACAATTAACTGGAATATTATCACCTGTGTATTAGTGATGATATCTAATTTAACAATTAACTGGAATATTATCACCTGTGTATTAGTGATGATATCTAATTTAACAATTAACTGGAATATTATCCCCTGTGTATTAGTGATGATATCTAATTTAACAATTAACTGGAATATTATCCCCTGTGTATTAGTGATGATATCTAATTTAACAATTAACTGGAATATTATCCCCTGTGTATTAGTGATGATATCTAATTTAACAATTAACTGGAATATTATCCCCTGTGTATTAGTGATGATATCTAATTTAACAATTAACTGGAATATTATCCCCTGTGTATTAGTGATATCTAATTTAACAATTAACTGGAATATTATCCCCTGTGTATTAGTGATGACATCTAATTTAACAATTAACTGGAATATTATCACCTGTGTATTAGTGATGATATCTAATTTAACAATTAACTGGAATATTATCCCCTGTGTATTAGTGATATCTAATTTAACAATTAACTGGAATATTATCACCTGTGTATTAGTGATGATATCTAATTTAACAATTAACTGGAATATTATCCCCTGTGTATTAGTGATGATATCTAATTTAACAATTAACTGGAATATTATCACCTGTGTATTAGTGATGATATCTAATTTAACAATTAACTGGAATATTATCCCCTGTGTATTAGTGATGATATCTAATTTAACAATTAACTGGAATATTATCCCCTGTGTATTAGTGATGATATCTAATTTAACAATTAACTGGAATATTATCACCTGTGTATTAGTGATGATATCTAATTTAACAATTAACTGGAATATTATCACCTGTGTATTAGTGATGACATCTTATTTAACAATTAACTGGAATATTATCCCCTGTGTATTAGTGATGATATCTAATTTAACAATTAACTGGAATATTATCCCCTGTGTATTAGTGATGACATCTAATTTAACAATTAACTGGAATATTATCACCTGTGTATTAGTGATGATATCTAATTTAACAATTAACTGGAATATTATCACCTGTGTATTAGTGATGATATCTAATTTAACAATTAACTGGAATATTATCCCCTGTGTATTAGTGATGATATCTAATTTAACAATTAACTGGAATATTATCACCTGTGTATTAGTGATGATATCTAATTTAACAATTAACTGGAATATTATCACCTGTGTATTAGTGATGATATCTAATTTAACAATTAACTGGAATATTATCACCTGTGTATTAGTGATGATATCTAATTTAACAATTAACTGGAATATTATCACCTGTGTATTAGTGATGATATCTAATTTAACAATTAACTGGAATATTATCACCTGTGTATTAGTGATGACATCTAATTTAACAATTAACTGGAATATTATCCCCTGTGTATTAGTGATGATATCTAATTTAACAATTAACTGGAATATTATCCCCTGTGTATTAGTGATGACATCTAATTTAACAATTAACTGGAATATTATCACCTGTGTATTAGTGATGATATCTAATTTAACAATTAACTGGAATATTATCACCTGTGTATTAGTGATGATATCTAATTTAACAATTAACTGGAATATTATCACCTGTGTATTAGTGATGATATCTAATTTAACAATTAACTGCAATATTATCACCTGTGTATTAGTGATGATATCTAATTTAACAATTAACTGGAATATTATCACCTGTGTATTAGTGATGACATCTAATTTAACAATTAACTGGAATATTATCACCTGTGTATTAGTGATGATATCTAATTTAACAATTAACTGGAATATTATCACCTGTGTATTAGTGATGATATCTAATTTAACAATTAACTGGAATATTATCCCCTGTGTATTAGTGATGACATCTAATTTAACAATTAACTGGAATATTATCACCTGTGTATTAGTGATGATATCTAATTTAACAATTAACTGGAATATTATCACCTGTGTATTAGTGATGATATCTAATTTAACAATTAACTGGAATATTATCCCCTGTGTATTAGTGATGATATCTAATTTAACAATTAACTGGAATATTATCACCTGTGTATTAGTGATGATATCTAATTTAACAATTAACTGGAATATTATCACCTGTGTATTAGTGATGATATCTAATTTAACAATTAACTGGAATATTATCACCTGTGTATTAGTGATGATATCTAATTTAACAATTAACTGGAATATTATCACCTGTGTATTCGTGATGATATCTAATTTAACAATTAACTGGAATATTATCACCTGTGTATTAGTGATGACATCTAATTTAACAATTAACTGGAATATTATCCCCTGTGTATTAGTGATGATATCTAATTTAACAATTAACTGGAATATTATCCCCTGTGTATTAGTGATGACATCTAATTTAACAATTAACTGGAATATTATCACCTGTGTATTAGTGATGATATCTAATTTAACAATTAACTGGAATATTATCACCTGTGTATTAGTGATGATATCTAATTTAACAATTAACTGGAATATTATCACCTGTGTATTAGTGATGATATCTAATTTAACAATTAACTGGAATAGTATCACCTGTGTATTAGTGATGATATCTAATTTAACAATTAACTGGAATATTATCACCTGTGTATTAGTGATGACATCTAATTTAACAATTAACTGGAATATTATCACCTGTGTATTAGTGATGATATCTAATTTAACAATTAACTGGAATATTATCACCTGTGTATTAGTGATGATATCTAATTTAACAATTAACTGGAATATTATCACCTGTGTATTAGTGATGATATCTAATTTAACAATTAACTGGAATATTATCCCCTGTGTATTAGTGATGATATCTAATTTAACAATTAACTGGAATATTATCCCCTGTGTATTAGTGATGATATCTAATTTAACAATTAACTGGAATATTATCACCTGTGTATTAGTGATGATATCTAATTTAACAATTAACTGGAATATTATCACCTGTGTATTAGTGATGATATCTAATTTAACAATTAACTGGAATATTATCACCTGTGTATTAGTGATGATATCTAATTTAACAATTAACTGGAATATTATCCCCTGTGTATTAGTGATGATATCTAATTTAACAATTAACTGGAATATTATCCCCTGTGTATTAGTGATGATATCTAATTTAACAATTAACTGGAATATTATCACCTGTGTATTAGTGATGATATCTAATTTAACAATTAACTGGAATATTATCACCTGTGTATTAGTGATGATATCTAATTTAACAATTAACTGGAATATTATCACCTGTGTATTAGTGATGATATCTAATTTAACAATTAACTGGAATATTATCACCTGTGTATTAGTGATGATATCTAATTTAACAATTAACTGGAATATTATCACCTGTGTATTAGTGATGACATCTAATTTAACAATTAACTGGAATATTATCACCTGTGTATTAGTGATGATATCTATTTTAACAATTAACTGGAATATTATCACCTGTGTATTAGTGATGATATCTAATTTAACAATTAACTGGAATATTATCCCCTGTGTATTAGTGATGATATCTAATTTAACAATTAACTGGAATATTATCACCTGTGTATTAGTGATGACATCTAATTTAATAATTAACTGGAATATTATCCCCTGTGTATTAGTGATGACATCTAATTTAACAATTAACTGGAATATTATCACCTGTGTATTAGTGATGATATCTAATTTAACAATTAACTGGAATATTATCACCTGTGTATTAGTGATGATATCTAATTTAACAATTAACTGGAATATTATCACCTGTGTATTAGTGATGACATCTAACTTAACAATTAACTGGAATATTATCCCTTGTGTATTAGTGATGATATCTAATTTAACAATTAACTGGAATAATATCACCTGTGTATTAGTGATGATATCTAATTTAACAATTAACTGGAATATTATCACCTGTGTATTAGTGATGATATCTAATTTAACAATTAACTGGAATATTATCCCCTGTGTATTAGTGATGATATCTAATTTAACAATTAACTGGAATATTATCACCTGTGTATTAGTGATGATATCTAATTTAACAATTAACTGGAATATTATCCCCTGTGTATTAGTGATGATATCTAATTTAACAATTAACTGGAATAATATCACCTGTGTATTAGTGATGATATCTAATTTAACAATTAACTGGAATATTATCACCTGTGTATTAGTGATGATATCTAATTTAACAATTAACTGGAATATTATCACCTGTGTATTAGTGATGATATCTAATTTAACAATTAACTGGAATATTATCACCTGTGTATTAGTGATGATATCTAATATAACAATTAACTGGAATATTATCACCTGTGTATTAGTGATGATATCTAATTTAACAATTAACTGGAATATTATCACCTGTGTATTAGTGATGATATCTAATTTAACAATAAACTGGAATATTATCACCTGTGTATTAGTGATGATATCTAATTTAACAATTAACTGGAATATTATCACCTGTGTATTAGTGATGATATCTAATTTAACAATTAACTGGAATATTATCCCCTGTGTATTAGTGATGATATCTAATTTAACAATTAACTGGAATATTATCCCCTGTGTATTAGTGATGATATCTAATTTAATAATTAACTAGAATATTATCACCTGTGTATTAGTGATGATATCTAATTTAACAATTAACTGGAATATTATCACCTGTGTATTAGTGATGATATCTAATTTAACAATTAACTGGAATATTATCCCCTGTGTATTAGTGATGATATCTAATTTAATAATTAACTAGAATATTATCACCTGTGTATTAGTGATGATATCTAATTTAACAATTAACTGGAATATTATCCCCTGTGTATTAGTGATGATATCTAATTTAATAATTAACTAGAATATTATCACCTGTGTATTAGTGATGATATCTAATTTAACAATTAACTGGAATATTATCATCTGTGTATTAGTGATGACATCTAATTTAACAATTAACTGGAATATTATCACCTGTGTATTAGTGATGACATCTAATTTAACAATTAACTGGAATATTATCACCTGTGTATTAGTGATGATATCTAATTTAACAATTAACTGGAATATTATCACCTGTGTATTAGTGATGATATCTAATTTAACAATTAACTGCAATATTATCACCTGTGTATTAGTGATGACATCTAATTTAACAATTAACTGGAATATTATCACCTGTGTATTAGTGATGATATCTAATTTAACAATTAACTGGAATATTATCCCCTGTGTATTAGTGATGATATCTAATTTAATAATTAACTAGAATATTATCACCTGTGTATTAGTGATGATATCTAATTTAACAATTAACTGGAATATTATCATCTGTGTATTAGTGATGACATCTAATTTAACAATTAACTGGAATATTATCACCTGTGTATTAGTGATGACATCTAATTTAACAATTAACTGGAATATTATCACCTGTGTATTAGTGATGATATCTAATTTAACAATTAACTGGAATATTATCACCTGTGTATTAGTGATGATATCTAATTTAACAATTAACTGGAATATTATCCCCTGTGTATTAGTGATGATATCTAATTTAATAATTAACTAGAATATTATCACCTGTGTATTAGTGATGATATCTAATTTAACAATTAACTGGAATATTATCCCCAGTGTATTAGTGATGATATCTAATTTAACAATTAACTGTATTATTATCACCTGTGTATTAGTGATGATATCTAATTTAACAATTAACTGGAATATTATCACCTGTGTATTAGTGATGATATCTAATTTAACAATTAACTGGAATATTATCACCTGTGTATTAGTGATGATATCTAATTTAACAATTAACTGGAATATTATCACCTGTGTATTAGTGATGATATCTAATTTAACAATTAACTGGAATATTATCACCTGTGTATTAGTGATGATATCTAATTTAACAATTAACTGGAATATTATCCCCTGTGTATTAGTGATGATATCTAATTTAACAATTAACTAGAATATTATCACCTGTGTATTAGTGATGACATCTAATTTAACAATTAACTGGAATATTATCACCTGTGTATTAGTGATGACATCTAATTTAACAATTAACTGGAATATTATCACCTGTGTATTAGTGATGACATCTAATTTAACAATTAACTGGAATATTATCACCTGTGTATTAGTGATGACATCTAATTTAACAATTAACTGGAATATTATCACCTGTGTATTAGTGATGATATCTAATTTAACAATTAACTGGAATATTATCCCCTGTGTATTAGTGATGACATCTAATTTAACAATTAACTGGAATATTATCACCTGTGTATTAGTGATGACATCTAATTTAACAATTAACTGGAATATTATCACCTGTGTATTAGTGATGACATCTAATTTAACAATTAACTGGAATATTATCACCTGTGTATTAGTGATGACATCTAATTTAACAATTAACTGGAATATTATCACCTGTGTATTAGTGATGACATCTAATTTAACAATTAACTGGAATATTATCACCTGTGTATTAGTGATGATATCTAATTTAACAATTAACTGGAATATTATCACCTGTGTATTTGTGATGATATCTAATTTAACAATTAACTGGGATATTATCACCTGTGTATTAGTGATGATATCTAATTTAACAATTAACTGGAATATTATCACCTGTGTATTAGTGATGATATCTAATTTCACAATTAACTGGAATATTATCACCTGTGTATTAGTGATGATATCTAATTTAACAATTAACTGGAATATTATCACCTGTGTATTAGTGATGATATCTAATTTAACAATTAACTGGAATATTATCACCTGTGTATTAGTGATGATATCTAATTTAACAATTAACTGGAATATTATCACCTGTGTATTAGTGATGATATCTAATTTAACAATTAACTGGAATATTATCCCCTGTGTATTAGTGATGATATCTAATTTAACAATTAACTAGAATATTATCACCTGTGTATTAGTGATGACATCTAATTTAACAATTAACTGGAATATTATCACCTGTGTATTAGTGATGACATCTAATTTAACAATTAACTGGAATATTATCACCTGTGTATTAGTGATGACATCTAATTTAACAATTAACTGGAATATTATCACCTGTGTATTAGTGATGACATCTAATTTAACAATTAACTGGAATATTATCACCTGTGTATTAGTGATGACATCTAATTTAACAATTAACTGGAATATTATCCCCTGTGTATTAGTGATGACATCTAATTTAACAATTAACTGGAATATTATCCCCTGTGTATTAGTGATGACATCTAATTTAACAATTAACTGGAATATTATCCCCTGTGTATTAGTGATGACATCTAATTTAACAATTAACTGGAATATTATCCCCTGTGTATTAGTGATGACATCTAATTTAACAATTAACTGGAATATTATCACCCGTGTATTAGTGATGACATCTAATTTAACAATTAACTGGAATATTATCACCTGTGTATTAGTGATGACATCTAATTTAACAATTACCTGGAATATTATCACCTGTGTATTAGTGATGATATCTAATTTAACAATTAACTGGAATATTATCACCTTTGTATTAGTGATGATATCTAATTTCACAATTAACTGGAATATTATCACCGGTGTATTAGTGATGATATCTAATTTAACAATTAACTGGAATATTATCACCTGTGTATTAGTGATGATATCTAATTTAACAATTAACTGGAATATTATCACCTGTGTATTAGTGATGATATCTAATTTAACAATTAACTGGAATATTATCACCTGTGTATTAGTGATGATATCTAATTTAACAATTAACTGGAATATTATCACCTGTGTATTAGTGATGATATCTAATTTAACAATTAACTGGAATATTATCACCTGTGTATTAGTGATGATATCTAATTTAACAATTAACTGGAATATTATCACCTGTGTATTACTGATGATATCTAATTTAACAATTAACTGGAATATTATCACCTGTGTATTACTGATGATATCTAATTTAACAATTAACTGGAATATTATCACCTGTGTATTAGTGATGATATCTAATTTAACAATTAACTGGAATATTATCACCTGTGTATTACTGATGATATCTAATTTAACAATTAACTGGAATATTATCACCTGTGTATTAGTGATGATATCTAATTTAACAATTAACTGGAATATTATCACCTGTGTATTTGTGATGATATCTAATTTAACAATTAACTGGAATATTATCACCTGTGTATTAGTGATGACATCTAATTTAACAATTAACTGGAATATTATCACCTGTGTATTTGTGATGATATCTAATTTAACAATTAACTGGAATATTATCACCTGTGTATTAGTGATGATATCTAATTTAACAATTAACTGGAAAATTATCACCTGTGTATTATTGATGATATCTAATTTAACAATTAACTGGAATATTATCACCTGTGTATTAGTGATGACATCTAATTTAACAATTAACTGGAATATTATCACCTGTGTATTAGTGATGATATCTAATTTAACAATTAACTGGAATATTATCACCTGTGTATTAGTGATGACATCTAATTTAACAATTAACTGGAATATTATCACCTGTGTATTAGTGATGATATCTAATTTAACAATTAACTGGAATATTATCACCTGTGTATTAGTGATGATATCTAATTTAACAATTAACTGGAATATTATCACCTGTGTATTAGTGATGATATCTAATTTAACAATTAACTGGAATATTATCCCCTGTGTATTAGTGATGATATCTAATTTAACAATTAACTGGAATATTATCACCTGTGTATTAGTGATGATATCTAATTTAACAATTAACTGGAATATTATCCCCTGTGTATTAGTGATGATATCTAATTTAACAATTAACTGGTATATTATCACCTGTGTATTAGTGATGATATCTAATTTAACAATTAACTGGAATATTATCACCTGTGTATTAGTGATGACATCTAATTTAACAATTAACTGGAATATTATCACCTGTGTATTAGTGATGATATCTAATTTAACAATTAACTGGAATATTATCACCTGTGTATTAGTGATGACATCTAATTTAACAATTAACTGGAATATTATCCCCTGTGTATTAGTGATGACATCTAATTTAACAATTAACTGGAATATTATCACCTGTGTATTAGTGATGATATCTAATTTAACAATTAACTGGAATATTATCCCCTGTGTATTAGTGATGATATCTAATTTAACAATTAACTGGAATATTATCACCTGTGTATTAGTGATGATATCTAATTTAACAATTAACTGGAATATTATCACCTGTGTATTAGTGATGACATCTAATTTAACAATTAACTGGAATATTATCCCCTGTGTATTAGTGATGATATCTAATTTAACAATTAACTGGAATATTATCCCCTGTGTATTAGTGATGATATCTAATTTAACAATTAACTGGAATATTATCCCCTGTGTATTAGTGATGATATCTAATTTAACAATTAACTGGAATATTATCCCCTGTGTATTAGTGATGATATCTAATTTAACAATTAACTGGAATATTATCACCTGTGTATTAGTGATGATATCTAATTTAACAATTAACTGGAATATTATCACCTGTGTATTAGTGATGATATCTAATTTAACAATTAACTGGAATATTATCCCCTGTGTATTAGTGATGATATCTAATTTAACAATTAACTGGAATATTATCCCCTGTGTATTAGTGATGATATCTAATTTAACAATTAACTGGAATATTATCACCTGTGTTTTAGTGATGATATCTAATTTAACAATTAACTGGAATATTATCACCTGTGTATTAGTGATGATATCTAATTTAACAATTAACTGGAATATTATCACCTGTGTATTAGTGATGATATCTAATTTAACAATTAACTGGAATATTATCCCCTGTGTATTAGTGATGATATCTAATTTAACAATTAACTGGAATATTATTACCTGTGTATTAGTGATGATATCTAATTTAACAATTAACTGGAATATTATCCCCTGTGTATTAGTGATGATATCTAATTTAACAATTAACTGGAATATTATCACCTGTGTATTAGTGATGATATCTAATTTAACAATTAACTGGAATATTATCACCTGTGTATTAGTGATGATATCTAATTTAACAATTAACTGGAATATTATCACCTGTGTATTAGTGATGACATCTAATTTAACAATTAACTGGAATATTATCACCTGTGTATTAGGGATGATATCTAATTTAACAATTAACTGGAATATTATCACCTGTGTATTAGTGATGACATCTAATTTAACAATTAACTGGAATATTATCACCTGTGTATTAGGGATGACATCTAATTTAACAATTAACTGGAATATTATCACCTGTGTATTAGTGATGATATCTAATTTAACAATTAACTGGAATATTATCCCCTGTGTATTAGTGATGATATCTAATTTAACAATTAACTGGAATATTATCACCTGTGTATTAGTGATGATATCTAATTTAACAATTAACTGGAATATTATCACCTGTGTATTAGTGATGATATCTAATTTAACAATTAACTGGAATATTATCACCTGTGTATTAGTGATGATATCTAATTTAACAATTAACTGGAATATTATCACCTGTGTATTAGTGATGATATCTAATTTAACAATTAACTGGAATATTATCACCTGTGTATTAGTGATGATATCTAATTTAACAATTAACTGGAATATTATCACCTGTGTATTAGTGATGATATCTAATTTAACAATTAACTGGAATATTATCACCTGTGTATTAGTGATGATATCTAATTTAACAATTAACTGGAATATTATCACCTGTGTATTAGTGATGATATGTAATTTAACAATTAACTGGAATATTATCACCTGTGTATTATTGATGATATCTAATTTAACAATTAACTGGAATATTATCACCTGTGTATTAGTGATGATATCTAATTTAACAATTAACTGGAATATTATCACCTGTGTATTAGTGATGATATCTAATTTAACAATTAACTGGAATATTATCACCTGTGTATTAGTGATGATATCTAATTTAACAATTAACTGGAATATTATCACCTGTGTATTATTGATGATATCTAATTTAACAATTAACTGGAATATTATCCCCTGTGTATTAGTGATGATATCTAATTTAACAATTAACTGGAATATTATCACCTGTGTATTAGTGATGATATCTAATTTAACAATTAACTGGAATATTATCCCCTGTGTATTAGTGATGATATCTAATTTAACAATTAACTGGAATATTATCACCTGTGTATTAGTGATGATATCTAATTTAACAATTAACTGGAATATTATCCCCTGTGTATTAGTGATGATATCTAATTTAACAATTAACTGGAATATTATCACCTGTGTATTAGTGATGATATCTAATTTAACAATTAACTGGAATATTATCCCCTGTGTATTAGTGATGATATCTAATTTAACAATTAACTGGAATATTATCACCTGTGTATTAGTGATGATATCTAATTTAACAATTAACTGGAATATTATCCCCTGTGTATTAGTGATGATATCTAATTTAACAATTAACTGGAATATTATCACCTGTGTATTAGTGATGACATCTAATTTAACAATTAACTGGAATATTATCCCCTGTGTATTAGTGATGACATCTAATTTAACAATTAACCGGAATATTATCACCTGTGTATTAGTGATGATATCTAATTTAACAATTAACTGGAATATTATCACCTGTGTATTAGTGATGATATCTAATTTAACAATTAACTGGAATATTATCACCTGTGTATTATTGATGATATCTAATTTAACAATTAACTGGAATATTATCACCTGTGTATTAGTGATGATATCTAATTTAACAATTAACTGGAATATTATCACCTGTGTATTAGTGATGATATCTAATTTAACAATTAACTGGAATATTATCCCCTGTGTATTAGTGATGATATCTAATTTAACAATTAACTGGAATATTATCACCTGTGTATTAGTGATGATATCTAATTTAACAATTAACTGGAATATTATCACCTGTGTATTAGTGATGACATCTAATTTAACAATTAACTGGAATATTATCACCTGTGTATTAGTGATGACATCTAATTTAACAATTAACTGGAATATTATCACCTGTGTAATAGTGATGATATCTAATTTAACAATTAACTGGAATATTATCACCTGTGTATTAGTGATGACATCTAATTTTACAATTAACTGGAATATTATCCCCTGTGTATTAGTGATGATATCTAATTTAACAATTAACTGGAATATTATCGCCTGTGTATTAGTGATGACATCTAATTTAACAATTAACTGGAATATTATCGCCTGTGTATTAGTGATGACATCTAATTTAACAATTAACTGGAATATTATCGCCTGTGTATTAGTGATGATATCTAATTTAACAATTAACTGGAATATTATCGCCTGTGTATTAGTGATGATATCTAATTTAACAATTAACTGGAATATTATCGCCTGTGTATTAGTGATGACATCTAATTTAACAATTAACTGGAATATTATCACCTGTGTATTAGTGATGACATCTAATTTAACAATTAACTGGAATATTATCACCTGTGTATTAGTGATGATATCTAATTTAACAATTAACTGGAATATTATCACCTGTGTATTAGTGATGACATCTAATTTAACAATTAACTGGAATATTATCACCTGTGTATTAGTGATGACATCTAATTTAACAATTAACTGGAATATTATCACCTGTGTATTAGTGATGACATCTAATTTAACAATTAACTGGAATATTATCACCTGTGTATTAGTGATGATATCTAATTTAACAATTAACTGGAATATTATCACCTGTGTATTAGTGATGATATCTAATTTAACAATTAACTGGAATATTATCACCTGTGCATTAGTGATGATATCTAATTTAACAATTAACTGGAATATTATCACCTGTGTATTAGTGATGATATCTAATTTAACAATTAACTGGAATATTATCACCTGTGTATTAGTGATGATATCTAATTTAACAATTAACTGGAATATTATCACCTGTGTATTAGTGATGATATCTAATTTAACAATTAACTGGAATATTATCACCTGTGTATTAGTGATGATATCTAATTTAACAATTAACTGGAATATTATCACCTGTGTATCAGTGATGATATCTAATTTAACAATTAACTGGAATATTATCCCCTGTGTATTAGTCATGATATCTAATTTAACAATTAACTGGAATATTATCACCTGTGTATTAGTGATGATATCTAATTTAACAATTAACTGGAATATTATCACCTGTGTATTAGTGATGACATCTAATTTAACAATTAACTGGAATATTATCCCCTGTGTATTAGTGATGACATCTAATTTAACAATTAACTGGAATATTATCCCCTGTGTATTAGTGATGATATCGAATTTAACAATTAACTGGAATATTATCACCTGTGTATTAGTGATGATATCTAATTTAACAATTAACAGGAATATTATCACCTGTGTATTAGTGATGACATCTAATTTAACAATTAACTGGAATATTATCACCTGTGTATTAGTGATGACATCTAATTTAACAAATAACTGGAATATTATCACCTGTGTATTAGTGATTCTCCCTGCTGCTTTCACATGCGTTCAAATCCTCTGAAGAAGGAATTTTCCTCCACACAAGATCAGGGGGCAGGTTGTTCAACCTTGCCCGTCTAAGAGCGAAGTCCAAAGTACGGAAAGTCCTCATCAGAGAACTCCTCTTTGCTGACGATGCTGCTTTAACATCTCACACTGAAGAATGCCTGCAGAGTCTCATCGACAGGTTTGCGTCTGCCTGCAATGAATTTGGCCTAACCATCAGCCTCAAGAAAACGAACATCATGGGGCAGGATGTCAGAAATGCTCCATCCATCAATATTGGCGACCACGCTCTGGAAGTGGTTCAAGAGTTCACCTACCTAGGCTCAACTATCACCAGTAACCTGTCTCTCGATGCAGAAATCAACAAGCGCATGGGTAAGGCTTCCACTGCTATGTCCAGACTGGCCAAGAGAGTGTGGGAAAATGGCGCACTGACACGGAATACAAAAGTCCGAGTGTATCAGGCCTGTGTCCTCAGTACCTTGCTCTACGGCAGCGAGGCCTGGACAACGTATGCCAGCCAAGAGCGACGTCTCAATTCATTCCATCTTCGCTGCCTTCGGAGAATACTTGGCATCAGGTGGCAGGACTATATCTCCAACACAGAAGTCCTTGAAGCGGCCAACACCCCCAGCTTATACACACTACTGAGTCAGCGGCGCTTGAGATGGCTTGGCCATGTGAGCCGCATGGAAGATGGCAGGATCCCCAAAGACACATTGTACAGCGAGCTCGCCACTGGTATCAGACCCACCGGCCGTCCATGTCTCCGTTATAAAGACGTCTGCAAACGCGACATGAAATCGTGTGACATTGATCACAAGTCGTGGGAGTCAGTTGCCAGCATTCGCCAGAGCTGGCGGGCAGCCATAAAGACAGGGCTAAATTGTGGCGAGTCAAAGAGACTTAGTAGTTGGCAGGAAAAAAGACAGAGGCGCAAGGGGAGAGCCAACTGTGCAACAGCCCCAACAAACAAATTTCTCTGCAGCACCTGTGGAAGAGCCTGTCACTCCAGAATTGGCCTTTATAGCCACTCCAGGCGCTGCTTCACAAACCACTGACCACCTCCAGGCGCGTATCCATTGTCTCTCGAGATAAGGAGGCCCAAAAGAAAGAAGATTAGTGATGATATCTAATTTAACAAATAACTGGAATATTATCACCTGTGTATTAGTGATGATATCTAATTTAACAATTAACTGGAATATTATCACCTGTGTATTAGTGATGATATCTAATTTAACAATTAACTGGAATATTATCACCTGTGTATTAGTGATGATATCTAATTTAACAATTAACTGTATTATTATCACCTGTGTATTAGTGATGATATCTAATTTAACAATTAACTGGAATATTATCACCTGTGTATTAGTGATGATATCTAATTTAACAATTAACTGGAATATTATCCCCTGTGTATTAGTGATGATATCTAATTTAACAATTAACTGGAATATTATCCCCTGTGTATTAGTGATGATATCTAATTTAACAATTAACTGGAATATTATCACCTGTGTATTAGTGATGACATCTAATTTAACAATTAACTGGAATATTATCCCCTGTGTATTAGTGATGATATCTAATTTAACAATTAACTGGAATATTATCCCCTGTGTATTAGTGATGATATCTAATTTAACAATTAACTGGAATATTATCACCTGTGTATTAGTGATGATATCTAATTTAACAATTAACTGGAATATTATCCCCTGTGTATTAGTGATGATATCTAATTTAACAATTAACTGGAATATTATCACCTGTGTATTAGTGATGATATCTAATTTAACAATTAACTGGAATATTATCACCTGTGTATTAGTGATGATATCTAATTTAACAATTAACTGGAATATTATCACCTGTGTATTAGTGATGATATCTAATTTAACAATTAACTGGAATATTATCACCTGTGTATTAGTGATGATATCTAATTTAACAATTAACTGGAATATTATCCCCTGTGTATTAGTGATGATATCTAATTTAACAATTAACTGGAATATTATCCCCTGTGTATTAGTGATGATATCTAATTTAACAATTAACTGGAATATTATCACCTGTGTATTAGTGATGATATCTAATTTAACAATTAACTGGAATATTATCCCCTGTGTATTAGTGATGATATCTAATTTAACAATTAACTGGAATATTATCACCTGTGTATTAGTTTTGATATCTAATTTAACAATTAACTGGAATATTATCACCTGTGTATTAGTGATGATATCTAATTTAACAATTAACTGGAATATTATCACCTGTGTATTCGTGATGATATCTAATTTAACAATTAACTGGAATATTATCACCTGTGTATTAGTGATGATATCTAATTTAACAATTAACTGGAATATTATCCCCTGTGTATTAGTGATGATATCTAATTTAACAATTAACTGGAATATTATCACCTGTGTATTAGTGATGACATCTAATTTAACAATTAACTGGAATATTATCCCCTGTGTATTAGTGATGATATCTAATTTAACAATTAACTGGAATATTATCACCTGTGTATTAGTGATGACATCTAATTTAACAATTAACTGGAATATTATCACCTGTGTATTAGTGATGACATCTAATTTAACAATTAACTGGAATATTATCCCCTGTGTATTAGTGATGACATCTAATTTAACAATTAACTGGAATATTATCACCTGTGTATTAGTGATGATATCTAATTTAACAATTAACTGGAATATTATCCCCTGTGTATTAGTGATGATATCTAATTTAACAATTAACTGGAATATTATCACCTGTGTATTTGTGATGATATCTAATTTAACAATTAACTGTAATATTATCACCTGTGTATTAGTGATGATATCTAATTTAACAATTAACTGGAATATTATCACCTGTGTTTTAGTGATGATATCTAATTTAACAATTAACTGGAATATTATCACCTGTGTATTAGTGATGATATCTAATTTAACAATTAACTGGAATATTATCCCCTGTGTATTAGTGATGATATCTAATTTAACAATTAACTGGAATATTATCACCTGTGTATTTGTGATGATATCTAATTTAACAATTAACTGTAATATTATCACCTGTGTATTAGTGATGATATCTAATTTAACAATTAACTGGAATATTATCACCTGTGTATTAGTGATGATATCTAATTTAACAATTAACTGGAATATTATCCCCTGTGTATTAGTGATGATATCTAATTTAACAATTAACTGGAATATTATCACCTGTGTATTTGTGATGATATCTAATTTAACAATTAACTGTAATATTATCACCTGTGTATTAGTGATGATATCTAATTTAACAATTAACTGGAATATTATCACCTGTGTTTTAGTGATGATATCTAATTTAACAATTAACTGGAATATTATCACCTGTGTATTAGTGATGATATCTAATTTAACAATTAACTGGAATATTATCACCTGTGTATCAGTGATGATATCTAATTTAACAATTAACTGGAATATTATCACCTGTGTATTAGTGATGATATCTAATTTAACAATTAACTGAAATATTTTCACCTGTGTATTAGTGATGATATCTAATTTAACAATTAACTGGAATATTATCACCTGTGTATTAGTCATGATATCTAATTTAACAATTAACTGGAATATTATCACCTGTGTATTAGTGATGATATCTAATTTAACAATTAACTGGAATATTATCACCTGTGTATTAGTGATGATATCTAATTTAACAATTAACTGTATTATTATCACCTGTGTATTAGTGATGATATCTAATTTAACAATTAACTGGAATATTATCACCTGTGTATTAGTGATGATATCTAATTTAACAATTAACTGGAATATTATCACCTGTGTATTAGTGATGATATCTAATTTAACAATTAACTGGAATATTATCACCTGTGTATTAGTGATGATATCTAATTTAACAATTAACTGGAATATTATCACCTGTGTATTAGTGATGATATCTAATTTAACAATTAACTGTATTATTATCACCTGTGTATTAGTGATGATATCTAATTTAACAATTAACTGGAATATTATCACCTGTGTATTAGTGATGATATCTAATTTAACAATTAACTGGAATATTATCCCCTGTGTATTAGTGATGATATCTAATTTAACAATTAACTGGAATATTATCCCCTGTGTATTAGTGATGATATCTAATTTAACAATTAACTGGAATATTATCACCTGTGTATTAGTGATGACATCTAATTTAACAATTAACTGGAATATTATCCCCTGTGTATTAGTGATGATATCTAATTTAACAATTAACTGGAATATTATCCCCTGTGTATTAGTGATGATATCTAATTTAACAATTAACTGGAATATTATCACCTGTGTATTAGTGATGATATCTAATTTAACAATTAACTGGAATATTATCCCCTGTGTATTAGTGATGATATCTAATTTAACAATTAACTGGAATATTATCACCTGTGTATTAGTGATGATATCTAATTTAACAATTAACTGAAATATTTTCACCTGTGTATTAGTGATGATATCTAATTTAACAATTAACTGGAATATTATCACCTGTGTATTAGTCATGATATCTAATTTAACAATTAACTGGAATATTATCACCTGTGTATTAGTGATGATATCTAATTTAACAATTAACTGGAATATTATCACCTGTGTATTAGTGATGATATCTAATTTAACAATTAACTGTATTATTATCACCTGTGTATTAGTGATGATATCTAATTTAACAATTAACTGGAATATTATCACCTGTGTATTAGTGATGATATCTAATTTAACAATTAACTGGAATATTATCACCTGTGTATTAGTGATGATATCTAATTTAACAATTAACTGGAATATTATCACCTGTGTATTAGTGATGATATCTAATTTAACAATTAACTGGAATATTATCACCTGTGTATTAGTGATGATATCTAATTTAACAATTAACTGTATTATTATCACCTGTGTATTAGTGATGATATCTAATTTAACAATTAACTGGAATATTATCACCTGTGTATTAGTGATGATATCTAATTTAACAATTAACTGGAATATTATCCCCTGTGTATTAGTGATGATATCTAATTTAACAATTAACTGGAATATTATCCCCTGTGTATTAGTGATGATATCTAATTTAACAATTAACTGGAATATTATCACCTGTGTATTAGTGATGACATCTAATTTAACAATTAACTGGAATATTATCCCCTGTGTATTAGTGATGATATCTAATTTAACAATTAACTGGAATATTATCCCCTGTGTATTAGTGATGATATCTAATTTAACAATTAACTGGAATATTATCACCTGTGTATTAGTGATGATATCTAATTTAACAATTAACTGGAATATTATCCCCTGTGTATTAGTGATGATATCTAATTTAACAATTAACTGGAATATTATCACCTGTGTATTAGTGATGATATCTAATTTAACAATTAACTGGAATATTATCACCTGTGTATTAGTGATGATATCTAATTTAACAATTAACTGGAATATTATCACCTGTGTATTAGTGATGATATCTAATTTAACAATTAACTGGAATATTATCACCTGTGTATTAGTGATGATATCTAATTTAACAATTAACTGGAATATTATCCCCTGTGTATTAGTGATGATATCTAATTTAACAATTAACTGGAATATTATCCCCTGTGTATTAGTGATGATATCTAATTTAACAATTAACTGGAATATTATCACCTGTGTATTAGTGATGATATCTAATTTAACAATTAACTGGAATATTATCCCCTGTGTATTAGTGATGATATCTAATTTAACAATTAACTGGAATATTATCACCTGTGTATTAGTTTTGATATCTAATTTAACAATTAACTGGAATATTATCACCTGTGTATTAGTGATGATATCTAATTTAACAATTAACTGGAATATTATCACCTGTGTATTCGTGATGATATCTAATTTAACAATTAACTGGAATATTATCACCTGTGTATTAGTGATGATATCTAATTTAACAATTAACTGGAATATTATCCCCTGTGTATTAGTGATGATATCTAATTTAACAATTAACTGGAATATTATCACCTGTGTATTAGTGATGACATCTAATTTAACAATTAACTGGAATATTATCCCCTGTGTATTAGTGATGATATCTAATTTAACAATTAACTGGAATATTATCACCTGTGTATTAGTGATGACATCTAATTTAACAATTAACTGGAATATTATCACCTGTGTATTAGTGATGACATCTAATTTAACAATTAACTGGAATATTATCCCCTGTGTATTAGTGATGACATCTAATTTAACAATTAACTGGAATATTATCACCTGTGTATTAGTGATGATATCTAATTTAACAATTAACTGGAATATTATCACCTGTGTATTAGTGATGATATCTAATTTAACAATTAACTGGAATATTATCACCTGTGTATCAGTGATGATATCTAATTTAACAATTAACTGGAATATTATCACCTGTGTATTAGTGATGATATCTAATTTAACAATTAACTGAAATATTTTCACCTGTGTATTAGTGATGATATCTAATTTAACAATTAACTGGAATATTATCACCTGTGTATTAGTCATGATATCTAATTTAACAATTAACTGGAATATTATCACCTGTGTATTAGTGATGATATCTAATTTAACAATTAACTGGAATATTATCACCTGTGTATTAGTGATGATATCTAATTTAACAATTAACTGTATTATTATCACCTGTGTATTAGTGATGATATCTAATTTAACAATTAACTGGAATATTATCACCTGTGTATTAGTGATGATATCTAATTTAACAATTAACTGGAATATTATCCCCTGTGTATTAGTGATGATATCTAATTTAACAATTAACTGGAATATTATCCCCTGTGTATTAGTGATGATATCTAATTTAACAATTAACTGGAATATTTTCCCCTGTGTATTAGTGATGATATCTAATTTAACAATTAACTGGAATATTATCACCTGTGTATTAGTGATGATATCTAATTTAACAATTAACTGGAATATTATCCCCTGTGTATTAGTGATGACATCTAATTTAACAATTAACTGGAATATTATCACCTGTGTATTAGTGATGATATCTAATTTAACAATTAACTGGAATATTATCACCTGTGTATTAGTGATGATATCTAATTTAACAATTAACTGGAATATTATCACCAGTGTATTAGTGATGATATCTAATTTAACAATTAACTGGAATATTATCACCTGTGTATTAGTGATGATATCTAATTTAACAATTAACTGGAATATTATCACCTGTGTATTAGTGATGATATCTAATTTAACAATTAACTGGAATATTATCACCTGTGTATTAGTGATGATATCTAATTTAACAATTAACTGGAATATTATCACCTGTGTATTAGTGATGATATCTAATTTAACAATTAACTGGAATATTATCACCTGTGTATTAGTGATGATATCTAATTTAACAATTAACTGGAATATTATCACCTGTGTATTAGTGATGATATCTAATTTAACAATTAACTGGAATATTATCACCTGTGTATTAGTGATGATATCTAATTTAACAATTAACTGGAATATTATCACCTGTGTATTAGTGATGATATCTAATTTAACAATTAACTGGAATATTATCACCTGTGTATTAGTGATGATATCTAATTTAACAATTAACTGGAATATTATCACCTGTGTATTAGTGATGATATCTAATTTAACAATTAACTGGAATATTATCACCTGTGTATTAGTGATGATATCTAATTTAACAATTAACTGGAATATTATCCCCTGTGTATTAGTGATGATACCTAATTTAACAATTAACTGGAATATTATCCCCTGTGTATTAGTGATGATATCTAATTTAACAATTAACTGGAATATTATCACCTGTGTATTAGTGATGATATCTAATTTAACAATTAACTGGAATATTATCACCTGTGTATTAGTGATGATATCTAATTTAACAATTAACTGGAATATTATCACCTGTGTATTCGTGATGATATCTAATTTAACAATTAACTGGAATATTATCACCTGTGTATTAGTGATGATATCTAATTTAACAATTAACTGGAATATTATCACCTGTGTATTAGTCATGATATCTAATTTAACAATTAACTGGAATATTATCACCTGTGTATTAGTGATGATATCTAATTTAACAATTAACTGGAATATTATCACCTGTGTATTAGTGATGATATCTAATTTAACAATTAACTGGAATATTATCACCTGCGTATTCGTGATGATATCTAATTTAACAATTAACTGGAATATTATCACCTGTGTATTAGTGATGATATCTAATTTAACAATCAACTGGAATATTATCACCTGTGTATTAGTGATGATATCTAATTTAACAATTAACTGGAATATTATCACCTGTGTATTAGTGATGACATCTAATTTAACAATTAACTGGAATATTATCACCTGTGTATTAGTGATGACATCTAATTTAACAATTAACTGGAATATTATCCCCTGTGTATTAGTGATGACATCTAATTTAACAAATAACTGGAATATTATCACCTGTGTATTAGTGATGATATCTAATTTAACAATTAACAGGAATATTATCACCTGTGTATTAGTGATGACATCTAATTTAACAATTAACTGGAATATTATCACCTGTGTATTAGTGATGATATCTAATTTAACAATTAACAGGAATATTATCACCTGTGTATTAGTGATGACATCTAATTTAACAATTAACTGGAATATTATCACCTGTGTATTAGTGATGATATCTAATTTAACAATTAACTGGAATATTATCCCCTGTGTATTAGTGATGATATCTAATTTAACAATTAACTGGAATATTATCACCTGTGTATTAGTGATGATATCTAATTTAACAATTAACAGGAATATTATCACCTGTGTATTAGTGATGATATCTAATTTAACAATTAACTGGAATATTATCACCTGTGTATTAGTGATGATATCTAATTTAACAATTAACTGGAATATTATCACCTGTGTATTAGTGATGATATCTAATTTAACAATTAACTGGAATATTATCCCCTGTGTATTAGTGATGACATCTAATTTAACAATTAACTGGAATATTATCACCTGTGTATTAGTGATGATATCTAATTTAACAATTAACTGGAATATTATCATCTGTGTATTAGTGATGATATCTAATTTAACAATTAACTGGAATATTATCACCTGTGTATTAGTGATGATATCTAATTTAACAATTAACTGGAATATTATCCCCTGTGTTTTTTTGTGATGATATCTAATTTAACAATTAACTGGAATATTATCACCTGTGTATTAGTGATGATATCTAATTTAACAATTAACTGGAATATTATCACCTGTGTATTAGTGATGATATCTAATTTAACAATTAACTGGAATAGTATCACCTGTGTATTAGTGATGATATCTAATTTAGCAATTAACTGGAATATTATCACCTGTGTATTAGTGATGATATCTAATTTAACAATTAACTGGAATATTATCACCTGTGTATTAGTGATTACATCTAATTTAACAATTAACTGGAATATTATCACCTGTGTATTAGTGATGATATCTAATTTAACAATTAACTGGAATATTATCACCTGTGTATTCGTGATGATATCTAATTTAACAATTAACTGGAATATTATCACCTGTGTATTAGTGATGATATCTAATTTAACAATTAACTGGAATATTATCACCTGTGTATTAGTGATGATATCTAATTTAACAATTAACTGGAATATTATCACCTGTGTATTAGTGATGACATCTAATTTAACAAATAACTGGAATATTATCACCTGTGTATTAGTGATGATATCTAATTTAACAATTAACTGGAATATTATCACCTGTGTATTAGTGATGATATCTAATTTAACAATTAACTGGAATATTATCACCTGTGTATTAGTGATGATATCTAATTTAACAATTAACTGGAATATTATCACCTGTGTATTAGTGATGATATCTAATTTAACAATTAACAGGAATATTATCACCTGTGTATTAGTGATGATATCTAATTTAACAATTAACTGGAATATTATCACCTGTGTATTCGTGATGATATCTAATTTAACAATTAACTGGAATATTATCACCTGTGTATTAGTCATGATATCTAATTTAACAATTAACTGGAATATTATCACCTGTGTATTAGTGATGATATCTAATTTAACAATTAACTGGAATATTATCACCTGTGTATTAGTGATGACATCTAATTTAACAATTAACTGGAATATTATCCCCTGTGTATTAGTGATGACATCTAATTTAACAAATAACTGGAATATTATCACCTGTGTATTAGTGATGATATCTAATTTAACAATTAACAGGAATATTTACACCTGTGTATTAGTGATGACATCTAATTTAACAATTAACTGGAATATTATCACCTGTGTATTAGTGATGATATCTAATTTAACAAATAACTGGAATATTATCACCTGTGTATTAGTGATGATATCTAATTTAACAAATAACTGGAATATTATCACCTGTGTATTAGTGATGATATCTAATTTAACAATTAACTGGAATATTATCACCTGTGTATTAGTGATGACATCTAATTTAACAATTAACTGGAATATTATCACCTGTGTATTAGTGATGATATCAAATTTAACAATTAACTGGAATATTATCACCTGTGTATTAGTGATGATATCTAATTTAACAATTAACTGGAATATTATCACCTGTGTATTAGTGATGACATCTAATTTAACAATTAACTGGAATATTATCACCTGTGTATTAGTGATGATATCTAATTTAACAATTAACTGGAATATTATCACCTGTGTATTAGTGATGATATCTAATTTAACAATTAACTGGAATATTATCATCTGTGTATTAGTGATGATATCTAATTTAACAATTAACTGGAATATTATCACCTGTGTATTAGTGATGATATCTAATTTAACAATTAACTGGAATATTATCCCCTGTGTTTTTTTGTGATGATATCTAATTTAACAATTAACTGGAATATTATCACCTGTGTATTAGTGATGATATCTAATTTAACAATTAACTGGAATATTATCACCTGTGTATTAGTGATGATATCTAATTTAACAATTAACTGGAATAGTATCACCTGTGTATTAGTGATGATATCTAATTTAGCAATTAACTGGAATATTATCACCTGTGTATTAGTGATGATATCTAATTTAACAATTAACTGGAATATTATCACCTGTGTATTAGTGATTACATCTAATTTAACAATTAACTGGAATATTATCACCTGTGTATTAGTGATGATATCTAATTTAACAATTAACTGGAATATTATCACCTGTGCATTCGTGATGATATCTAATTTAACAATTAACTGGAATATTATCACCTGTGTATTAGTGATGATATCTAATTTAACAATTAACTGGAATATTATCACCTGTGTATTAGTGATGATATCTAATTTAACAATTAACTGGAATATTATCACCTGTGTATTAGTGATGACATCTAACTTAACAAATAACTGGAATATTATCACCTGTGTATTAGTGATGATATCTAATTTAACAATTAACTGGAATATTATCACCTGTGTATTAGTGATGATATCTAATTTTAACAATTAACTGGAATATTATCACCTGTGTATTAGTGATGATATCTAATTTAACAATTAACTGGAATATTATCACCTGTGTATTAGTGATGATATCTAATTTAACAATTAACAGGAATATTATCACCTGTGTATTAGTGATGATATCTAATTTAACAATTTACTGGAATATTATCACCTGTGTATTCGTGATGATATCTAATTTAACAATTAACTGGAATATTATCACCTGTGTATTAGTCATGATATCTAATTTAACAATTAACTGGAATATTATCACCTGTGTATTAGTGATGATATCTAATTTAACAATTAACTGGAATATTATCACCTGTGTATTAGTGATGACATCTAATTTAACAATTAACTGGAATATTATCCCCTGTGTATTAGTGATGACATCTAATTTAACAAATAACTGGAATATTATCACCTGTGTATTAGTGATGATATCTAATTTAACAATTAACAGGAATATTATCACCTGTGTATTAGTGATGACATCTAATTTAACAATTAACTGGAATATTATCACCTGTGTATTAGTGATGATATCTAATTTAACAAATAACTGGAATATTATCACCTGTGTATTAGTGATGATATCTAATTTAACAAATAACTGGAATATTATCACCTGTGTATTAGTGATGATATCTAATTTAACAATTAACTGGAATATTATCACCTGTGTATTAGTGATGACATCTAATTTAACAATTAACTGGAATATTATCACCTGTGTATTAGTGATGATATCTAATTTAACAATTAACTGGAATATTATCACCTGTGTATTCGTGATGATATCTAATTTAACAATTAACTGGAATATTATCACCTGTGTATTAGTCATGATATCTAATTTAACAATTAACTGGAATATTATCACCTGTGTATTAGTGATGATATCTAATTTAACAATTAACTGGAATATTATCACCTGTGTATTAGTGATGACATCTAATTTAACAATTAACTGGAATATTATCCCCTGTGTATTAGTGATGACATCTAATTTAACAAATAACTGGAATATTATCACCTGTGTATTAGTGATGATATCTAATTTAACAATTAACAGGAATATTATCACCTGTGTATTAGTGATGACATCTAATTTAACAATTAACTGGAATATTATCACCTGTGTATTAGTGATGATATCTAATTTAACAAATAACTGGAATATTATCACCTGTGTATTAGTGATGATATCTAATTTAACAAATAACTGGAATATTATCACCTGTGTATTAGTGATGATATCTAATTTAACAATTAACTGGAATATTATCACCTGTGTATTAGTGATGACATCTAATTTAACAATTAACTGGAATATTATCACCTGTGTATTAGTGATGATATCAAATTTAACAATTAACTGGAATATTATCACCTGTGTATTAGTGATGATATCTAATTTAACAATTAACTGGAATATTATCACCTGTGTATTAGTGATGACATCTAATTTAACAATTAACTGGAATATTATCACCTGTGTATTAGTGATGATATCTAATTTAACAATTAACTGGAATATTATCACCTGTGTATTAGTGATGACATCTAATTTAACAATTAACTGGAATATTATCACCTGTGTATTAGTGATGATATCTAATTTAACAATTAACTGGAATATTATCACCTGTGTATTAGTGATGATATCTAATTTAACAATTAACTGGAATATTATCACCTGTGTATTAGTGATGATATCTAATTTAACAATTAACTGGAATATTATCACCTGTGTATTAGTGATGATATCTAATTTAACAATTAACTGGAATATTATCACCTGTATTAGTGATGATATCTAATTTAACAATTAACTGGAATATTATCACCTGTGTATTAGTGATGATATCTAATTTAACAATTAACTGGAATATTATCACCTGTGTATTAGTGATGATATCTAATTTAACAATTAACTGGAATATTATCACCTGTGTATTATTGATGATATCTAATTTAACAATTAACTGGAATATTATCCCCTGTGTATTAGTGATGACATCTAATTTAACAATTAACTGGAATATTATCACCTGTATTAGTGATGATATCTAATTTAACAATTAACTGGAATATTATCACCTGTGTATTAGTGGTGATATCTAATTTAACAATTAACTGGAATATTATCACCTGTATTAGTGATGATATCTAATTTAACAATTAACTGGAATATTATCACCTGTGTATTAGTGATGATATCTAATTTAACAATTAACTGGAATATTATCACCTGTGTATTAGTGATGATATCTAATTTAACAATTAACTGGAATATTATCACCTGTGTATTATTGATGATATCTAATTTAACAATTAACTGGAATATTATCACCTGTGTATTAGTGATGATATCTAATTTAACAATTAACTGGAATATTATCACCTGTGTATTAGTGATGATATCTAATTTAACAATTAACTGGAATATTATCACCTGTGTATTAGTGATGATATCTAATTTAACAATTAACTGGAATATTATCACCTGTATTAGTTGTTCAAGATGGCTCCTGGGCTGGAAGCTCCCTAGGAAGCTCCCTTGCTGTTCAACTCTATCCATGGCCATCTGCTCCCATCCCTAACATTTTCTCCCCCAATCTGCCCTCTTAAACTGTTTAAATTCCCCTGACTCTTTAAATCAGTTCATTTTAGCCCTATCTAAAAGTTAACAGTTAGTTTAGTGTATGTTACCTGGGCCCACTGCCCTCCCCCAGCCACTCCTGCTCTTTGTTTTCTCAATGAAATTGATCTGGATGAAACTGACGAGCACAGCTGCCGATACTTCAATCTCCGATCCTGCTGTCTTCACAGTCCAGAGTGTCTGCAGCCACGGCATGCGGTAAGTCCATTGAGGTGAAGAAGGAGCTGCGGGACCCGAGAGAAGTCCTGTGAAAAGGTGCCCCGAACACCCAAAACATCCACGAACGGCCCCCCCGGCCGCAACTTCAAAGCGCCCGCGGGAGATGGCTCGGAGAGCATCTGCAGCGCACTGTCGGCAATGCTGCATGCCTTTATTTAAACCACTGCCAAAAAAAACCCTGAGCAAATGTAATCACCTCTAAGTCTGCCAAATGATGCTTCACCTCCCGAAGGACATGGATGAGCTTTCCGGACGTCGATGGTGGGCGCTGAGGAAATGGCTTATTACCTGCACCAGATTCCACCCCCCCTCCCCCCCTTTACCCCCCTTCCACCCCCCCCACCCCCGTCCCCTTCCCTGCTCCACCCTCTCAGCTCACCCCCTCACAACCCCGTCCCAGCCCGCCCCCCCTCGCACCATCTTCACCCCGCACCCCCTTCCCCTGCACCCCCCCCACCCCCTCCCTCTACCCCTCCCCCTTGCATCCCCTCCTCCCACCGGCACCATCCTACACCTGTGTAGGGGCCCCAACAACCCCACTGCCTTGTGGGCGTCTTGGGAGAGACCAAGGCGAAGGGAGTAAACCCTAACAGAAAATCCGGAGCGGAACCCCGTAGGCGGTCATGTGTCACCTTTGGCATGTTTCCGGCAGTTCCTGCAGCCATACTGGTGCCAAACGTCGTGTCCTGCACTCCTTTGGACCCCACCAGAAAGGCCGAGAGAGGGGTTTTGACGACTGGGCAACTCTCAACCTCCATAAATTTGCCCAGGCATGCGCCATGGAGAGGTCACTCCATAGTTGCCTCACAGCGACTAAAACAACACGGAAGGCAGCAGTTACGGGTTATAAGTCCAGATAAATTGGCGTAGAAACTGGGCGCCACGGGTTGCCTTTGTCGGTGGGAGAGGTCATTGCACCTCACTGGACAGCTACCGCCCGCCTCAAACCGGGCAGCCCCCGGTCAATAAGGTTCTGTCCCGCCACAGTCTGCCTGCTTCAATGGGTGCTTGGAGCTCAGGGTCATTGCCCGAAAGGTGGACTGATACACCGCACCAAACAACATGAAAAAAGGAAAGAAGGTACCAGCCCTTCGCTTTGCAAGCTGGAACGTCAGAACTATGTGTCCTGGCCTGTCGGAAGACCTTACACAAATCAACGATTCTCGGAAGACCGCCATCATTAACAACGAGCTCAGTAGATTCAATGTGGACATTGCAGCACTTCAGGAGACTCGCCTCCCCACGAGTGGCTCTCTAGCAGAGCAAGACTACACCTTCTTCTGGCAGGGCATGGATCCTGAAGAACCAAGACAGCATGGAGTGGGCTTCGCCATCAGAAACTCTTTGCTCAGCATGATAGAGCCTCCCTCAAATGGCTCGGAACGCATACTGTCCATCCGACTGCTCACCGCCTCTGGTCCAGTACACCTACTCAGCATCTATGCTCCAACACTCTGCTCCCCACATGAAGCTAAAGACCAGTTCTATGAACAACTCCATAACATCATTAGCAGCATCCCCAACACCGAACACCTATTCCTGCTGGGGGATTTTAATGCCAGGGTTGGGGCCGACCATGACTCATGGCCCTCCTGCCTTGGGCGCTATGGCGTTGGAAGGATGAATGAGAACGGGCAGAGACTGCTTGAGTTGTGTACCTATCATAACCTCTGCATCACCAACTCGTTCTTTCACACTAAACCCTGTCACCAGGTTTCATGGAGGCACCCAAGATCGCGTCGTTGGCACCAGCTAGACCTCATTGTCACAAGGCGAGCCGCCTTAAACAGTGTTCAAATCACACGCAGCTTCCACAGTGCGGACTGCGACACCGACCGTTCCCTGGTGTGCAGCAAGGTTAGACTCAGACCAAAGAAGTTGCATCATTCCAAGCAGAAGGGCCACCCGCGCATCAACACGAGCAGAATTTCTCACCCACAGCTGTTACAAAAATTTCTAAATTCACTTGTAACAGCCCTTCAAAACACTCCCACAGGGGATGCTGAGACCAAGTGGGCCCACATCAGAGACGCCATCTATGAGTCAGCTTTGACCACCTATGGCAAAAGTGTGAAGAGAAATGCAGAATGGTTTCAATCTCACATTGAAGAGCTGCAACCTGTCATAGCCGCTAAGCGCATTGCACTGTTGAACTACAAGAAAGCCCCCAGCGATTTAACATCCGCAGCACTTAAAGCAGCCAGATGTACTGCACAAAGAACAGCTAGGCGTTGCGCAAACGACTACTGGCAACACCTATGCAGTCATATTCAGTTGGCCTCAGACACCGGAAACATCAGAGGAATGTATGATGGCATGAAGAGAGCTCTTGGGCCAACCATCAAGAAGATCGCCCCCCTCAAATCTAAATCGGGGGACATAATCACTGACCAACGCAAACAGATGGACCGCTGGGTTGAGCACTGCCTAGAACTGTACTCCAGGGAGAATGCTGTCACTGAGACTGCCCTCAATGCAGCCCAGCCTCTACCAGTCATGGATGAGCTGGACATACAGCCAACCAAATCGGAACTCTGTGATGCCATTGATTCTCTAGCCAGCGGAAAAGCCCCTGGGAAGGACAGCATTACCCCTGAAATAATCAAGAGTGCCAAGCGTGCTATACTCTGAGCACTACATGAACTGCTATGCCTGTGCTGGGACGAGGGAGCAGTACCCCAGGACATGCACGATGCCAATATCATCACCCTTTATAAAAACAAAGGTGACCGCGGTGACTGCAACAACTACCGTGGAATCTCCCTGCTCAGCATAGTGGGGAAAGTCTTTGCTCGAGTCGCTCTGAACAGGCTCCAGAAGCTGGCCGAGCGCGTCTCCCCTGAGGCACAGTGTGGCTTTCGTGCAGAGAGATCGACCATTGACATGCTGTTCTCCCTTCGTCAGATACAGGAGAAATGCCGTGAACAACAGATGCCCCTCTACATTGCTTTCATTGATCTCACCAAAGCCTTTGACCTCGTCAGCAGACGTGGTCTCTTCAGACTACTAGAAAAGATCGGATGTCCACCAAAGCTACTAAGTATCATCACCTCATTCTATGACAATATGAAAGGCACAATTCAACATGGTGGCTCCTCATCAGAGCCCTTTCCTATCCTGAGTGGTGTGAAACAGGGCTGTGTTCTCGCATCCACACTTTTTGGGATTTTCTTCTCCCTGCTGCTTTCACATGCGTTCAAATCCTCTGAAGAAGGAATTTTCCTCCACACAAGATCAGGGGGCAGCTTCTTCAACCTTGCCCGTCTAAGAGCGAAGTCCAAAGTACGGAAAGTCCTGATCAGGGAACTCCTCTTTGCTGACGATGCTGCTGTAACATCTCACACTGAAGAGTGCCTGCAGAGTCTCATCGACAGGTTTGCAGCTGCCTGCAATGAATTTGGCCTAACCATCAGCCTCAAGAAAACGAACATCATGGGGCTGGACGTCAGTAATGCTCCATCCATCAATATTGGCGACCACGCTCTGGAAGTGGTTCAAGAGTTCACCTACCTAGGCTCAACTATCACCAGTAACCTGTCTCTAGATGCAGAAATCAACAAGCGCATGGGTAAGGCTTCCACTGCTATGTCCAGACTGGCCAAGAGAGTGTGGGAAAATTGCGCACTGACACGGAACACAAAAGTCCGAGTGTATCAGGCCTGTGTCCTCAGTACCTTGCTCTATGGCAGCGAGGCCTGGACAACGTATGTCAGCCAAGAGTAACGTTTCAATTCATTCCATCTTCGCTGCCTCCGGAGAATACTTGGCATCAGGTGGCAGGACCGTATCTCCAAACACAGAAGTCCTCGATGCGGCCAACATCCCCAGCTTAGACACACTACTGAGTCAGCGGCGCCTGAGATGGCTCGGCCATGTGAGCCGCATGGAAGATGGCAGGATCCCCAAAGACACATTGTGCAGCGAGCTCGCCACTGGTATCAGACCCACCGGCCGTCCATGTCTCCGCTTTAAAGACGTCTGCAAACGTGACATGAAATCCTGTGACATTGATCACAAGTCGTGGGAGTCAGTTGCCAGCGCTCGCCAGAGCTGGCGGGCAGCCATAAAGACGGGGCTAAAATGGGGCGAGTCGAAGAGACTTAGTAGTTGGCAGGAAAAAATACAGAGGCGCAAGGGGAGAGTCAACTGAGCAACAGCCCCGACAAACAAATTTCTCTGCAGCACCTGTGGGAGAGCCTGTCACTCTAGAATTGGCCTTTATAGCCACTCCAGGCGCTGCTTCACAAACCACTGACCACCTCCAGGCGCGTATCCATTGTCTCTCGAGATCAGGAGGACCAAAGAGAATGATGGGGATTTCGATTTAATTCTCAATAGAATATCTGAGGATGTCCAGAAATACAAATTTAAGATAAAAAAGTGTTGAGATAAGTTGGTTAATAGGGCACATCTCTGCACCTGACGGTTAAATAAAAGACACAAAGAATTGAAGGATGAGATGGACAATTTACAGAAGGAAAATGAAGGTTGGTAGGAGAACATTGGCATCCTGTACAATCAGTTACTCTGGGATCAGGATCCACATGATGGAGTATATTATCCGCAGAGAAAATTAGAACAAATACTGGACCAAAACACTGAGTTACAGGCAGACACTCCCAGACTAGGTGAGGAGTTAGAAGAAGTGAGGAGGGGCTATGAGGGAATTAGACCCGTGTTAAAGCTCTGCCTCCCCTGAAGCTGACCATACCCTGTGTTGAGATAAAATCTGACAGCTTCAGACAAAGTCAGACATCAGTGGGCAGTAGTGGCTGCTGTCTCCAAACACAAATCCAGATATCCCGGTTCTTCTTAGGACAACACATTTGTGAGCCTCACAGTCTCTGCTCAACCTCCTCCATAAAAGGATGACAAGATAACTGGAAATTACCAGGGTGTGTGGTAACCTGGGCCTAAACTGCAGGCCAGTCTAAGAACAAGAGTGATATAGATGGGGTCAGTGAGCAACTAACCACAGTCACTGACAGTGAGAGAGATGTCACCACCACAACCACACAGAGGCTCCTTACCGCTGTTGAGGCCAGGGCTCTAAAGCAGGAACTGGGAATGGTGGATATGAGCAGAAGCTCCCTCGATCTGAGTGTTCTGTGTTCCAGTATCCAAATTATTTATATATATCAGAAAAATATCAGTGGTCCAATCACTGCCCCTTGGGGAAACACCACTGTCTACCTTCCTCCAGTCTGAAAAAGCAACTGTTTACCACAACTCACTGTTTTCTCTCATTAAGCCAGTTTGGTTTTTTATCCAAACTGACACTGACCCTCCTATTCCATGAGAATCAATGAACTGTCCAGCTGTCACAAACAGACTGTGAAAGAAACTACAAGTTCAGCTTAAAATCAAGTGTAATGCTAAATGCAATAGATAACTAACTTTTGGAAAGAGATCAACGCTTCGATCTCTTAACATTCAGTCACTCATTAACTTTATTGTGTTTAGTACTCTGTACAAGTAGTAGTCCCTAAAACTGGACTCTGTGCAACTTACTGTATTTAGGGTTTTGGAAGAGAATTCCAGAGCTAAGGGAAGAGAACAGAAAGTGCTGGAAATACTCAGCTGGTCTGGCAGCATCGGTGTAGAGAAAAACACTGTTAATGTTTCAGATCTGTGACCCTTCATCAGAACTGCTACACGTCATAAATGATGATGTATAAGCTTGAGATGGTGAGACCATGGACGTCCTTCTTTCCACCACCCCCAATGCCTCACCCAATCCTCCCCTTCGGATTTTATACTTTCCAATGACACCCCAAAACTGCCAGCTTCCCAGTCACAGCAGCTCCAGGAGATAGAAAGAGAGCAGCAGCACAGCACTGATGCTGATTCCCCATCACTCCGTCTGATACTCAGAGTCACCAGATCAAATACTTCCACTGTGTGTACCTTAGAGGCTGGTATAGAGTCGGAATCAGCATGGGGTGAGTCACCGAGCACGAGTGAGCTGCAGCCAGGCCACGGGTAAAGGATAGTTCATGTGTCAGCTCACCGGAAGGCGAGGTCACGAACGAGTTATAAGACACAGGTCTCAGATGTGAACAATTCTGGAGCTGCTGCCCATGTCGATGTGTTGCAGTGTGAATCCGAGTCCTCAAACCCAGAGCTGCTCGAGGAGGTCCTGCAAGGCCATCTACAGACTCCCTCAGTGAAAGTCAACAGCCTTCCACCAGCCATGCTGCAGCCACTGGGGAAACACAATGTCGGAGAACTAGGCAAGTTGAGGTAATCCATCAGACAGGCACTAAGGGAATACACAAGGGTGAATCATTCAGTTTTGTATGTATAATTGGATGTGTTGGTGGATGACGATGTTAATGAAAAGGTTCTTGTTGGTGTTTTTTATTGCAGGATGGTGACCGAGGGGTCACTGTGATGGGGCGTCTCAGATGGGTGTAATGGTGGAGAATAGGGGATAAATGGAGGGAAAGGGAAGTTGTCCTATGGGAGCTGGAATCATAGCAAATACTCCCTGACAGCCTGTCCGGGTCGAAGGCATCCAGGAAATATCCTCCCTGCCTCTTCCTCCTCCTGAGTTGGCCTCCATATTCCTGGTGCCAATGCCTGTGCCCTCATGATGGTGATGATATGAAGGGTGCAGCAGAACACCATGAACTTGGACACCTGCTCCAGTGTGTACTGGAGGGCTCCCCCCGAGCGGTTCAGACATCAGAAGCATGGCTTCATCTGGTGGTTTTGTTTGGTGGAGGGGAGTGTCCAGAGTTTAGAGGTCATGAGCCACATTCTGGTTCTGCATGGAGGCCCAAAGTGTTGGGACCGGCTGACTGCTTCAGAATGAAGGTATGGTGGCTGCTGCCAGGATAGTGGACATTCACCAACATGATGTACTGGGCATGCTCACACACCAACTGTACATTAATAGAGTGAGAGTTATTTCAGTTCTTGTCCCTCTCCCCGTTGACATGGGGACCCCGCAGAGACAGCTACACCATCAGGAATCCCGCTATCCTGACAAAGCCACGGAACCTCTCATCCTGCATCTCCCTGCTGAGGTAGCAGACAGTATAATTCAACTCACCCGACATAGATGGCCTCCGTCACACAGCAGATTTATCAACAGACAACATAGAGAGAGATAATAGATATGTCACCCGCTCTTTCCTGGACAGATCCACATAAGAACATAGAAACTAGGAGCAGGAGTAGGCAATTCCACCCCTCCAGCCTGCCCCACCATTCAATACGATCATTGCTGATCTCATCTCGGCCTCAACACCACTTTTCTGCCAATTCTCCATCACCCTTCAACCCATTTCTAATTAAAAAATCTGTCTATCTCCTCCTTAAGGTTACTTAATGTCCCGGCATCCACCACACTCTGGAGTAGTGAATTCCACAGACGTACGACTGATTGAGAGAAGAAATTTCTCTTCATATCTGTTTTAAATCTGGTACGCCTTATCTTAAAACTATGACCTCTCGTTCTAGATTGCTCCACAAGAGGAAACATCTTCTCTCCGTCTACTTTATCAATCCCTTAATCATCGTATGTACCTCTATTAGATTTCCTCTTATTGTTCCAAACTCTGGAGAGTAAATGCATAAACTGCTCAATCTCTCTCCGTAAGAAAAACCCCTCATCCCTGGAATCAATCTCGTGACCCTCCTATGAACTGCCTCCAATACAACTACATCTATCCTCAAGTAAGGAGACTAAAACTATACGCAGTATTCCAGGTGCGGTCTCATTAATGCCTTGTACAGTTGCAGCAACACTTCCCTCCTTTTATATTCTATTCCTTTAGCAATAAATGCCAAAATTCCATTTGCCTTCCTTTTCACCTGCTGTACCTGCAAACAAGCTTTCTGTGATTCATGCATGAGGACACCCAGATCCCTCTGCACCGAAGTACTCTGAAGTTTCTCTCCATTTAGATAATAATTTACCTTTCTATTTTTCTGACCAAAATTGATAACCTAACACTTAACCAAGTTAAACTCCATCTGCCAAATTTTGGCCCATTCATCTAATCTATCCATTTCAATTTGTAAATTTCTTATGTATTTATTGCAACTTATTATCCAATCTATTTTAGTGTCATCTTCAAATGTGGTTATAGTACCTTCTATCCCTTCATCCAAGTCATTAATATAGATTGTAAATAGTTGGGGCATAAGGACGAACCTTCTGGCACCCCAGTAATACATCTTGCCAACCAGAAAAAGATCCATTCATCCCGACTCTCGGTTTTCTGTTGCTTAGTCAATCCTCTATCCAAGCTAATAAATTGCCCCTAAACCCATGTGACCTTACCTTGTGTATTAACCTTCCGTGTGGCACCTTATCAAATGCCTTCTGGAAGTCCAGATATACTACATCCAGAGTATCGCCATTGTTCACATTTCTTGTCACAGCTTCGAAGCACTCTAGCAAATTCGTCAAACAGGATTTACCCTTCATAAAACCATGCTGACTCTGATGGGTTGCGTTTTGACTTTCTTAAAGTCCTGTTATTACTTCCTTAACAGTGGATTCGAACAATGTCCCAACAATAGACGTTAAACTAATTGGACTAGTATTTCCTACTTTCTGCCTCCCTCCCTTTTTGAATAAGGGTGTTATACTGTTTTTTTCCCAATCCACTGGAACCTTTCCTGCATCCAGGGAATTTTGGAATATTGTAACCAAAGGATCCACTATCTCCGCTGCCATATCCTTTAAGATCCGAGGATGTAGGCCATCAGGCTCTGGGGATTTGTCTGCCTTCAATCCCAATAGTTTGTTCAGTACTTCTTCCGTAGTGATTTTTTTTAATTCATTCATGGGATGTTGGGTGGCTGACCAGGCCAACATTTATTGCCCATCCCTAATTGCTCTTGGGAAGGTGGTGGTGAGCTGCCTTCTTGAGCCACGCCAGCCCATGTGGCGTAGGTACACCCACAGTGCTGTTAGGAAGGATCTTCCAGGATTTTGACCCAGCGACAGTGAAGGAATGGCAATATAGTTCCAAGTCAGGATGGTGTGTGACTTGGAGAGGAACTTGCAGGTGGTGGTGTTCCCATGTATTTGCTGCCCTTGTCCTTCTAGTTGGTAGAGGTCACGGGTTTGGAAGGTGCTGTCGAAGGAGCCTTGGTGCATTGCTGCATTGCATCTTGTAGATGGTACACACTGCTGCCACTTTGCGTTGGTGGTAAATGGAGTGAATGTTTGTGGATGACGTGCCAGACAAGCGGGCTACTTTGTTCTGGATGGTGTCGAGCTTCTTGCGTATTGTTGGAGTTGCACCCATCCAGGCAAGTGGAGAGTATTCCATCACACTCCTGACTTGTGCCTTGTAGATGGTGGACAGGCATTGGGGAGTCAGGAGGTGAGTTACTCGCCTCGGGATTTCGAGCCTTTGACCTGCTCTTGTAGCCACGGTATTTATATGGCTTCTCCAGTTCAATTTCTGGTCAATGGTAGCCCCTAGGATGATGATAGTGGTGGATTCAGCGATGGTAATGCCGTTGAATGTCAAGGGGAGATGGTTAGATTCTCTTTTGTTGGAGATAGTCATTGCCTGGCACTTGTGTGGCGCGAATGTGACTTGCCCTTATCAGCCCGAGCCTGGATATTGTCCAGGTCTTGCTGCATATCTACACAGACTGCTTCAGTATCTGAGGAGTCACGATTGGTGCTGTACATTATACAATCATCAGCGAACATCCCCACTTCTGACCTTATGATTGAAGGAAGGTCATTGATGAAGCAGCTGAAGATGGTTGGGCCGAGGACACTACACTGAAGAACTCCTGCAGTGATGTCCTGGTGCTCAGATGATTGACCTCCAACAACCAGAACCATCTTCCTTTGCGCTAGGTATGACTCCAGCCAGCGGAGGGTTTTCCCCCTGATTCCCATTGACCTCAGTTTTGTGAGGAATCCTTGATGCCATACTCGGGCAAATGCTGCCCTGGTGTCAAGGGCAGTCACTCTCACCTCACCTCTTGAGTTCTACTCTTTTGTCCATGTTTGAACCAAAGCTGTAATGAGGTCAGGAGCTGAGTGGCCCTGGTGGAACCCAAACTGAGCGTCACTGATAAGTTGTTGCTAAGCAAGTGCTGCTTGATGGCACTGTTGATGACACCTTCCATCACTTTACTGATGATTGAGAGGAGGCTGATGGGGCGGTAATTGGCCGGGTTTGATTCGTCATGCCTTTTGTGTACAGGACATACCTGGGCAATTTTCCACATTGCAGGGTAGATCCAGTGCTGTAGCTGTACTGGAACAGCTTGGCAAGGGGCGCGGCAAGTTCTGGAGCACAGGTCTTCAGTACTTTGCAGTATCCAGTGCCTTCAGTCTCTTATTCTCACACTGACGTGCTGGGCTCCCCCATCATTGAGGATGGGGATATTTGTGGAGCCACCTCCTCCAGTTAGGTGTTTAATTGTCCACCACCATTCTGGACTGGATGTGGCAGGACTGCAGAGCTTCGATCTGATTCATTGATTATGAGATCGCTTTGCTCTGTCTATCTCATGCTGCTTATGCAGTTTGGCATGCAGGTAGTCCTGTGGTGTAGCTTCACCAGGTTGACCCCTCATTTTGATGTATGTCTGGTGCTGCTCCTGGCATGCCCTCCTGCAATCTTCACTGAACCAAGGTTGGTCTCCTGGCTTGACGGTAATGGTAGAGTGGGGGATATGCCGGGCCATGAGGTTACAGATTGTGGTTGAGTACAATTCTGCTTCTGATGATGGCCCACAGTGCCTCATGTATGCCCAGTTTTGCATTGCTAGATCTGTTGGAAATCTATCCCATTCAGCACGGTGATAGTGTCACACAACACGATTGACGGTATCCTCAATGTGAAGGCGGGACTTTGTCTCCACAAGGACTGTGCGGTGGTCACTCCTACCAATACTGTCATGGACAGATGCATCTGCGGCAGGCAGATTGGTGAGGACGAGGTCAACTATCTTCTTCCCTTGTGTTGGTTCCCCCACCACCTGCCGCAGACCCAGTCTAGCAGCTATGTCCTTTAGGACTCGGAGAGCTCGGTACGTAGTGGTGCTGCCGAGCCACTCTTGGTGATGGACATTGAAGTCCCCCACCCAGAGTACATTTTGTGCCCTTGCCACCCTCAGAATTTCCTCCAAGTGGTGTTCAACAGGCAGGAATACTGACTCATCAGCTGAGGGAGGGCGGTAGGTGATGATCAGTAGGAGGTTACCTTGCCCATGTTTGACCTGATGCCATGAAACTTCATGGAGTCTGGAGTCGAATTTGCGGACTTCCAGGGCAACTCCGTCCCTACTGTATACCACTGTGCCACCACCTCTGCTGGGTCTGTCCTGCAGGTGGGACAGGACGTACCCGGGGATGGTGATGGCAGTGTCTGGGACATTGTCTGTAAGGTATGATTCCATGAGAATGACTCTGTCAGGCTGTTGCTTGACTAGTCTATAAGACAGCTCTCCCAACTTTGGCACAAGCCCCCAGATGTTAGTAAGGAGGACTTTGCAGGATCGACAGGGCTGGGTTAGCCATTGTCGTTTCCGGTGCCTAGGTTGATGCCGGGTGTTCTGTCTGGTTTCATTCCTTTGCATAGACTTTGTAGCGGTTAGGGACAACGGAATGGCTTGCTAGGCCATTTAAGAGGGCATCTCTTATTTTAAAATTGTGTCTGCTTGTTCTGTACTCTCCAACCAGGGGATACATGTTAGCTGCATCTACCCTGTCTATCCCTTTAACTATTTTGTAGGATTCAATGAGATCACCTCTCATTCTTCGAAACCCGAGAGAATACATGCCTAGTTTCCACAATCTCTCTTCATAGGACAGTCCCACCATCCCGGGAACAAGTCTGGTGACCCTTCTTTGCACTCCCACTGTGGTCATAATATCCTTCCTCAGGTAAGGGGACCTTACTGCACACAGTAGTCCAAGTGCAGTCTAACCAATGTTCTATACAATTGCAGCAAGACTTCACTACTCCTGAAAACAAATGGTCTTGTGATAAATGCTAACATACCATTAGCCTTCCTAAATGCGTGCTGCACCTTCATGTTCGCTTTCAGCGACCTATTGATGAGCACACCCAGGACCCTTTGTGCATCTACACGTTCTAATCTCGTACCAATTAAAAAAAATACTCTGCACATCTATTCATTCTATCAAAGTGGCTAACCTCACATTTTTCCACATTATATTCCATCTGCCACATTCTTGCCCACTAAGTCTGTCCAAATCCCTTGAAGCCGCTTTGCATATTCCTCACAACACACATTCCCACCTAGTTTTGTGTCATCTGCAAAGTTGAAAATATTACGTTGGTCCCCATACCCAAATCATTGATATATATTGTGAAGAGCTGGGGCCCAAGTACTCATCCCTGCGGTACTCCAGCTTTCACAGCCTGCCAATGCAAGAATATCCCGTTTATTCCTATTCTTTGTTTCCTGCCTGTTAACCAATCCTTATTGCATGTCAGTACATTACCTTCTATCCCATGTTCTTTAATTTTGCTTACCAACCTCCTGTAGGGCACTTTATCAAAAGCCTTCTGAAAGTCCACCGGCTCCCCTTTCCTATACTGATAGTAACATCCTAAAAAAAACTCCAACATGTTCATCAAGCATGATTTCCCATTCATAAATCCATATAGCCTATACCCAATCAGATCCATTTATCGCATACTTTAAAATAGATTCTAGCATTTTCCCTAGTACTGAGGTAAGGCTAACAGGTCTGTAGTTCCCAATTTTCTCTTTCTTTTGGGCCTCCTTATCTCGAGAGACAATGGATACGCGCCTGGAGGTGGTCAGTGGTTTGTGAAGCAGCGCTCCAATTCTGGAGTGACAGGCTCTTCCACAGGTGCTGCAGAGAAATTTGTTTGTCGGGGCTGTTGCACAGTTGGCTCTCCCCTTGCGCCTCTGTCTTTTTTCCTGCCAACTACTAAGTCTCTTCGACTCGCCACAATTTAGCCCTGTCTTTATGGCTGCCCGCCAGCTCTGGCGAATGCTGGCAATGACTCCCACGACTTGTGATCAATGTCACAGGATTTCATGTCGCGTTTGCAGACGTCTTTATAGCGGAGACATGGACGGCCGGTGGGTCTGATACCAGTGGCGAGCTCGCTGTACAATGTGTCTTTGGGGACCCTGCCATCTTCCATGCGGCTCACATGGCCAAGCCATCTCAGGCGCCGCTGACTCAGTCGTGTGTATAAGTTGGGGATGTTGGCCGCCTCGAGGACTTCTGTGTTGGAGATATAGTCCTGCCACCTGATGCCAAGTATTCTCCGAAGGCAGCGAAGATGGAATGAATTGAGACGACGCTCTTGGCTGGCTAACGTTGTCCAGGCCTCGCTGCCATACACTCGGACTTTTGTGTTCCGTGTCAGTGCGCAATTTTCCCACACTCTCTTGGCCAGTCTGGACATAGCAGTGGAAGCCTTACCCATGCGCTTGTTGATTTCTGCATCTAGAGACAGGTTACTGGTGATAGTTGAGCCTAGGTAGGTGAACTCTTGAACCACTTCCAGAGCGTGGTCGCCAATATTGATGGATGGAGCATTACTGACGTCCTGCCCCATGATGTTCGTTTTCTTGAGGCTGATGGTTAGGCCAAATTCATTGCAGGCAGCCGCAAACCTGTCGATGAGACTCTGCAGGCACTCTTCAGTGTGAGATGTTACAGCAGCATCGTCAGCAAAGAGGAGTTCCCTGATCAGGACTTTCCGTACTTTGGACTTCGCTCTTAGACGGGCAAGGTTGAAGAACCTGCCCCCTGATCTTGTGTGGAGGAAAATTCCTTCTTCAGAGGATTTGAACGCATGTGAAAGCAGCAGGGAGAAGAAAATCCCAAAAAGTGTGGATGCGAGAACACAGCCCTGTTTCACACCACTCAGGATAGGAAAGGGCTCTGATGAATTGTGCCTTTCATATTGTCATGGCACGAGGTGATGATACTTAGTAGCTTTGGTGGGCATCCATTCTTTTCTAGTAGTCTGAAGAGACATCATACTGTTCGATAATCCTTAGGATGTCCGTCTCCCCAGGTGTGCCTGTATTGTTCCCCGCCAGGTTACCAATTGACGATTTCCTGTGATCTGCTAATGACATTGTATTCCTGGTTTTACTTATTCAAACTCTCTTAAAGCTCCCGCCGGCCACCCCGCTCTTAGTGATGAGCACACAGTGTTCTGGTGTGAACTTTCTTTCTATCTCGAGATGTCCAAACCAGTCTGCACTCCTCTCTTTCTGGCCTCTTCTGTGTACCTGATTTTAATTAATCCACCATTGGAGGCTGCACCTTCAGTTGTTTAGGTGCCAAGCTCTGGAATACTCTCCCAACAGAGCTCCACCTCTCTGCCTCTCCACTCACTTTCCTTATTTAAGATACTCTTTCACCAAGATGTTGGTCATCTGACCCAATACCTCCATATATGGCTGGGTGTCATCCGTAAAACCCTCTAGTCCCTTGTCGCCACTCTCATATCCAAGGAGGATTGGAAGATTCTGGCCAGTGCCTCTGCTGTTTCCACCATTCCTTCCCTCAGCAAGTCTTATGCATCCCATCCAGACCGGGTACATATTCTACATTATTGTGGTACAAAAGGTGTTGGATTGAAAGGGGTTAATTGAACCTGTTTGTTCAGTGACTGTAATTAATGTCGTTCTCTATGGACCTTAATTGTGTCACTGGAGGGTTTCCCTCTTCTATTAATAAGAGGTTCCTTTCAATGTGTTATCCCAGAGTGTCAGCAGCAGCATCACTGCCGGCGGTAACAGGGAAAAGCAGCTCCAGCGAGAGAGAGGGAGAGGATAGATGAGAATCTGAGAACAATAGATTGGAATGTTGCAACCGTAGGTCAGAATCTGAGAACAATAGATTGGAATGTTACAACAATGGGTCAGAATCTCAGAACAATAGATTGGAATGTCACAACAATGGGTCAGAATCTCATAACAATAGATTGGAATGTCACAACAATGGGTCAGAATCTCAGAACAATAGATTGGGATGTTACAACAATGGGCAGGTGTTTATCCTTTTGGTTTGACTATCTTACTGCGGATTATTCTTGGATGACATTAGCGGATCGGATCTATCTCGCACTGAGGATAACTCAATACATTTATTATCCCATCCTCGCTGCTATTGGTGTCCCTGGTAAGTCTCTCCATCCAGCTATTACTTCTTTGATTAACTGTTTTACTGTTCTTAACAACGAACATAATATCGTCCTTCATGTAAGCCCATTTGCTGCATAAACTCTGGTCTGTGCCTTTGTCAAATCTACTACATCAAAGCTGTCCTGGTTACCATCCCTGTTACGAACTGCCATAGACAACAGACCATCCAAAACTCTGCTTTCCATATCCAAACTCGCACAAAGTCTCGTTCACCCAACATCCCTGTGCTCAGTGACCTACATTGGTTTCTGCAGAACAGAGTAAACCGGAAGAAATAAATGGGGTGTGTAAGGAAGGTACCACAATAATCATGGATGACATTAATCTACATTTAGATTGGGCAAATCAGATTGGCAAAGGTCGCCCGGGAAATTAGTTCATAAAGTTTATTCGTGAAAATTCCTGAGAGCAAAACGTTCTGGAGCCAACTAGGAGCAGGCTGTTCTGGAACTGGTAATGCGCAGTGAGACAGTATTAATCAAGAACCTCATGGTAAAGGAGCTTCTAGGCGACAATGATCATAACATGATAGAATTTCAACGTTCAGAATGAAGGGAAAACTGTGGTCTAAGACGGTGTTTTTTTTACCCAAATAAAGGTAATTATAAGGATATGAAGGCATATTCAACTAAAGTAAACTGGGAAACTAGATTAAAAGTTAGAACAGTCGAGATGCAGTGGCTGACTTTTAAGGAGATACTTAACAAAACTCAGCAAAGATTTATCTCAGTGAGAAAGAAAGCCTCTTGGAGAAGGTTGCATCATACGTGGTTAAATAGGGAATATAAGGATAATATTAAATTGAAAGAAACACTGTACAAATCTGCAAATATTAATGGTAGGTGAAAAGCTTGGACAGATTTTAAGAACCAGCAATGAATGAAAAAAGAAAATAAGAGTGTAAAAGTATAGTGTGGGAGAAAGCTAGCTGGCAATATAAACAAAGAGTATTTAAAATGGAAAAGAGTAACTAAAGTTAGTGTTAGTCCTATAGAGAGTGAGTTTGGGGAATTAATCATAAGAAACAAGGACATGGAGGAGTGGTTAAACAGAAATTTTGTGTCTGCTTTCACTGTAGAAAACCTAGAAAACGTTCCAAAGATACAAAATCAAGAGGCAAAAAGGGAGAGAGGAAATTCAAATAATCACCCTCACCAGGGAACTATTACACCTAAAGTCTGACAGGACCCGCCATCAGTGGTGAACTGAAATTGTTAAATATAGAATTAAACTTAAAGAAAAAGCATATAATATTGCAAAGATGAGTGGCAGGTCAGAAGATGTGACAGATTATAAACAGCAGCAAAGAACAGTTAAAGATTAATAAGGAGGTAAAAATTAGAATACAAGAGAAAACAGACAAGAAATAAAAAAGACAGATTAGAATTAGAATTAGAACATTACAGTGCAGTACAGGCCCTTCGGCCCTCGATGTTGCGCCGACCTGTGAAACCATCTGACCTACACTATTCCATTTTCATCCATATGTCTATCCAATGACCACTTAAATGCCCTTAAAGTTGGCGAGTCTACTACTGTTGCAGGCACGGCGTTCCACGCCCCTACTACTCTCTGAGTAAAGAAACTACCTCTGACATCTGTCCTATATCTATCACCCCTCAACTTAAAGCTATGTCCCCTCGTGTTTGCCATCACCATCCGAGGAAAAAGACTCTCACTATCCACCCTATCCAACCCTCTGATTATCTTATATGTCTCTATTAAGTCACCTCTCCTCCTCCTTCTCTCCAACGAAAACAACCTCAAGTCCCTCAGCCTTTCCTCGTAAGACCTTCCCTCCATACCAGGCCAGATCCTAGTAAATCTCCTCTGCATCCTTTCCATAGCTTCCACATCCTTCCTATAATGCGGTGACCAGAACTGCACGCAATACTCCAGGTGCGGTCTCACCAGAGTTTTGTAAAGCTGCAGCATGACCTCGTGGCTCCGAAACTCGATCCCCCAACTAATAAAAGCTAACACACCATATGCCTTCTTAACAGCCCTATTAACCTGGGTAGCTACTTTCAGGGATTTATGCACCTGGACACCAAGATCTCTCTGTTCATCTACACTACCAAGAATCTTCCCATTAGCCCAGTACTCTGCATTCCTGTTACTCCTTCCAAAATGAATCACCTCACACTTTTCCGCATTAAAATCCATTTTCCATCTCTCAGCCCAGCTCTGCAGCCTATCTATGCCCCTCTGTACCCGACAACATCCTTCGGCACTATCCACAACTCCACCTACCTTAGTGTCATCCGCAAATATACTAACCCACCCTTCTACACCCTCTTCCAGGTCATTTATAAAAATGACAAACAGCAGTGGCCCCAAAACAGATCCTTGCGGTACACCACGAGTAACTAAACTCCAGGATGAACACTTGCCATCAACCACCACCCTCTGTCTTCTTTCAGCTAGCCAATTTCTGATCCAAAGCTCTAAATCACCTTCAACCGCATACTTCCGTATTTTCTGCAATAGCCTACCATGGGGAACCTTATCAAACGCCTTACTGAAATCCATATACACCACATCCACTGCTTTACCCTCATCCACCTGTTTGGTCACCTTCTGGAAAAACTCAATAAGGTTTGTGAGGCACGACCTACCCGTCACAAAACCGTGCTGACTATCGCTAATGAACTTATTCTTTTCAAGATGATTATAAATCCTGTCTCTTATAACCTTTTCCAACATTTTACCCACAACCGAAGTAAGGCTCACAGGTCTATAATTACCACGGCTTCCCGACTCCCCTTCTTGAACAAGGGGACAACATTTGCTATCCTCCAGTCTTCCGGCACTATTCCTGTCGACAATGACGACATAAAGATCAAGGACAAAGGCTCTGCAATCTCCTCCCTAGCTTCCCAGAGAATCCTAGGATAAATCCCATCTGGCTCAGGGGACTTATCTATTTTCACACTTTCCAAAATTGATAACACCTCCTCCTTGTGAACCTCAATCCCATCTAGCCTAGTAGCCTGAATCTCAGTATTCTCCTCGACAACATTTTCTTTCTCTACTGTAAATACTGACGCAAAGTATTCATTTAACACTTCCCCTACCTCCTCTGATTCCACACACAACTTCCCACTACTGTCCTTGATTGGCCCTAATCTAACTCTAGTCATTCTTTTATTCCTGATATACCTATAGAAAGCCTTAGGGTTTTCCCTGATCCTTTCCGCCAATGACTTCTCGTGTCCTCTCCTTGCTCTTCTTCGATCTCCCTTTAGATCCTTCCTGGCTAGCTTGTAACTCTCAAGCGCCCTAACTGAGCCTTCACGTCTCATCCTAACATAAGCCTTCTTCTTCCTCTTGACAAGCGCTTCAACTTCTTTCGTAAAGCACGGCTCCCTCGTTCGACAACTTCCTCCCTGCCTCACAGGTACATACGTATCAAGGACACGCAGTAGCTGCTCCTTGAATAAGCTCCACATTTCGATTGTTCCCATCCCCTGCAGTATCCTTCCCCATCCTACGCATCCTAAATCTTGCCTAATCGGATCATAATTTCCTTTCCCCCAGCTATAATTCTTGCCCTGCTGTATATCCCTGTCCCTGCCCATCGCTAAGGTAAACCTAACCGAATTGTGGTCACTATCACCAAAGTGCTCACCTACATCTAAATCTAACACCTGGCCGAGGAGATCGTAAGAGGTTCTAAATATTTAAAGAAGAGTTAACAACGTGAGCTTTGGTCCTATAGAAAGTGAGTCTGGGTAATTAATAATGAATAATAAGGAGATAACAGGTGAATTGAACATGAATTTTGCTTCAGTCTTCACTATAGAGGATACAATTAACATCCCAGTATTAGCAGTGAGCCAGGAAATGGAAGGGGTGGGGGGTTGGGGAAGGAACTGAAGAAAATTCCAACAACCAGGGAAGTGGTACTGAGCAAGTAGATGGAGCTGCGGGCTGTCAAGTTCCCAGGTCCTGATGGACTTGATTGTAGGGTGTTAAAAGATAGTGTCTAGTGAGATAGTTGATGCATTAGTTTTAATTTTCCAAAATTCTCTAGATTCGGGGAAGGTTCTGTTAGATTGGAAAATAGTGAATGTAACTGCTTTATTCAAAAAGTAAGGGAAACAAAAAGCAGGAAACTACAGACCAGTTAGTTTAACATCTCTCTTAGGTAAAATGTTCGAAGCTATTATTAAAGATGATGTAGCAGGTCTTTTAAAAAGGTTAAGGTAATCCGGCAGAATCAACCTGAGTTTGTGAAAGGGAAATCATGTTTAAACAATGTATTGCAGGTCTTTGAAGAAGTAACATGTGCTGTGGATAAGGGGGAATTGATGGATGTAATGTACTTAGATTTTCAGAAGGCCATTAATAAGGTGCCACGTCAAAGGCTATTGCACAAAATAAGAGCTCATGGTGCAGGGGGAAAAATATTGGCATGGATAGAGGATTGACCAGCTAACAGGAAACAGAGAGTAGGCATAAATGGGCCAATTTCTGCTTGGAAAGATGTGACGAGTGGTCTGCCACAGTAATATGTGCTGGGGTCTCAACATTTTACAATTTATATAAATGACTTGGATGAAAGGACTGAAGGTATGGTTGCTAAATTTGATGAGGATACAACGATAGATAGGAAAGTGACACGTGAAGAAGACATAAGGAGGATGCTGAGGGATATAAATCGGTTAAGTAAGTGGGAAACAAATGGAGTATAATGTGAGAAAATGTGAAATTTTCCATTTTGGCAGGTAGAAAAGAAGCATATGATCTAAATGGTGAGAGATTGCAGAACTCTAAGATAGAGGGGGATCTGGGTACCCTTGTGCATGAATATCAAAAGGTTAGTATGCAGTTTCAGCAAGTTATTAGGAAAGCTAATAGAATGATATCATTTATGGGAAATTGAACATAAAAGTAAGGAGGTTTAAGCTACAGTTATACTGGAAATTGGTGAGACCATGTCTGGAGTACTGTGTACAGTATTGGTCTCCTTATTTAAGGAAGGATGGCATTCAGAGAAGGTTGACCAGACTAATACCTTGAATGGGCAGGTTGTCTTCGGAGAAAAGGTTGGAAAGGGTCGGCTTTTAGCCACTGGATATAAGAGCAAGAGGCGACTTGATTGAAACATATATGATAATGAGGGTTCTTAACAGGGTGGATGTGGAAAGGATGATTCCCCTTGTGGGAGAATCTAGAACTAAGGGTCACTGTTAAAAAATAAGGGGTCGCCCATTAAAGACAGAGATGAGGAGAATTGTTTTTCTCTGAGGGTCGTGAGTCTTTGAAACTCTTTTCCTCAAAGGCAGTGGAAACAGTGACTTTGAATATTTTTTAAAGCAGAGGTAGATAGATGCTTGATATGCAAGTGGGTGACTGGTTATTGGGGGTAGGCGGGAATGTGGATTGAGGTTACAATCAAATCAGCTATGATCTTATTGAATGGTGGAGCAGGCTCGAAGGGCCAAGTGGCCTACTCCTGCTCCTAATTGGTATGTTCTATGTTCGTATGACAAGTCCCCACGATTAGATGGCCTGCATCCTAGGGCCTTAAAGTATGTAGCTGCAGAGATAGTGTAGGCATTGATTATAATATTCCAAAATTCCTTAGATTCTGGATGGATCCCAGCGGATTCGAAAATAGAAAATGTAACACATTTGTTCAAGAAAGGAGGGAAACAAAAAACAGGAATCTATAGGCCAGTTAGCCTAAAATCAGTCAAAGGGAATTGCTGGAATCCATTGAAAAGGAGGTTATAGCAGCATACCGACAAAAGCATCACGGGATCAGACAGAATCAACATGATTTTGTGAAAGGGAAATCATATATAACTAATATATTTAAGCTCTTTGAGGAAGTGACAAACAAGGTGAATAAAGGGGCACCTGTAGATGTGGTGTATTTGGATTTCCAAAAGGCACGGGATAGGGGGTAAAATATTGGCATGGATAAAGGATTGGTTAGCTAACAGGAAACAGAGACTAGGGATAAATGGGTCTTTTTGCGTTGGAAAACAGTAACTGGTGAAGTACTACAGGGATCAGTGCTGGGGCCTCAACTATTTACAGTCCGTATCAATGACTTGGGTGCAGGGATAGGATGTGTGGTCGCTAAATGTGCCGATGACAGCAAGATGGGAAGGAAAGTAAGTCATCAAGAGGAGGCAAATAGTTTACAAAGGCATATAAATAGGTTAAGTGAGATCGGCAAAAACTTGGCAGATGGAGCATAATGTGATAAAATGTGACGTTGTCTACTTTGGCAGGAAGAATAAAAAAGCAGGATACTATTTAAATGTAGAAAGCGTGCAGAGCTCGGTGGTACAGAGGGATCTGAGTGTCCTGGTACATGAATCAGAAAGAGTTAGTATACAGGGACAGCAAATGATTAGAAAGGCAAATGGAATGTTAGTGTTTATTGCAAAGGGAATCGTGTATAAAAGTGGGAAGTTTTACTGCAGCTGCGCAGGGCTTTGGCGAGAATTCATCAGGTGTACTGCATACAGTTTTAGTCTTCTTATTTGATAAAAATAATATAATTGCATTCGAGGCAGGTAAGGCAACGTTCCCTCGAATCATTCAGCGAGTGGAGGTCTGATTTTATGAAGAAAGGTTGAAAAGGTTGTGCTATAGCCATTGTATTATGAAAGAACAAGAGGTGATCAGAGTGAAACATGGAAGATCCTGAGTGGACTTGATCGTGCCGATACCGGGAAGATGTTTCCTCGTGTGGGGAGACTGGAACTATGGGATGCAATATAAAAATAAGAGTTCAGCCATGTTAAGCCATGATCTTATCGAATGTTGGAGCAGGCTCAAAGGGCCGAATTAGTTACTAGTGTTTCAGAGTCCCATGTTCCTATGCCCAGCAATGCCTCAATGTTAATATTCTCACTCGTGTGATCAATACCTCCATGGCCTCACCAATCTGTGTCTCTCCCTGACCACACATTTCATCTCTCCAGCTCCAAAGGTGCTGCGGAAGTTTGGATCCATAAAATGGTGTCAGCTGTACTGCCAGTCACATCAGCACATTGTACAGGACACCCAGGCTGGCCGGGGTGATAGCGTGGGTGTAACGTGTATGTGTCTGTAACGTGAGGAGGGTCTGAATATGGTGTCAATCAGATATTCCGACAGCTTTGATGTACGTCTTTGAAACTTGGTCTGTGCATGTCCACTGACCACCTGTGTTAGTCACTATCAGCTGAACATACATTCAGCAGCACGAGGAACCCCCTCTAGTGTTATTTAAAAGAACCAGGCATCCAGCTTACAGGTGAGGGGCCTTTGACTTACTTCTGCTATTCTAAGGTTAGTGGAGATGCTGTGTACAGTTTTCTGAAGGTTGTGTAGTGAGCTGCTGCAGACATTCAGGGAGGCCAGAGGATTTGGTGACCCAACTCTGGACGAGGTATGGGGACTGTAACATGATCAACAAATGGAGCAGAGTCTGCAGAGAGGGGATGCTCTGTAAAGAGGGAGGAGGAGGGGTCTTTGCCCTACCCATCCCAGGTTTTCCGAGAACAAAAAGAGCAGTGGTCCTAATACCAAGTCCTGGGGAACACCAGTATGTACTCCCATCGAGTCTGAACAACAACCTTTCACCACTTCACTCTGTTTTCTGTTCTTTAGCCAATATTAAATATTTGGAAGACTGAAATCATTGCTTTCACTCCCCACTCCAACTTTGTTCCCTTGCTATTGATTCCATTCCTCTCCCTGCCAACAGTTTGAGATTAAGACAGTCTGTTTGCAACCTTGGTGTCACATTTCACCACAAAATGATCGTTAACCTCATTTTCTGGATATCATTACAGCCGCCTATTTCCACCTTAGTAACATCACCTGACTTCACCCCTGTCTCAGTCCATCTGCAGCTGAAACCTCATTCATGCCTTCGTCACCTCTCGATGTGATTATTCTTACTCACTCCTGGCTGATCTCCCACATTCTACTCTCTGTAAACCTGAGGTCATCCAAAACTCTGCTGCCCATGCCTTAGTTCACACCAAGTCAGTTTCGTCTATCACTGACTGACATTGTCTCCCGGTTAAGCAATGTCTTGATTTTAAAATTCTCCACCTTGTTTCCATATCCCTCCATGGCTTCATCCCTCCCTACCTCTGGTATCTCCTCCATCACCACAACCCACTGAGATATCTGTGCTCCTCTAATTCTGGTCTCTTGTGCATCCCTGATTTTAATCACTGCACCACTGGCGGCCGTGCCTTCAGCTGCCGGGGCCCTAAGCTGTGTAATATCTTCCCTACACCTCTTCACCTCTCCACATCGCTTTCCTCCTTTTAGACACTCCTTAAACCCTACCTCTTTGACTAAGCTGTTGGTCATCTGACCTAATATCTCCTGTAGTGTCTCAGCGTTATACTTTGCTTCTTAATGCTCCTGTGAAGCACCTTGGGATGTTTTACAATGTTAAAGGCATTATATAAATATAAGTTGTTGTTGTTGAATTTTGTCAGACATGATTTTTCATGAGCATATCCATGTTGCTAGCCAGTTAGTATCCACTGTTTTTCCAAGTAACAAATATTTTTCCCCTGGGTTGTCACCTCTACATTTTCCCCCAGGGTGACACTAGTATGTTTGGTTAATAATTGTAGGGTTTCTGCTATCTCTCCTTTTTTAAACAGGTTGCAACATTTGCAACCGTCCAGTCCTCTGTCACCACTCCCATATCCAAGGAGAATTGAATGATTCTGGCCAGTGCCTCTGCTATTGCCACCATTCCTTCCCTCAGTAACCCTCATACATCCCATCCAGACTGGGTAAATGTTCAACTTTATTGTGATACAGAAAGTGCCTGGATTGAAAGTGGTTAACTGAACCTGTTTGTTCAGTGACTGTAATTAATGTCAGTCTCCATGGATCCTAATTGTGTCACTGGCGGGTTTCCATCTTCTATTAAAATGGGACTCCTTTCAATGTGTGATCCCGTACTGTGAACTGGAGCATAACCCGGGCACTAACATTGGTCAGCGGCTCCAGAGAGATGGAGAGGATGGATCAGAATCTGGGAACAATAGATTGGAATGTTACAACAATGGATCAGAATCTGGGAACAATAGATTGGAATGCTACAACAATGGACAGGGGTCTATCCTGGGATATCTACATTATTTCTACATATAATGATTGGTTCTCATTAAACTCGCGATTCCATCACGCACTTAAGATTATTCAATACATTTACTATCCCATTCTCGCTATTGTTGGTGTCCCTGGTAAGTCTCGCTCTCTCTCTCTCTGTCCAGCTATTAATTCTATAAACCGTTTTTAACTGCATTACTGCTCCTGTCATTTACTCTACCCTGCTTGCTGCTGTTATTATTCTTGGTGAATATCTCCAACTATTAGCTCTATAAACCATTGCAAATAGTCTTACAGTTTTTGTCATTTACTGTCTCATCTTTGCTTCTGCTGCTGTTTCTATTTCCAGCCAGGAGATCTCTGAAATACGGTTCTGTAATGTACCTTCGGGAAGCCGGAAGCCGGTGTCATTGGTTTCCATACAAACTCCATCCCCTATCTGTCAAACTCATCCCCCACCCTGGCTAATGTCTGAGGCTGAACCAGACTGTATACAACCTCTGTGTTCTATATAAACCTGAGATGAGTTCATCTCCATATTCTCTCCATCATTAACCGTCCCGACTCCCACCTCTGTAATATCACATGTCTCCAGCTCTGCCTCAGACCACCTGCTGCATAAACCCTCATCTGTACCTTTGTTAAATCCACATTTGACTATTCCAACTCTATCCTGGTCACCTCCCAGTTATAAACCTCCATAAACCACAGACCATCCAGAACTCTGCTGCCTGTATCCTAACTCACACCAAATCCCGATCACCCACCATCTCTGTGCTCACTGATCTACATTGACTCCCGGTCTGACAGCACCTTATTTGTAATATTCTCATTTTTGTGTTTGAATCTCTCCATGGCTCGCCCCTCCAATTAATCCCATTCCCCTGTCCATATTCCATATTCTTGAAAATCTTTATGTCCAATTTCCTTCATAAAGTGAGTTGTTTTAAATCCCTATCTTCCCCTGCTGCGATTTTCAATCTATGGCCCCGCTGGTGCCAACGCTATGGTAACCTGGTTTCACAAAATGACGTGAATTGCACAGCCGGCTACTTCTAGCGTGGTCAGCACAGTGCCCCATGCTGGACAGCGCTCTAGTGTGGTCAGCACAATGCCCCATGCTGGACAGGGCTCTAGTGAGGGCAGCACAGTGCCCCATGCTGGACAGCGCTCTAGTGTGGTCAGCACAGTGCCCCATGCTGGACAGGGCTCTAGTGTGATCAGCACAATGCCCCATGCTGGACAGGGCTCTAGTGTGATCAGCACAATGCCCCATGCTGGACAGGGCACTAGTATGGTCAGCACAGTGCCCCATGCTGGACAGGGCTCTAGTGTGATCAGCACAATGCCCCATGCTGGACAGGGCTCTAGTGAGGGCAGCACAGTGCCCCATGCTGGACAGCGCTCTAGCGTGGTCAGCACAGTGCCCCATGCTGGACAGCACTCTAGTGTGATCAGCACAATGCCCCATGCTGGACAGGGCTCTCGTGAGGGCAGCACAGTGCCCCATGCTGGACAGCGCTCTAGTGTGGTCAGCACAATGCCCCATGCTGGACAGGGCTCTAGTGAGGGCAGCACAGTGCCCCATGCTGGACAGCGCTCTAGTGTGGTCAGCACAGTGCCCCATGCTGGACAGGGCTCTAGTGTGATCAGCACAATGCCCCATGCTGGACAGGGCTCTAGTGTGATCAGCACAATGCCCCATGCTGGACAGGGCTCTAGTGAGGGCAGCACAGTGCCCCATGCTGGACAGCGCTCTAGTGTGGTCAGCACAGTGCCCCATGCTGGACAGGGCTCTAGTGTGATCAGCACAATGCCCCATGCTGGACAGGGCTCTAGTGTGATCAGCACAATGCCCCATGCTGGACAGGGCTCTAGTGAGGGCAGCACAGTGCCCCATGCTGGACAGCGCTCTAGTGTGGTCAGCACAATGCCCCATGCTGGACAGGGCTCTAGTGAGGGCAGCACAGTGCCCCATGCTGGACAGCGCTCTAGCGTGGTCAGCACAGTGCCCCATGCTGGACAGCACTCTAGTGTGATCAGCACAATGCCCCATGCTGGACAGGGCTCTAGTGAGGGCAGCACAGTGCCCCATGCTGGACAGCGCTCTAGTGTGGTCAGCACAATGCCCCATGCTGGACAGGGCTCTAGTGAGGGCAGCACAGTGCCCCATGCTGGACAGGGCTCTAGTGTGATCAGCACAATGCCCCATGCTGGACAGGGCTCTAGTGTGATCAGCACAATGCCCCATGCTGGACAGGGCTCTAGTGAGGGCAGCACAGTGCCCCATGCTGGACAGCGCTCTAGTGTGGTCAGCACAGTGCCCCATGCTGGACAGCACTCTAGTGTGGTCAGCACAATGCCCCATGCTGGACAGGGCTCTAGTGAGGGCAGCACAGTGCCCCATGCTGGACAGGGCGCTAGTGTGGTCAGTACAGTGCCCCATTCTGGCCACGCTCTAGTGTGGTCAGCACAGTGCCCCATGCTGGGCAAGGGTCTAGTCCTGTTGTAACATGCATGTGATGCTCATATGAGGAGGGTTTGAATGTGACGTCAGTGAGCGATTCTGACAGCTTTGATGTACGTCTTTGAAACTTGGTCTGTGCATGTCCACTGACCGCTTGTGTTAGTCACTCTCAGCTGAACATACATTCAGCAGCACGAGGAACCCCCTCTTGTGTTATTTAAAAGGACCAGACATCCAGCTTGCAGGTGAGGGGCTTTTGACTTACTTCTGCTATTGTTACGTTAGTGGAGGTGCTGTGGATGGTTATCTGGAGGGTGTGTTGTGAGCTGCTGCAGACATTCAGGGAGGACAAAGGATTTGGTGACTCAACTCTGGACGAGATATGTGGACTGTAGTTAGAGTGTCTCTTGGTCTGTAGCACGAACAACAAATGTGGCAGAGGCTGCAGATAGGGGAAGCTCTGTAAAGAGTAAGGAGGAAGGGGAATCTGCCCTACCCACTCCGGGTTTTCGAAGAGCACTTTTCCTACCTACTCCTAACCCAGGAGCAGTGTGTGAGGTGACTCTGATTCAGTAATGATGTGGTCACAGAGCTGTGTCACGTCCTGTAAGACGACCTGGAGCCTCAGACCAGGGTGAGGACGTAGCTGTCAGTGGCTGTTAAGATCACAGTTTCATTGAACTTCTATGCATCTGGATCTTTCCAGGCAGGAGCAGGAGACATATCTAACATAGAGTCACAGAGAGTGATAGAGACATCTACGACACAGGAGGAGGCCATTCGGCCCCTCCGTGCCATCTCTGTGTGGAACCATTCAGTCAGTCCCACTCTCCCACTCAACCCCCTATCCCTGCAAGTTCATTTCCTTCAGGTGCCCATCCAGTTTCCTTTTGAAATCATTCATTGTCTCGGCTTCCACCACCCTCATGGGCAGTGAGTTCCAGCTCATTAACATCCACTGTGCAAAAAAGCTCTTCCTCATATTCCCACTGCATCTCTTACCCAAAACCATCCATCTCTGTCCCGGAGTCCGTGTTTCATCAGTTAATGGGAACAGCTTTTCCTTGTCTATTTTATCTTCTTCTTCTTTGGCCTCCTTGTCTCGGCACACAATGGGTAAGCGCCTGGAGGTGGTCAGTGGCTTGTGAAGCAGTGCCTGGAGTGGCTTGTGAAGGCCAATTCGAGAGTGACAGACTCTTTCACAGGTGCTGCAGATAACATTGGTTGTTGGGTCTGTCCCACAGTTGGCTTATCTAATCTTACCTAAGCCTATCATAATCTTGTACACCTTTATCATACCTCTCTCATCCTCCTTTACTCCAGGAGAACAACTCCATCTTCTCCAAACTAACCTTGGAACTAACCATCCCGCTCCCCCGCCCCACCCCCCACCAACCCCCTCCCCCCAATCCCTGGAACCATTCTGGTAAATCTCCTCTGCACCCTCTCACGGACCTTCACATCCTTCCTAACATGTGCTGACCAGAACTGGACACAGTTCTCTAGTTGGGGCCTAACCAATGCTTTATAAAATTTCAGTACAACTTCCCTGCTTTTGTATCTTTGCCTCTGATCATCAAGCCCAAGATCTTATAAGCTTTGCTTAACACTCTCCTGATATGTCATTCCACCTTTAATGATCAATGCATATAGAGCCCCAGGTCCCTCTGCTCCTGCACAATCTTTAGAACTGTCCCATTAAGTCTATATTGCTTTCCTATTCCATCTGATAAAATGCATCATCTCACACTCCTCTGTATTAAATTCCACCTGCCACTTCTCCGTCCATTCTGCTAGCCTGTTGTAGGCAGTTTGCATCATCCTCACTGTTTAACACATCTCCAAGTATGGTATCATGGGAAAATTTTGAAATTCTAATCTGAATTCCAAGATCCATCTTGTATATATATAGCAAAAAAAAAAAGCAGTTGGTCCTCGCACTGACCCTTGGAAAACATCACTGTCTACCATCCTCCAGTGTGAAAAACGACCGTTCACCAGCACTCTGCCCGAACTATCTCTTCTTTGAAGGTAGCCCATTGTTCAGATCCTGTTTTCCTGCCAAACGTTGACTCTAATTTATTCGCCGCAGCTCCATTTTTACACCGGTTGACTTGTTGAAGTTGACTTTCTCATAGTTAATTATTCTTACTCTGGATTGCTCTTTGTCCTTTCCCATAGTCAACAAAAACCTTATGATACAATGATCACTGTCCCCTAAATGTTCTCCTACTGATACTTAATCCACTTGGGTCCAGCTCATTCGCGAGAACCAGGTCTAGCAGTGCCTCCTTTCTCGTTGGACTAGGAACATATTGTCGTTTAAAAGTTTCCTGCACACACTGTAGTAACTCCTGCCTCCCTCCGCCCTTTACATTACTACTATCCCAGTCCATATTAGGATAATGAATGTTCCCCCATTGTAACTACTCTATAATTCTTGCATCTTTCAGTAATTTTCTTGCAGATTTGTTCCTCCACATCCTTCCCATTAGCTGATGGCCTATAGACAACACCGAGCTATGTAAATGCACCTTTTTTTGTTCTTTTGCTCTATCCAAATAGATTCTGCCCTTCACCCACCTACGCACCCACCCAGCCCCACTCCCACCTCCCCACACACGTCCCCGGGACTTTCACTCTCTCCAGCACTATAATGTTCTCCTTAACCAATACCACCACTCTTACTCCTTTTCTCCCTTTCTTATTTTTCCTGAACACCTTGTATCCAGGAATATTTAACACCCAGTTCTGCCCTTCTTTGAGCCAGATCTCTGTTATAGCCACAACATCATATTTCCACATGGCAATCTGCACCTGTACCTCACCAGTCTTATTAACCACACTCCGTATTCACATACATGCACATCAACCCTGATGTAAACTTTATTACTTCCTCCCCTACTCAGACCACAACTAATAACTTTCTAAACCCTACTATAGTGTTATCCATCTCTCCCAGTATTCTGAGCACTTTAGAATTCCTTTCTGATGTTTACTCCTGGTTTCCACACCCATGCCATTTAGTGTTAACCCTCTCCAATAGCACTAACATATCACCCTGCAAGGAAATTAGTCCAGCTCTGTTCAGGTGCAACTGTCCGGCCGGTACAGATCCCCATTCTCCAGAACTGGTCTCAGAGTCCAGAAATCTAAACCTCACCACTTCTGCAGCAACCTCCCAGCCACACATCCATCTGTACTATCCTTCTATTTCTATACTCATTCGCACGGTGTACTGGGAGTAATCCAGAGATTACTACTTTGAGAGGCTAACTTCTTTCCCAGCGCACGGAATTCTGACTGCAGGACCACCTCCCTCTTTCTGCCCAGTTCATTCGTACCGATGTGGACGATCACAGCTGGCTGTTCACCAACACCCCCTCCCCACTCCCCCCACCCCGCCCCCCCCCCCCCACGCCACGTTCAGGATGCTCTGCAGCTGCTCAGTGATATCCTTGACCCTGACACCAGGGAGGAAACACATCATCCTGGATACATGTCTGCGGCCTCAGAAACGCTGGTCTGATCCCGTGACTATCGAATCTCCTGTCACAGTCAACATTGTACATTCTACTCTTCCCTGTACCTCCCCCCCCCCACCCCCCTTACAGCTGAGACAGCCCTGGTACCATGGCCTTGTCTCTGGCTGAAGTCCGCTGATAAAACATCACTTTCCTCAGTATTGAATACTGGTTGGAGTGTGAGATGCACTCTGGGGTCTCCTGTGCTCCCTCTCTGATTCGTCTTGACTGTCTGGTGATCACCCATTCCCTCTCTCCCTGCATGCCCTTAAGCTGTGGGGTCACCACATCTAGAAACGTGCTCTCCACAAATCACTCAAACTCACGTTTACACCACAGTGACATCCAAAGTCCCACCATCTGCAGCTTGTACATCATCACAGACAGCAGGATGGGGGAGAGGTGTGAGTTAAGCAGGGACATAAGGCAGGAACATAGCACCTTCCTGAATTCTCTCGGTGATGCCGGATGCTGCGAGCTCTGTCACAATTGTTCCCATGAGGGGGAGAACTATCTCCTCCCTCAGGCTCAGGGGATGAAGGTAAACCTGGTCCCCGCTGGTTCAATGCTGCTCCCTGTGATTATCGGCCACCTTGTCCTGTCAGAGAGGGGGCAGAAAGTCAGTGATTCTTTTGCACTGTGTTTGGGTGATGTGCCTGTCGTAACTGGATCGATGCTGGTATGTGATGGCAGTGAGAGGTGGATGTGAAGCTGGTATCAGTGGAAGGTGCGTGAGGGTGAGGTGGAGTATGTGAATGTTAGCTGTGAGTCCTGAGTGTTAGGGACTGCTGATGGGTGAGTGATGTGGTTGTGATACATTGAGCAGTGTGAGAGGTTGGTGGTTTTGGGGGTAGGAGATGCCATGTGGAGATGAATTCACTGACATTGACCACCCGTGTGAGCTCATTAAACTTCTCTGGCACCGCTGCCAGGTCCTCAGGGACAGACATCTTGCATTGACCTCCCTGGCCACCTGCTCCCATTCCCTGTGGAGTGCGTTTCTTGAGGGTCTCCACCCCACCCCACAGAAACATGGCCTCTCTTCTCCTGTCACCCACCATGACTAAGGCCTCCAGCACCACATCCGTGAACCACAGAGCCCTTTCTCTGTCCCAGTATTCCATCTACCTTTTCTCCAATTGCAGCATTCACAGTCAGCAGCAGCAGCCTACTGTGATTCAGTGCAGCTACCCTTTAAGAGGGACAGACTGCCTTTTCGGGCTCAATCCTGTCGAAAACATGTGCTAGCCTCAGAACCAGTTAGGTCTCCTGTTAAGTGTGCAGACAGACAGCAGTGCGGGTCACACTGAGCGGCCCGTAGAATTCGTGGAAATGAGGAGGCCGCAGGAATTTTGCGTCACCTGCCTCAACAGGAACGGGCATGGGCAGCTCATCACCCTTCTGCCCAAAAACCGATGCAATCCCGGTTTTCTCTCTCTTTCTATTTTCCTTTCCCCCTTTCCCCCTTTCTCACTCTCTCTCCCTTTACTCTGTCTCCTGCTCATAGAATTAGAGACAGATGCAGCACAGAAGGAGTCTGTTCGGCCCTTTGTGTTAGTGCTGTCTCTTTGAAAGAGCTGTCTTATTATTACTACTCGCCTCCTTTTTCCCCAGACTATTTTTTATCGCCTTTTCCAGTCTTTTTTTATTAAATTCTCTTTTGAAAGATATTATTGAATCTGCTTCCATCATGTTTTCAGGCAGTGAATTCCAGATCCCAAGCACTCGCTGTGAAGGAAAATTCTCCTCATTTCACCTCTGGTTCTTTGTCAATTACCTTCAATCTGTGTCTTCTTAATACTGAACTTTCTGACACTGGAAACAGTTTCACACTAATTACCCGATCAAAACCCTTCATGATTTTGAATTCTAGATTATATCTCCCCTTACCCTTCACTGCTCTAAAGAGAACAATCCCAGCTTTTCCAATCTCTCCATGAGATCCCTGGTACCAATCTAGTATATCACCTCTGTTTCTTCACTAAGTCTTTGACGTCCTTACCAAAGTGTGGTGATCAGAATTGGACACAGTTCTCCAGCTGGAACCTAACCAATTATGTATAAAAATCAGCATTTCCTCCTGAGTTTTATTACTCTGTGCTGTGTTTATAAAGCCAAGGACACGATATGTTGTTATTTTTTAGCAGCCTTCTCAGTGTCCTGCTGTCTCAGAAATTAGTACAGCCCGAGATCTGTCCATTCCACCACCCACATTAGTTTGCCTTTCCTCATATTTCCTACCGATATGTATCACTTCACAGTTCAATGTGTAAAGTTCAATGTGCCGGGTGACTGGCCATTTCACCAGTCACTCTCTGTCCTCATTGGGACAGACCAGGCTCCATCCTCAGACTGTGCTGAGTAAGCGGCTTTCACCCAATGTTGTACTGAGCTCCAAATAGAGCAGAAAAGACTCACTTCTATCCCCGGCTTGTGTTAATCCCACCCGGTGTGGCACTGACACACACAAACAGGAGGAAAGAACCAATTCTATTCCCGGTGTGTCTTAATCCCACCCGGTGTGGTTCTGACCCACACAGACAGCAGGAAAGACTCAATTCAATCCCTGGCCAGTGTTAATCTCACCCGGTGTGGTACTGACCCAGGCACAGAGAGCAGGAAAGACCCAATTCTGTCCCCGGCTTGTGTTAATTCGACCCAGTGTGGTATTGACCCACACAGAGAGCAGGAAAGACCCAATTCTGTCCCCGGCTTGTGTTAATTCGACCCAGTGTGGTATTGACCCACACAGAGAGCAGGAAAGACCCAATTCTACCCCGGCCTCTTAATCCCACACAGTGTGGTACTGACTCATACATACACACAGAGAGCAGAAAAGGACCAATTCTATCCCTGATCTGTCTCACTCCCACCCGATGTGGTAATGACCCCCACGTACACACGGAGAGCAGGAAAGGACCATTCTCTCCCTGATCTGTGTCATTCCCACATAGTGTGGTACAGACACAGCAAGACATTTCTATTTCTCTCCCTGGACTGTGCGAATCCAACATGTTGTGTTAATGACCCCCACACACAGAGCAGGAGATTTCCATCTCTCTCCCTCGCCTGTGCTAATCCAAAATGGTATGTTCCAAGTGCAAGTAACGATCAGCCTCTGCTTAAAATTGCTGTCCGTCTATCCCTGATCTGTGTTACTTCCACACAGTGTGGTACTGACCAAACAAACAGAGCAGGAAAGGACTAATTCTCTCCCTCATCTGTGTTAATCCAACATGATGTTTTCCTGAACCATATCAAAGTGCAAGTAATGATCAGCCTCTGCTTAAAATTGTTGACTGTCTGTTGTACAAATCAGGTAAGGTTTCAATGGTTTCTGTTTCCACAGACTCAAAGAATCATACAGCACGGAGGAGGCTATTTGGCCCATCGTGTCTGTGCATGCTGTTTGAAGGAGCAATCCAATTTGTCCCTCTCCTCTACACAATTACCACTTCGCTGAAAATCTCCCCTGATACTATTGAATCAATTCTCTTTTTTAAATTTATTATTGAATCTGCTTCACCACTCTTTCAGGTTGTGAATTCCGGTTTATAATAGATCAATGCATTTTTGTTGGCCCATCACCTTAAAATGTGTCCTCTGGTTACTGAAAGTACTTCCAATGAAACCAAATTCTCTGTCTTTGCTCCATCAAATACTGTTCAAGATTTTGCATATCTCTATTCAATCTCCATTTCACATTCCTGCTCTAAAGAGAACAATTCCAGTTTACAGTCAAGGGACACGAGATAGAGGGGAGGGGGTAGACTTCAGCTCGGACTCAAACACAAAACACCATCACCTCCACATTCCCCTCCTCCGAGCCAAATACCATCTAGACTTGGACAGAAATCACCATTCCTTCATCATCACTGGGTTAAAAGCCTGAAATCCTTTCTGTAACAGCATTGTGGGAACACCTTCACCACACGGACTGCAGTGGTTCAGGATGAAGGCCCATCATTTCCTCATGGTAACCAGGCATGGGGAAGTAATGCCAGCCTTGTCAGTATCACTCATACCTTGAGAACAAATAGACAGGAAATAAAATGTTAATAAAATCAATGTGTTTGTAACTGACTGATTGAAGTGATCAAAAAGAGAGACGTCATAACCCAATATAGCAAATTGTCAACACAATTCATCTCACCTGGCCCTTGTGTTTGCCTTTCATCTGTTATCTGTGTGAGGATACAAGTAACAATGAGCCGCTGGCTCAAGAACTGCTGGACATCAATTGTACACACGAAATAAGGACTCAATGGATTCTGTTACCATAGAATCGGAGAATCACAAAGCATGGAAGCAGTCCATTGGCCCATCGTACCTGTGCCATCTTTGAAAGAGCTATTTATTTTGCCCCTCTTTCCTCCTCTTTTCCCAAAGCCCTGCAAATCCCCCTCTGCAGCATTTATCCAGTTCCCCTTTGAAACTTGCTCTTGAATCTACTTCCAGCACATCTTCAGGCCGTGTATTCCAGATTAAAGCAACTCACTGTATAAAAAAATGTTTTCCTTATGGCACCTCTGCATCTTTTGCCAAGTATTTTGAGTCTTGTTATCGGTCCTTTTCCCAAAGGAAACAGTTTACCCTTACTCTGTCAAAGCCGCACATAATTGTGATCTGTTCCATTAAATTCCCCCCTTTACCTGATCTACTCTGATTCCTGTTTCTGTAGTCTCCCCATGTTCCTGAACTCCCACATTGCTGGACCATTCCAGTAAATCTCCTCTGCACCTTCTCCAACATTCTGACATCCTTTCTAATAAGTAATGCTCAGAATCGGACACAATTCCTCAGCTGAGACCTAAACAGTGATTTACAAAGTTTCAGTTAACTTCCTTCCTTTTGCACGCTATGCCTCTATTTATAAAGCTCGATATCCTGGATGTGTTTTTAGTAATTTTAACGACTTGTTCTGCTATATTCAAAGACATCTGTTCATGCACCCAATTTAAAATTGCCCCGTTTCATTTACATTGCCTCACCTTATTCTTCCTCCCTTACCCCATGTCTGCACTAAATTTCATCTGCTTCATTTCCTCATTTCATCGGTCTCCCTGAATCCTTCTAATATCATCCTCTTTTTTTTTTGCATTTCCGAGTTTCTGTCACCTGAGTACATTGAAATTATGCCTTTTATAGATAAGTAAATGTCACACACAAACACAATACACGGATATATATTTATGTATGTTTCTATCAAGAAGCAATGGCCCGAATACCGACCATTGGGGACCATCACTGTATAATCTCCTTCACTGTCTTAGCAACAATAGATCACCACTTCCCTCTGTATTCTGTTCCTTAGCCAATGTCATATCCACACTGTCACTGCCTCTTGAATCCATGAGGTTCAGACTTCCTAACAAATCTATTAAATGGCATTTGATTCCACGACTTTTGATTGTTCATATACAAAGTAGCAACCATGCTATCCGCAGCAACACTCTCCATTACTGCATCAAAGAATTTGATCAAGTTTTTCAGACATGATTTGCCACTAATTTATCTTCTGGACCTTCTTGTCATTTATAAACTCATGCTATTTAAACCACAATTATCTTGTCCCAGATTACAGACTCTACAAGCTTCCCCAACATTTCAGTGAGGTTAGACTGATGGGTCAGTATTCCAGGGTGTAGTCTATCACTACTGTTTTGAACAGGGTGTAGAATTTGCAACACTTCAGTCCTCTGACATCACTGCCATATCCAAGGAGGATTGGACGATTCGGGCCAGTGGCTCCGCTATTTCCAACATTCCTTCCCTCAGCAACCCTCATACATCCCATCAAGACTGGATAATTGTTTATTGTGGTACAGAAAGTGTTGGATTGAAAGGTGTTGACTGAACTTGTTTGTTCAGTGACTGTAATTAATGTAAGTCCCTAATTGTGCCATTGGAGGGTTTCCCACTTCTATTAATACAGGACTCCTTCCAATGTGTTATCCCATAGTATCAGCAGGAGCCTCCACCGCGCCCACCCCCACCTCCATCCCTCTCACCGGCACTGACAGGGATAAGTGGCTCCAGAGAGAGGGAGAGGATAGATCAGAATCTGAGAACAATCGATTGGAATGTTACAACAATGGGTCAGAATCTGAGAACAATCGATTGGAATGTGACAACAATGGAGAGGAGTTTCTCGTGGGTGTCTGACTTTCTTTCTACAAATTATCATCGGCTTTCTTTACAATATCGGATCTATTACGCGCTTTTGACTATTCAAACGATTTACTATCCGGTCCTCAGTATTGTTGGTGTCCCTGGTAAGTCTCTCTCTACCCAGCTATTAATGTTATAACCCATGTTTAACTTCAGTACTGTTCTTGTCAATTACTCTGCCCTTCTTGCGAATATTATTGTTCCTGGTCAACCTCTGTATCCAGCTATTAGAACTATAGATCATGTTTCACTGCATTGCTGTTCCTTTTACTTAAATATTGGGAAGACTAAATCCACTGCCATCGGTTTCTGTCACAAATTCTGTCCCTGTCCACCGACTCTATCACACTCCCTGTCCAACGTCTGAGAACAAACCAGACTTTTCACAACGTCAGCGATCCTTTCATCCTAAGCTAAGTTCCAATTCAATATCCTGTCGATCACTAATCCTGCCTACAGCCACCTCTATAATTTTGTTCATTTCCACATCTCCTTCAGTTCATCTACTTATAGACCCTCAGCCGTGCCTTTCTTAGATCCACACTTGATGATACCAATGTCTTCCTGGTCATGCTCACAGTAACAAAGCTCGATAAACTGCAGCTCATTCAGAAATCTACTGGCTGCATCACAGCTCACACCCAGTCCAGATCACCCATCACCCCTGTACTCACTCACATAACCTACCTCCCAGTCTGGCAATGCCACAATTTTAATATAATCATACTTGGATTAAAAGCTCTAAATGGCCTCAACCTTCCAATTATCCCCATTCCCCTGTCCGTTTCCCATATTCCTTCCATTTGTTCTATTTGAAGTGTTTGTCATTTCTCGTTTTGAAGTGAATTTCTTTAGCTATGGATCTGTCTCTGACTCTGATTTGGTCTCAGTACTATCACTGGTGCTGGTGCAGTGGAATCCACACTGATGGGCAGTTCTGGTGTGGCCGACACAGTTCTCATGCTGGACAGGGCACGAGTCCAAGAGTACCCTGCATGGACTGGCAGACTGAACAGGGGTCTGGATGGCATATCAACAACCTGTTCCAGCAGCTTGGAAACTTGGCCAATGCATGTTCACTGACCGCCTGTGTTAGTCACTGTCAGTTAAGCATCCATTCAGCTGGCACAAGGAATCCCCTCTGGGGTTATTTAAAAGGACCGAGCATCCAACTTGCAGGTGAGGGCATTTGACTTACTTTTGCTATTGTAAAGTTAGTGGAGGTGCTGTGGATGGTTTTCTGGAGTTTGTGTTGTGAGCTGCTGCAGACATTCAGAGAGGACAGAGGATTTAGTGATCCAACTCTAGACGAGGTATCGGGACTGTAGTTACAGTTTCTCTGGGTCTGTAACATGATCAACAAATGGAGCAGAGGCTGCAGAGAGGGAAAGCTCTGGATGGGAACCAAATGAGGTCAGTGGAGAGTTAGTATGTATGAAGGAAAGCCTGTAAGGAACGAGATAATGAAGTCAGCGTGACTAAGGGAAAGAGTAGGCAGGGAGCAGATGATGAAAGCAAAGGGACTGGTGGTCTGAGGTGTACTTGTTTTAATGCAAGACGTGTCGTAGGTAAGGCAGACGAGCTTAGGGCCTGCATTAGTACCTGGAAGTATGATGTGATTGCTATTACTGAGACTTGGTTAAGGGAAGGGCATGATTGGCAACTAAATATCCTAGGATACCGATGCTTCAGGCGTAATAGAGAGGGAGGTAAAAGGGGTGGAGGAGTTGCATTACTGGTCAAAGAGGATATCACAGCTGTGCTGAAGGAAGGCACTATGGAGGACTCGAGTTGTGAGGGAATATGGGCAGAACTCAGAAATAGGAAGGGTGTGGTAACAATGTTGGGGCTGCACCACAGGCCTCCCAACAGCGAGCGTGAGATAGAGGTACAAATATGTAAACAGATTATGGAAAGCTGTAGGAGCAACAGGGTGGTGGTGACAGGAGATTTTAATTTTAGAACATAGAACATTACAGCGCAGTACAGGCCCTTCAGCCTTCGATGTTGCGCCGACCTGTGAAACCATCTGACCTACACTATTCCATTTTCATCCATATGTCTATCCAATGACCACTTAAATGCCCTTAAAGTTGGCGATTCTACTACTGTTGCAGGCAGGGCGTTCCACGCCCCTACTACTCTCTGTGCAAAGAAACTACCTCTGACATCTGTCCTATATCTATCACCCCTCAACTTAAAGCCATGTCCCCTCGTGTTTGCCATCACCATCCGAGGAAAAAGGCTCTCACTATCCACCCTATCTAACCCTCTGATTATCTTATATGTCTCTATTAAGTCACCTCTTCTCCTCCTTCTCTCTAACGAAAACAACCTCAAGTCCCTCAGCCTTTCCTCGTAAGACCTTCCTTCCATACCAGGCAACATCCTCGTAAATCTCCTCTGCACCTTTTCCAAAGCTTCCACATCCTTCCTACAATGCGGAGACCAGAACTGCACGCAATACTCCAGGTGTGGTCTCACCAGAGTTTTGTACAGCTGCAGCATGACCTCGTGGCTCCTAAACTCGATCCCCCTACTAATAAAAGCTAACACACCATATGCCTTCTTAACAGCTCTATTAACCTGGGTGGCAACTTTCAGGGATTTATGTACCTCGAAACCAAGATCTCTCTGCTCATCTACACTACCAAGAATCTTCCCATTAGCCCAGTATTCTGCAATCCTGTTACTCCTTCCGAAGTGAATCACCTCACACGTTTCCGCATTAAACTCAATTTGCCATCTCTCAGCCCAGCTCTGCTGCCTATCTATGTTCCTCTGTAACCTACAACATCCTTCGACACTATCCACAACTCCACCGACCTTCGTGTCATCCGCAAATTTACCAACCCACCCTTCTATACCCTCATCCAGGTCATTTATAAAAATGACAAACAGCAGTGGCCCCAAAACAGATCCTTGCGGTACACCACAAGAAACTATACTCCAGGATGAACATTTACCATCAACCATCACCCTCTGTCTTCTTTCAGCTAGCCAATTTCTGATCCAAAGCACTAATTCACCTTCAATCCCATACTTCCGTATTTTCTGCAATAGCCTACCGTGGGGAACTTTATCAAACGCCTTACTGAAATCCATATAGACCACATCCACGGCTTTACCCTCATCCACCTGTTTGGTCACCTTCTCGAAAAATTCAATAAGGTTTGTGAGGCCCGACCTACACTTCACAAAACCGTGCTGACTATCTCTAATGAACTTATTCTTTTCAAGATGATTATAAATCCTATCTCTTATAACCTTTTCCAACATTTTACCCACAACCGAAGTAAGACTCACAGGTCTATAATTACCAGGGCTGTCTCTACTCCCCTTCTTGAACAAGGGGACAACATTTGCTATCCTCCAGTCTTCCGGCACTATTCCTGTCGACAATGACGACATAAAGATCAAGGACAAAGGCTCTGCAATCTCCTCCCTAGCTTCCCAGAGAATCCTAGGATAAATCCCATCTGGCCCAGGGGACTTATCTATTTTCACACTTTCCAAAATTGATAACACCTCCTCCTTGTGAACCTCAATCCCATCTCGTCTAGTAGCCTGAATCTCAGTATTCTCCTCAACAACATTTTCTTTCTCGACTGTAAATACTGACGCAAAATATTCATTTATAACTTCCCCTATCTCCTCTGATTCCACACACAACTTCCCACTACTATCCTTGATTGGCCCTAATCTAACTCTAGTCATTCTTTTATTCCTGATATACCTATAGAAAGCCTTAGGGTTTTCCTGAATCCTATCCGCCAATGACTCCTCGTGTCCTCTCCTTGCTCTTCTTAGCTCTCCCTTTAGATCCTTCCTGGCTGGCTTTGAACTCTCAAGCGCCCTAACTGAGCCTTCACGTCTCATCCTAACATAAGCCTTCTTCTTCCTTTTGACAAGCGCTTCAACTTCTTTAGGAAACCACGGCTCCCTCGCTCGACAACTTCCTCCCTGCCTCACAGGTACATATTTATCAAGGACACGCATTAGCTGCTCCTTGAATAAGCTCCACATTTCGATTGTGCCCATCCCCTGCAGTTTCCTTCCCCATCCTACGCATCCTAAATCTTGCCTAATAGCATCATAATTTCCTTTCCCCGCGCTATAATTCTTGCCCTGCGGTATACACCTGTCCCTGCCCATCGCTAAGGTAAACCTAACCGAATTGTGATCACTATCACGAAAGTGCTCACCTACATCTAAATCTAACACCTGGCCGGGTTCATTACCCAGTACCAAATCCAATGTGGCATCGCCCCGGTTGGTCTGTCCACATACTGTGTCAGAAAACCCTCCTGCACACACTGGACAAAAACTGACCAATCTAAAGTACTCGAACTATAGTATTTCCAGTCAATATTTGGAATGTTAAAGTCCCCCATAACCACTACCCTGTTACTCTCGCTCCTGTCAAGAATCCTCTTTGCTATTCTTTCCTCTACATCTCTGGAACTATTTGGAGGTCTATAGAAAACTCCCAACAGGGTGACCTCTCCTCTCCTGTTTCTAACCTCGGCCCAGACTACCTCAGTAGACGAGTCCTCAAACGTCCTTTCTGCCACTGTAATACTTTCCTTGATTAACAATGCCACACACCCGCCCTCTTTTACCATCTTCTCTGTTCTTAGTGAAACATCTAAATCCCGGATCCCGCAACATCCATTCCTGTCCCTGCTCTACCCATGTCTCTGAAATGGCCACAGCATTGAGTGGGATTCACTTGATGTTAGAGGTCTAGATGGAGCAGAATTTGTAAGGAGCATCCAGGAGGGTTTTCTAGAGCAGGATGTAAATAATCCAACTCGGGAAGGGGCCATACTGGACCTGGTGTTGGGGAATGAGCCAGGCCAGGTGGTTGACGCTTCAGTAGGGGACTACTTTGGGAATAGTGATCACAATTCTGTAAGTTTTAGAATACTCATGGGCAAAGACAAGAGTGGTCCAAAAGGAAGAGTGCTAAATTGGGGGAATGCCAACTATACCAAAATTCGGCAGGAGCTGGGGAATGTAAATTGGGAGCAGCTGTTTGAAGGTAAACCCACATTTGATATGTGGGAGGCTTTTAAAGAGAGGTTGATTAGCGTGCAGGAGAGACATGTTCTTGTGGAAATGAGGGGTAGAAATGGCAAGATTAGGGAACCATGGAGGACAGGTGAAATTGTGAGACTAGCTAAGAGGAAAAAGGAAGCATACATAAGGTCTAGGCGGCTGAAGAAAGACGAAGCTTTGAAAGAATATCGGGATTGTAGGCGCAATCTGAAACGAGGAATTAAGAGGGCTAAAAGGGGTCATGAAATATCTTTAGCAAACAAGGTTAAGGAAAATTCCAAAGCCTTTTATTCATATATAAGGAGCAAGAGGGTAACTAGAGAAAGGATTGGCCCACTCAAGGACAAAGGAGGAAAGTTATGCGTGGAGTCAGAGAAAATGGGTGAGATTAAAAACGAGTACTTTGCATCGGTATTCACGGAGGAGAGGGACATGACAGATGTTGAGGTTAGGGACAGGTGTTTGATTACTCTAGGTCAAGTCGGCATAAGGAGGGAGGAAGTGTTGGGTATTCGAAAAGGCATTAAGGTGGACAAGTCCCCAGGTCCGGATGGGATCTATCCCAGGTTACTGTGGGAAGCGAGAGAGGAAATAGTTGGGGCCTTAACAGATATGGAGACGTGTGACCAGTGGTGTTCCACAGGGATCTGTGCTGGGACCACTGTTGTTTGTGATATACATAAATGATTTGGAGGAAAGTATAGGTGGTCTGATTAGCAAGTTTGCAGACGACACTAAGATTGGTGGAGTAGCAGATAGTGAAGGGGACTGTCAGAGAAGACAGCAGAATATAGATAGACTGGAGAGTAGGGCAGAGAAATGGCAGATGGAGTTCAATCAGGGCAAATGCGAGGTGATGCATTTTGGAAGATCCAATTCAAGAGTGAACTATACAGTAAATGGAAAAGTCCTGGGGAAAATTGATGTGCAGAGAGATTTGGGTGTTCAGGTCCATTTTTCCCTGAAGGTGGCAATGCAGGTCAATACAGTGGTCAAGAAGGCATACGGCATGCTTTCCTTCATCGGACGGGGTATTGAGTACAAGAGTTGGCAGGTCATGCTACAGTTGTATAGGACTTTGGTTCGGCCACATTTGGAATATTGCGTGCAGTTCTGGTCGCCACATTACCAAAAGGATGTGGATGCTTTGAAGAGGGCGCAGAGGAGGTTCACCAGGATGTTGCCTGGTATGGAGGGCGCTAGCTATGAAGAGTGGTTGAGTAGATTAGGATTATTTTCATTCGAAAGACGGAGGTTGAGGGGGGACCTGATTGAGGTGTACAAAATCATGAGAGGTATAGACAGGGTGGATAGCAAGAAGCTTTTTCCCAGAGTGGGGGATTCAATTACAAGGGGACACGAGTTCAAAGTGAGAGGGGAAAAGTTTAGAGGGGATATGCGTGGAAAGTTCTTTACGCAGACGGTGGTGGGTGCATGGAATGCATTGCCAGCGGAGGTGGTGGACGCGGGCACGATAACGTCTTTTCAGATTTATCTAGACAGATACATGAATGGGCAGCAAGAAAAGAGATACAGACCCTTGGAAAATAGGCAACAGGTTTAGATAGAGGATTTGGATCAGCGTAGGATTGGAGGGCCGAAGGGCCTGTTCCTGTGCTGTAATTTTCTTTGTTCTTTGTTCTTTGTCAAGAGGGTGGGGGCTTTCCGCTACCCACCCCGGGTTTCCCAAGAGCACTTTTCCTACCTGCACCTAACCCAGGAGCAGTGTGTGAGGTGACTCTGATTCAATAAGGAGGTGGTCACATAGCAGTGCCCCCTCCTGTAACACGACCTGGAGCCTCACACCAGGGTGAGGACGGAGCTGTCCATAGCCGTTCAGGTCACAGTTTCATTGAACTTCTATGTATCAGGATCTTCCCAGGCAGCAGCGTGTGACGTATCCATTGTCTATCTCTATGCTGTCCAATGATGTATCTGCTGGTTAATGGAGGCCATCTATGTCGGGTGAGGTGAATATATAATTTTCACCTCCGCAGGGTGAAGCAGGGTGAGAGGTACCGTGGCTTTGTCAGGGTAGCGGGATTCCTGCTGGTGGAGGTGGCTCTGCGCGGCCCGAATGTCAATGGGGAGAGGTACAGGAAGTGAAAGAACTCTCACTCCATTAATGTACAGTTAGTGTGTGAGCATGCCCAGTACATCATGTTGGTCAATGTCCACATCCTGTCAGCAGTCATCACACCTTTATTCTGAAGCAGGCAGCCAGTCCCAACACTTCGGGCCTCTCTGCAGAACCAGAATGTGGCTCCTCGGAGACAATGACTACCTCACTCTGTACATCACTCCTAATTCTACCCCCAGCATCAATGCCAACAAACCGCATGAAAATAACCCGTGTATAACGTGAGCAATGGAGTCACCAGGAACATGGTGGAACAGACCATCGGTGTGATGAAGCAATGCTTCCGACGTCTGAACCGCTCAGGGGAAGCCCTCCAGTACTCACTGGAGCAGGTGTCCAAGTTCATGGTGTTCTGCTGCATCCTTCATATCATCACCATCATGAGGACACAGGCATTGGCACCTGGAATCCGGAGGCTACCTCAGGAGGAGGAGTGAGGGAGGATATTTCCTGGATGCCTTTGAACCGGGCAGGCTGTCGGAGAGACCCTGCTAGAATTTCGGTTCCCACAGGACAACTTCCCTTTCCCACCATGGATCCTCCATTCTCCCCCATTACACCCATCTGAGACGCCCCATCACAGTGTCCTGCAATAAAAAAATACCAACAAAAAACTTTTCATTGACATCTTTATCCAATAACACATCCAATTATACAAGCAAAGCTGAACTATTCACCCTTGAATATTCCCTTAGTGCCTGTCTTGTGGATCCCTCGACTTGCCTAGTGCTCCGACACAGTGTTTCCCCAGTGACTGCAGCATGGCTGGTGGAAGGCTGCTGACTTTCGCTGGGGGAGACTGCAGATGGCCTTGCAGGACGTCCTCGAGCAGATCAGGGCCTTGAGGGCACAGATTCAGACTGCACCACCACGACATGGGCAGCAGCAGCCTGGGCTGGCTAATGGGTAACAGCAAGGACATTGGTGGAGTGCTAGTGAAAGGAGAACAAATACTGTCATCCTGAGAGAGGACAGCAGGTTCATACTCCACGGAGACACTGTCACTCCCACGGGGCGACATCTCAGTAATCTCAGTAATCTACTGGATCACAGATTGCTGGACTGTTGTGAGAGCCTGCAAACCCCTTTGTGCAGTGAGATCCACAGCCATGATGACAGCAGTCTGATCCTGCATGGCAGCAAGCAGTCTGAGTTTCCACTGCATCACAGAGACGTTGGGTGTCTGCCGTCTGTGCTGCAGTGGAAGCTGAGACAATGGTCACCAGACACTGCATCAAGGCTGGGTCCACTAGTGCTGTCATGGAGTTAGTGACCACTTCCACAGGGGAAAAAATGGGCTTCAAGCTCTGTGCAATGTCCTGTGCCATGTTGGAGCTGGACTCCTCCATGTTCTTTGATAGTGACAACAGACTGTCTGACAATACTGTCAATGGTCAAAGTATCTCAGTGTCCATATCCATCATCATTCTCCTGTATGCTGCTCCAGCAAAGTTCATATCTGAGTCCTGTGTATTATAACTCATTTGTGACATTGCCCTCCGGTCATCTGACGCATGAACTATCCTTTCCCCCTGGCCTGGCGGCAGCTCACTCGTGCTCGGTAACTCACCACGTGTAGATTCTGACTCTTTACCAGCCTCGAAAGCACACACAGTGTAGTTATTTGATCTGTTGTCTGTGAATATCAGACCAAGTGATGGGGCTTCACCATCAGTGCTGTGCTGCTGCTCTCTCTCTCTGTCTCCTGGAGCTGCTGTGACTGGGAAGCTGGCAGTTTTCAGTTATCGTTGGAAAGTATAAATCAGAATTGGAAGGTTGGGGTGTGGGTTTGGAGGTGGGATGGAAAGCAGGAGGTCCATGGTCCCACCATCTGCAGCTTGTACATCATCCCAGACAGCAGGATGAGGGGGAGGTGGGAGTTAAGAAGGGACATAAGGCAGGAACATAGCATCATCCTGAATACTGTCGGCGAGGCCGGATACCACGGGCTCTGTGACAGCCAGTCCCATGATGTGGAGAACCATCTCCTCCCTCAGGCTCAGGGGATGAAGATATGCCTGGCCCTCGCCAGTTCACTTCTGCCCCCTGTGATTATGGGCCACCTTGTCCTGTAAGAGAGGGGGTGGAATATCAGTAATTGTGTTTCACAGTGTTTGTGTGATGTGCCTTCCATAGCTCAATAGCTGGAGGTATGTGGAGACAGTGAGATGTGGGTGTGAGGCTGGTATCAGTGGAAGGTGTGTGAGGGTGAGGTGGAGTATGTGAATGTTATGTGTGAGTCCTGAGTGTTAGGGACAGCTGATGGGTGAGTGATGGGGGTGTGGTACATTGAGCAGTGTGAGAGGTTGAAAGATATTATTGAATCTGCTTCCATATTGTTTTCAGGCAATGAATTCCAGATCCCAACAACTTGCTGTGGAAGAAAATTCTCCTCATTTCACCTCTGGTTCTTTGTCAATTACCTTCAATCTGTGTCTTCTGAATACTGCACTTTCTGACACTGGAAACAGTTTCACATTAATTACCCTATCAAAACCCCTCATGATTTTGAATTCCATATTAAATCTCCCCTTACCCGTCAGTGCTCTAAAGCGAACAATCCCAGCTTTTCAAATTTCTCAACGTAAATAAATTCCCAGATCCCTGGTACCATTCCAGAAAATCACCTCAGTATCTTCACTAAGTCCTTGACATCCATACCAAACCGTGGTGATCAGAATTGGACACAATTCTCCAGCTGGGACCTAACCAATGATGTATAAACATCAGCATTTCCTCCAGAGTTTTATTACTCTGTATCTCTCTCTCTAACACCAAAGACACTACATGTTACCTTCTAAGATCTGTGTGTGTACACGCCACTTCTCTCTAATCCTTCATCCGCTTTATAATGGTACCATTGAGTTTATATTGTTTCACCTCATATTTCCGACCCAAATGTCTCACTTCACACTTCACTGTGTTAAATTACATCTGCCATGTTCCTGTCCATTTTACCAGTCAGTCTCTGTCCTCCTGAAGTCTGTTACTATCCTTCAGACTGTTTATTAACATTTCTGAGTTTCCTGCCCTCTGAAAACTTTGACATTATCCTGTCTGTACACAAGCCCATTGCATTAACATACAGCAACAGTGATTCCAACAGTAACCCTGCGGAACCCCACTGTGTACTTCCCTCCAGACTGATCAACAACCATTCTCGACTACTGTCTGCTTTCTGTCACTGACCTAATTTCCTGCATGCTGACATTGAAAATAAAAAAAGGACTTCCATTTATGTCACGCCTTCATGATCACTGCATGTCCCAAAGCGATTTACAACCAACGAGTAGTTTTAAACGTTTAGTCAGCCTTGTAAATGCAGGAAAAACAAAGTCAATTCCCGCACAGCAAGATCCCACAAGTAGCAGTGTGATCATGATCAGATCTGTTTTTGTGATGTTGAATTGAGGGGTAAATGTTGACCAGGACACTGGGAATAATTCCCCTGACCTTCAAAATAATTCCATGGGATCTTTACATCCACCTGAGTGGGCAACACGGGGCCTGGCTTTACCTTTTCATTGATAAGGCGGTACCTCTGACAGTGAAACACTCCCTCAGTACTGCACTGCAGTGTCAGCCTTGATTCTTGTGATCAAGTCCTGCAGTGACACTTGATCCTAGACGCTTGTGATTGAAAAGGGAGAGAGCGACAAACTGAGCCACTGCTGACATTGGTCCATTAATCCCATGTGTTTCTAATTTGGTAACACGGCTGTTATGTGGTAATTTATCAAACAGCTGCTGAAAGGATAGGAATATTGGGAAAGTACAGGCTGGAACAATCATAGAATCATAGAATAGCACAGCCCTGAATGATGTCATTCGGCCCAGCAAGTCAGTGCTGAACCCTTTCAAAGAACAATCCAGTTAGTCCCACTCCCTGACTCTTTCACTATATCCGAACATTTTTTCTTCTTCAGATATTTATCCAATTCCCTTTTGGGATATACAATTGAATCTGTATCCATCAGCCTATCAGACAGTGCATCCCAAATCCAAACCACTCAGAAACAAAAATCCTCATGTCTGCTTCTTTTACCAATCGCCTTAAATCTGTGTCTCTGATTAATGGTCCCTTGGACATTGGAAACAGTTTCTCTTTATTTAATTTATCTAAACCCTTCCTAATGTTAAACACCTCAATTAAATCTCCTCTGAAAGTTCTCTGCTCGAAGCAGAACAACCCCAGCTACATAACTGTAATCCCTCATGCCTGCACAAATTCTCGTAAAACAGTTCTGTACCCTCTCCGAAGGCTTCATGTCCTTCCTAAAGTGTGGTTCCCAGTATTCGACACAACACTTCAGGTGCAGCTGAACTAGTATTTTATATATGTTTCACATAATGTCCTTGCTTTTGCTTTTTTTGCTTCTATTTATAAAACCGAGGATCCCATATATTTATTAACGGTTTGGCGACAACGATTTGTGTACAAATACTCCAGGTGTCTCTGTTATTTCACTACCTTTATAGTTATACCATTTAACTTGTATTGTCTCTCCTCATTCCTCCTTTCAAAATGTATTACCTCATACATCTGCAATGCCAATTAAATATTGAGAAGATTGAAGCCATTGCTTTCTGTCTCTGCTTCAAATATTTCCTAGCTACACACTCCATCCCTCTCCTTTGTAAATGTTTGAGACGAAAAGCCAAACTGTTCACACACTTGGTTACATAGTTAACCTTGAGATGCCTTGCGATGAGCTTCTGACCAAATATTCACACCATCAGTAAAATGGCTTATTTCCACCCGCGGTGGAGTTGCATGTCTGGTTAAAAAGGAAAGTAATACAATAGAGAGGAAGGATATGAGATCTGATGATGTGGAGTCTGTATGGTAGAGCTGGGAAACACTAAGGGGCAAAAAACGTGAGTGGGGGCTATATATAGACCCCCAAACTGTGGTGGTGATGTGGGAATGGTCTTAAACAGGAAATTAGAGATGCATGCGATAAAGCAACATCTGTAATTATGGGTGAATTAAATCTGCATATAGATTGGTCAAATCAAATTTGTCACAATAACGTAGAGGAGGAATTACTGGAGTGTATACGGGATGGTTTTCTGGACCAATATGTTGAGGAACCAACCAGAGAACAGGCCATCCCAGACTGGGTATTGTGTAAAGAGAGAGGAAAAATTGGCAATCTAGTTGTGTGAAATCCCTTGAGGTTGAGCGACCATAATATGATAGAATTCTTCATGAAGAAAGCCAACAGTGACGTCAGAGGAGAGCTGCAAACTGATTGGTTGGGTGAGTAGCAGCTATTAGTGCATGTAGATATCTTTAAAAAAGTGAAAAGTTTATTTTTGTGGGAAAAGAACTCTGGTCATAAGGTGAGTACTACTGAAGTGTTTCTTTTTTTAATTCAGTGTAGTTTATTAAGAATCTTAGATTGAAGTGGGTAGAAAAAGGCCCCTCATGTAATTAGTATTTTTTTAAATTAAGGGTGTAACTAATTAGTCTAAGGGTAGGTCATGACAGGAGAGTTCAGCCCCGTGATCTGCTCCTCCTGCCCTTTGTGGAAAATCAGGGATGCTTCCAGTGTCCCTAGTGAGCATGTGTGCAGGAAGTGGATCCATCTGCAACTACTGGCGACCCGCATTATGGAGATGGAGCTGCAGGAGAATTCACTGTGGAGCATCCATAATGCTGAGGAAGTCGTGGATAACATGTTTAGCGAGGTGGTCACACCGCAGATAATAGCTGCACAGGCAGAAAAGGGATGTGTGACCACCAGACAGAGTAGTAGGCACAGGCAGGTAGTGCAGGAGTCCCCTGTGGCCACCACCCCTCAAACAGATAGACCACTTTGGATACTGTTGGGGGGGATGACCTCCCAGGGGAAAGCAGCAACAGCCAGGCCCATGGGACCACAGAGGGCTCTGCCACACAGCAGGGCAGGAAAAGGGGTGTAAGAGCTATCGTGATAGGAAATTCTATCGTAAGGGGTGCAGGTAGGCGTTTCTGTGGCCGCAAAAGAGGCACCAGGATTGTATGTTGCCTCCCTGCTGCGAGGGTCAAGGATGTCTCGGAGTGGCTGCAGGAAATTCTGAAAGGAGAGAGTGAGCAGCCAGAGGTCGTGGTCCATATTGGTGGTAACGACATAGATAGGAAGAGAGATAAGGTCCTGCACAGTGAATATAGGGAGTTAAGCAGAAGGTTAAAAAGTAGAACCTCTGGGGTTAATCTCAGGATTTGGCCTAACCATCAGCCTCAAGAAAATGAACATCATGGGACAGGATGTCAGAAATGCTCCATCCATCAATATCGGCGGCCACGCTCTGGAAGTGGTTCAAGAGTTCACCTACCTAGGCTCAACTGTCACCAGTTACCTGTCTCTAGATGCAGAAATCAACAAGCGCACGGGAAAGGCTTCCACTGCTATGTCCAAACTGGCCAAGAGAGTGTGGCAAAATGGCGCACTGACACGGAACACAAAAGTCCGAGTGTATCAAGCCTGTGTCCTCAGTACCTTGCTCTATGGCAGCGAGGCCTGGACAACGTATGTTAGCCAAGAGCGACGTCTCAATTCAGTCCATCTTCACTACCTCCGGAGAATACTTGGCATCAGGTGGCAGGACCTTATCTCCAACACAGAAGTCCTCGAGGCGGCCAACATCCCCAGCTTATACACAATACTGAGTCAGCGGCGGTTGAGATGGTTTGGCCATGTGAGCCGCATGGAAGATGGCAGGATCCCCAAAGACACTTTGTGCAGCGAGCTCGCCACTGGTATCAGACCAACCGGCCGTCCATGTCTCCGCTTTAAAGACGTCTGCAAATGCGACATGAAGTCCTGTGACATTGATCACAAGTCGTGGGAGTCAGTTGCCAGCGATCGCCAGAGCTGGCGGGCAGCCATAAAGGAGGGGCTAAAGTGTGGCAATTCGAAGAGACTTCACAGTTGGCAGGAAAAAAGGCAGAAGCGCAAGGGAAGAGCCAACTATGTGACAGCCTCGACAGACAAATGTTTCTGCAGCACCTGTGCGAGAGCCTGTCACTCGAGCATTGGCCCTTTTAGCCACTCCAGGCTCTGCTGCACAAACCACTGACCACCTCCAGGCGCTTACCCATTGTCTCTCGAGGTAAGGAGGCCAAAGACAAAGAAGAAGAAGAATCTCACGATTACTCCCTGTGCCACGTGCTAGTGAGGATAGGAATAGGAGGATTAAGGAAATGAAAGTGTGACTGAAGAGCTGGTGTAGGCGGGAGGGCTTCAGCTACTTGGATCATTGGGATCTCTTCTGCTGCAGAGGTGACCTGTTGAAGAGGGTCGGCTTGCATCTAAACTGGAAGGGGACCAATATCCTTGCGGGGAGGTTTGTTAATACTACTCGGGAGGGTTTAAACTAGTCTTGCAGAGAGGTGGGACTCAAAGTAGTAGTCTCTCCGATGACATAGTTAAGGTAAATGTAGAGGTTAATGCAAGCAAGTCCAGTAGGCGGGCCTGGCAGTGGCCTGACAGGGAGCGTGGAAGGTCTGGTCGACTAAACTGCAAGTGGTTAGCACCGCAGCCTCACAGCTCCAGGGACCCGGGTTCGATTCTGGGTACTGCCTGTGCGGAGTTGTGTCTGCGTGGGTTTCCTCCGGGTGCTCCGGTTTCCTCCCACATGCCAAAGACTTGCAGGTTGATAGGTTAATTGGCCATTATAAATTGCCCCTAGTATAGGTAGGTGGTAGGGAAATATATTGGGACAGGTGGGGATGTGATAGGAATATGGGATTAGTGTAGGATTAGTATGAATGGGTGGTTGATGGTCGGCACAGACTCGGTGGGCTGAAGGGCCTGTTTCAGTGCTGTATCTCTAAACTAAACTACTTTAATGCAAGACGCCTTACAGGTAAGGCAGATGAACTCAGAGCATGGATCAGTACATGGGATTGTGATATTATAGCTATTACAGAAACGTGGTTGAGGGATAGGCAAGACTGGCGGCTCAATGTTATGGGGTACCGATGCTTCAGTTGGAGGGAAGAGTGGATGGGGAGTTGCACAATTGATTAGGGAGTACATCACGGCAGTAGTTAGAGAGGATATCCTGCGGGGAACGTCCAGTGAGGCCATATGAGTGGAGCTCAGAAATAAGCAAGAGGTGATCTCTTTGATGGGATTATACTGTAGGCCCCCCCAATAGTCAGAGGGAATTGGAGGAGCATACATGTAGGGAAATCACAGATAGGTGTAAGAATTATAAGGTTGTAATAGTAAGTGATTTTAACATTCCTAATATTGACTGGGACTGCCTTGGTGCCAAGGGATCAGATGGGCAAGAATTTGTTAAGTGTGTCCAGGATAGTTTTATGAAACAGTATGTGGATGGCCCTACGAGAGAAAAGGCTACACTCGACCTCCTCTTTGGAAATGAGGATGGGCAGGCGGATGATGTGTTAGTGAGGGAGCACTTTGGGACCAGTGACCATAACTCTATTAGCTTCAAGATAGTTATGGATGAGGATAGGACTGGTCCTCAGGTTGATGTCCTAAATTGGAGGAAGGTTAATTTTGATGGCATCAGACAGGAACTCTCAAAAGTTGAATGAAAGGGGCTGTGTACAGGTAAAGGGACGTCTGGCAAGTGGGCGGCTTTTAAAAGAGAGATAGGAAGAGTTATGGGCTGGCATATTCCTGTTAGATGGAAGGGCAAGGATGGCAAGTTTAGGGAACCTTGGTTGATGAGGGATGTTGAGGGTGTGGTCAGGACAAAGAAGGAGGCATATGTCAGGTATAGGCAGCGGGGATCAAATGAGTCCCTCCAGGAATAGAGTGGATGTAGGAGTGCACTCAAGAAAGAAATTAGGAGGGAGAAAAGGGGCCATGAGATTTCCCTGGCAGATAAGATAATGGAGAATCCTAAAATATTCTTTAAGTATATTAAGAGTAAAAGGGTAGCTAGGGAGAGAGTCGGTCCCCTTAAGGATCAGTGTGGTAATCTACGTGTGCAGCCACGGGAAATGGGCGAGGTCTTAAATGAATACTTCTCGTCTTGATTTACCATGGAGACAACATGGAAGCTAGTGAGTTCAACGGAGGGAACAGTGATATCCTGGAGCATATCAACATTACAAAGGAGGCGGTGTTGGAGGTTTCGAAGCGCATTAAGGTAGATAAATCCCCAGGGCCTGACCAGGTGTATCCTAGGATGCTATGGGAAGAAAGGGAGGATATTCCTGGAGCCCGAGCAGAGATTTTTGCATTATCGTTAGCCATGGGTGAGGTACCGGAAGACTGGAGGATAGCTAATGTTGTGCCTTTATTTAATAAGGGCAGCAGTGATAAGCCAGGGAACAACAGGCCGGTGAGCCTTACATCAGTGGTGGGAAAGTTATTGGAAGGGATTCTGACAGACAGGATTTATATGCATCTGGAAAGGCAACGTCTGATTAGGGATAGTCAGCATGGCTTTGTGCATGGGAATCATGTCTCAGGAATTTGATTGAGTTTTTTGAGGAGGTGACCAAGAGGATTGATGGGGGCAGGGTGAAGGACGTTGTCTACATGGACTTTAGCAAGGCCTTTGACAAGGTCCCGCATGGTCGGCTGGTCCAGAAGGTTCAAACACATGGGATCCAGGATGTGCTAGCCAATTGGATACAAAATTGGCTTGGTGATCGGATGGTAGTGGGGGGTTGTTTTTCAGATTGGAGGCTGGTGACCAGTGGTGTGCCACAGGGATCGGTTCTGGGTCCTCTCTTGTTTGTCATATATATTAATGACTTGGATATGAATGTAGGGGGCATGATTGGTAAGTTTGCAGATGATACAAAAATTGATGGGATAGTAGAAAGTGAAGAAGGTTGTGTAAGGTTACAACAGGATATAGATAAACTTGGAAAGTGGGCAAGGGATTGGCAAATGGAATTTAATGCAGACAAGTGCGAAGTGATGCATTTTGGGAAGTTAAACCAGTGCAGTACATATACAGTGAATGACAGGGCCTGGGGAGTGTTGTTGAGCAGAGAGACCTTGGGGTGCAAGTGCATAGTTCCCTGAATGTGGCAACACAGGTAGACTGGGTGGTGAAGAAGGTGTATGGCATGCTTGTCTTCATCAAATGCGGCATGGAGTACAAGAGTTGGGACGTCATGTTACAGTTGGACAGAACATTGGTTATTCCGCATTTGGAGTACTGTGTGCAGTTCTAGTCGCAGCACTACAGGAAAGATGTGATTAAGCTAGAGAGGGTACAGAAAAGATTCATGAGGATGTTGCCTAGTTTGGAGGGCTTGAGTTATAAAGAGAGATTGGGTAGGCTGGGGCTGTTTTCCCTGGAGCAAAGACGGCTGAGAGGGGACATGATGGAGGTATATAAAATTATGAGAGGCATAGACTGAGCAGGTAGCCAGAGTCTGTTTCCCATGGTAGGGGTGACTAAAACTAGAGGGCATAGATTTCAGATGAAAGGGAGGAGGTTTAAAGGGGATTAAAAGGGTAAATCTTTCACACAAAGAATAGTGCGTATCTGGAATGAGCTGCCAGAGGAGGTGGTGGAGGCAGGAACAGTAGCCACATTTAAGAGTCATCTGGACAGGTATTTGAATGAGCAAAGCATAGACGGATATGGAATTAATGCAGGCACGTGGAATCAGTACAGATCGGCATTATGGTCGGCATGGACGCAGTGGGCCGAAGGGCCTGTTTCTATGCTTCACGAATCTATGACTAAGATGGAGAGTGACGTAGTTGATTCTGAGACTAGGGTCGTGAATCTTAATAAAGGAAAGTATGAAGGTATGAGGCACGAGTTGGCTCTGATGGATTGGGAAACGTTACTTAAAGGGATGATGGAGGAAAGGCAATGGCAATATTCAGAGTGCATTGATGAACTGCAACAATTGTTTACTCCTGTCTGGCGCTAAAGTAAAATGGGAAAGGTAGCCAAACCATGGCTTACAAGGAAAATTAGAGATAGTATTAGATTCACGGAAGAGGCATATACATTCGACAGAAAGAAACAACAGACCTGAGGATTGGGAGCAGTTCAGAATTCAGCAAAGGAGGACGAAGGGATTGATTAATAAGGGGAAAATAAAGTACACGAGTAAGCTTGCGGGTAACATACAACCTGACTGTAAAGGTTTCTGTAGGTATGTGAAGAGGAAAGGATTGGTTAAGACAAATGTAGGTCCTTACAGTTAGAAACATGGGAATTTATTATGGGAAACAAAGAAATGGCGAACCAACTAAATGCAGACTTTGATTCTGTCTTCACAAATGATGACACAAATATCTTACCAGAAATGTTGGGGAGCACATGGTTTAGTGAGAGGAAGGAACCAAAGGAAATCAGTATTAGTAGATAAATTGTGTTGGAGAAGTTGATGGGATTGAAGGCCGATAAATCCTCAGGGCCTGATAATCTACATCCCACATTACTTACGGAAGTGACCCCAGAAATAGTGGATGCATTGGTGGTCATCTTTCAAGCTTCTTTCGACTTTGGAACAGTTCCAGCTGATTGGAGGGCAGCTAATGTAACCCCACCGTTTAAAAAGGGAGGTCGAAATAAAGCAGGGCATTATAGACAAGTTAGCCTGACGTCGGTAGTGGGGAAAATTCTAGAGTCCATTATCAAAGTTTTTATGACAGAGCACTTGGAGAACAGTGTTAGAATCGGATAGAGTCAGCATGGATTTACGAAAGGGGAATCATGCTTGATAAATCTATTAGAATTCTTCGAGGATGTAACTAATAGAGAGGATGAGGGGGAGCCAGAGAATGTGGTTTATCTGGACTTTCAGAAGGCTTTCGACAAAGTCCCACAAAAGAGATTAGTGAGTAAAATTAAAGCGCATGGGATTAGTGGTAGTGTATTGCGATAGATAGAAAATTGGTTGGCAGATGGAAAAAAAGAGTAGTGATAAACGGATCTTTTTCCAAATGGCAGGCAGTGATTAGTGGGGTACCACAGGGATCGGCGCTAGGACCCCAGCTATTCACACTCTATATTAATGATTTAGATGAGGGAACTAAATGTAATATCTGCACATTTTCAGAAGACACAAAACTGGGTGGGAGGGTGAGTTGTGAGGAGGATGCAGAGTGGCTTCAGGGTGATTTGGACAAGTTGAGTGAGTGGGCTATTGCATGGCAGATGCAGTATAATGTGAATAAATGAGAGGTTATCCACTTTGGTAGCAAAAACAGGAAGGCAGATTATTATCCGAAAGGCGATAAACTGAGAGAGGGGAATATGCAACGAGGCCTGGGTGTTCTCGTACACCAGTCACTGAAGGTAAGCATGCAGGTGCAACAGGCGGTAGAAAAAGGCGAATGTTATGTTGGCCTTCATCGAGACAGGATTCTAGTGCAGGAGCAGGGATGTCTTGCTGCAATTATACAGGGCTTTGGTGAGGCCGCACTTGGATAGTGTGTGCAGTTTTGGTCTCCTTCTCCAAGAAAGGATGTTCCTGCTCTCGCGAGAGTGCAATGAAGGTTTATCAGACTGATTCCTGGGAAGCCGGGACTGACGTATGAGGAGAGATAGGATTATATTCGCTGGAGTTCGGAAGAGTGAAGAGGGATCTCATAGAAACCTATAAAATTCTAACAGGACTTGACAGGGTAGTTGCAGGAAGGATGCTCCCGATGGTGGGGGAGTCCAGAACCAGGGGTCATAGTCTAAGGATACGGGGTAAACTTTTCAGGACTGAAATGAGGAGAACTTTCTTCACCCTGAGAGTGGTGAGCAAGTGAAATGACGTCATCACTCCCATATCCAAGAGGGATTGGAATATGCTGGTCAGTGCCTCTGCTACCTCCACCATTCCATCCCTCATCAACCCTCATGCATCCCATCCAGACTGGGTAAATGATCTACTTTATTGTGATACAAAAAGTGCTGTATTGAAAAGGCTGAACTGAATCTGTTTGTTCAGTTCACTGCAAATAATGTCAGTCTCCATGGACCCTAATTGTGTCACTGGAAGTTTTCCATCTTCTATTAATAATGGGCTCCCGTGTGTTGTCCCATAGTTTCAGCCGGAACATCAACCCCGGCACAACAGAGATCAGCGGCTCCAGAGAGAGAGAAAGGATAGATCAGAATCTGAGAACAAATGACTGGAATGTTACAACACTTGGTCAGAATCTGAGAACAACAGATTGGAATGTTAGAACAATGGATCAGAATCTGAGAATAATAGATTGGAATGTTACAACAATGGACAGGAGTTTATCCTCGGTTAGTTACTCTCTTTCTACATATTATGATTGGATGTCATTAAACTCTCGTATCTATCTCGCACTGAAGATTATTCAATACATTTACTATCCCATCCTGGCTATTATTGGTGTCCCTGGTAAGTCTCTCTATCGAGCTATTAATTCTATAAACCAGGTTTAACAGCATTACTGCTCCTGTAATTTACTCTGCACTTTTTGCTGCCGTTGTATTCCTGGTGAATATGTCCAGCTATTAGCTCGATAAACCATTGCCAACTTTATTGGATTTCTTGACATTTGCTCTCTCATCTTTACTGCTGTTGCTGTCTCTATTTCCCGGTAGGGCATCTGTAAACCCCGTTTCACTGAAATACTGTTCTGTTATGTAAATTTTGGGAAGACTGAAGCCAGTGTCATTGGTCTCCATCTCAAACTCCATCCCCTATCTGTGAAACAAATACACCACCCTGCCCAATAGCTGAGGCTGAACCAGACTGTTTGCAATCGGTGTGTTCTATTTAAACCTGAGCTGAGTCCATCTCCATATTCTCTCCATTACCAACCCTGTCTACGACCACCTCTGTCATATCCCCCATCTCCACCTCTGTCTCAGCCAATCTGCTGCATAAACCCTCACCTGTACCTTTGTTAAATCCACACTTAACTATTCCAATTCTATCCTGGTCACACTCCCAGTTATAAACCTCCATAAACCACAGCCCATCCAGATTTCTGCTGCCTGTATCCTAACTCACACCAAATCCCAATCACCAATCACCCCTGTGCTCACTGATCTACATTGGCTCCCGGTCTGGCAGCACCTTAATTTTAATATAGTCATTCTTGTGTTTGAATCCCTCCATGGCCTCACCCCTCCAATTAGTCCCATTCTCCTGCCCATTCTCATATTCCTGAAAATGTTTTGACTTCAATCTTTTCTCATTTCTCCTTCTGAAGTGAATCCCTTTCCCACTGTATCTGTCCCGAGCCACTATTTTAGACTGTACAGCACTACTGGTGCTGACGGTTCAGAAGCTGGGATCCATAGGGAGATGTGAACTGCACAGCAGGGCACTTCTAGTGCGGCCTGCAAAGTGCCCCATGCTGGGCAGGGCTCTAGCTCAATCGTACCATGTATGTGTTGTTGCTCTGAGGATGGTTTTGAATGTGATGTCAATATACCATACCGGCAGCATTGATGTACGTCTTTGAAACTAGGTCTGTACATGTCCACTGACCGCCTGTGTTAGTCACTCTCAGCTGAACATACATTCAGCAGCATGAGGAACCCCCTCTAGTATTATTTAAAAGGACCAGGCATCCAACTTACAGGTGAGGGGCTTTTGACTTACTTCTATTATTGTAAAGTTAGTGGAGGTGCTGTGGATGGTTTGTTGGAGGTTGTGTTGTGAGCTGCTGCAGACATTCAGGGAGGACAGAGGATTTGGTGACCCAACTCAGCACGAGGTGTGGCCTATCAGGGGAAAACAGCAGCAGCCAGAGCAGTGGCACCACGGCTGGCACTGTTGTTCAGCAGGGAGGGACAAAGCACAGAAGAGCAATAGTTATAGGGGACTCTATAGTCATGGGCACAGATAGGCGCTTCTGTGGACGTGAAAGAGACTACAGGAAGGTATGTTGCCTCCCTGGTTTCAGGGTCAAGGATATCTCTGAACGGACAGGGGGCATTCTGAAGGGGGAGGGTGAACAGCCAGAGGTTGTGGTACACATCGGTAGCAATGACATAGGCAGGAAGAGTGATGAGGTCCTGCAGGGGGAGTTTAGGAAGTTAGGCAGTCAGTTACAAAACAAGACCTCGAGGGTTGTAATCGCTGGATTCATCCCAGTGCAACGTGCCAGTGAGGCGAGAAATAGGAAGATAGTGCAGCGAAACACGTGGCTGAGCAGCTGTTGCAGGAGGGAGGGTTTCAGATATCTGGACCATTGGGATCTCTTCAGGGACAGATGGGACCTGTACAAGAAGGACGGTTTGCATAGAAACTGGAAGGGCACTAATATCCTAGCTGCAAGGTTTGCTAGCATCACTCGGGAGGGTTTAAACTAGTGTGGCAGGGGGGTGGAAACCACAGCAGTAGGACAGCTAGTGAAATAAATGAGGAGGACATAGTAAATAAGGCCAGTAGGACGAAGAGGAAGAGCAGGCAGGGAGCTGTTTCTGAGCACAGCGGGACTGGTGATCTGAAGTGCATTTGTTTCAATGTGAGAAGTATAACAGGTAAGGCAAATGAACTTAGAACTTGGATTAGTACTTGGAAATATGATGTTGATGCTATTACAGGGACTTGGTTGAGGGAAGGGCAGGATTGGCAGCTAAATGATGCAGGTTTTAGAAGCTTCAGGCGGGATAGAGGGGGATGTAAAAGGGGTGGGGGAGTTGCATTACTGCTTAAGGAGAATATCACAGCTGTACTGCTCAGGACACCTCAGAGGGGTCATGCAGCGAGGCAATATGGGTGGAGCTCAGGAATAGGAAGGGTGCAGTCACGATGTTGGGGGTTTACTACAGGCCTCCCAACAGCCAGCGGGAGGGAGAGGAGCAGATATGTCGACAGATTTTGGAAAGATGTAAAGGTAACAGGGTTGTATTGGTGGGTGATTTTAACTTCCCCAATATTGACTGGGATTCGCTTTGTGCGGCTTGGATGGGGCAGAATTTCTGAGAAGCATCCAGGAGGGCTTCTGGAAACAATATGTAGATAGTCCAACCATGGATGGGGCCATTCTGGACCTGGTATTGAGGAATGAGCCCGGCCAGGTGATCGAAGTTGCAGTGGGGGAGCATTTCGGGAACAGTGACCATAATTCCATAAGTTTTAAGGTACTTGTGGATGAGGATAAGAGCAAACCTCGGGTGAAGGTGCTAAATTGGGGGAAGGCTAATTACAACAATATTAGGCAGGATCTGAAGAATTTAGATTGGGGGCGGCTGTTTGAGGGTAAATCAACATCTGACATATGGGAGTCTTTCAAATGTCAGCTGATTAGAATCCAGGACCAGCATGTTCTGGAAAAAAGACAAGTTTGGCAAGTTTCGGAAAGCTTGGATAACACGGGATATTGTGAGCCTAGTCAAAAAGAAAAAGGAAGCATATGTAAGGGCTGGAAGGCTAGGAACAGACGAAGCACTTGAGGAATATAAAGACAGTAGGAATGAACTTAAGCAAGGAGTTAGGAGGGCTAAAAGGGGTCATGAAAAGTCATTGGGAAACAGGATTAAGGAAAATCCCAAGGCTTTTTATACATATATAAAAAGCAAGAGGGTAACCAGGGAAAGGGTTGGCCCACTCAAGGACAGAGATTGGAATCTATGTGTGGAGCCAGAGGAAATGGGCGAGGTGCTAAATGAGTACTTTGCATCAGTTTTCACCAAAGAGAAGAACTTGGTGGATGATGAGCCGAGGGAAGGGAGCGCAGATAGTCTCAGTCATTTCATTAACAATAAGGAGGAGGTGTTGGGTGTCTTGCAAAGCATTAAGGTAGATAAGTCTCCAGGGCCTGATGGGATCTACCCTAGAATACTGAGGGAGGCAAGGGAAGAAATTGCTGGGGCCTTGACAGAAATCTTTGCATCCTCATTTGCTACAGGTGATGTCCCAGAGGACTGGAGAATAGCCAATGTTGTTCCTTTGTTTAAGAAGGGTGGCAAGGATAATCCACGAAATTATAGGCTGGTGAGCCTTACGTCAGTGGTAGGGAAACTATTAGAGAGGATTCTTCAGGACAGGATTTGCTCCCATTTGGAAACAAACGAACGTATTAGCGAGAGGCAGCATGGTTTTGTGAAGGGGAGGTCGTGTCTTACTAATTTGATTGAGTTTTTTGAGGAAGTGACGAAGATGATTGATAAAGAAAGGGCAGTGGATGTTATCTGTATGGACTTTACTAAAGCCTATGACATGGTCCCGCATGGCAGACTGGTACGAAAGGTGAAGTCACACAGGATCAGAGGTGAGCTGGCAAGATGGATACAGAACCGGCTTGGTCATAGAAGACAGAGGGCAACAGTGGATGGGCGTTTTTCTGAATGGTGGGATGTGACTAGTGGTGTTCCGCAGGGATCACTGCTGGGACCTTTGATGTTTGTAGTATATATAAATGATTTGGAGGAAAATGTAGCTGGTCTGATTAGTAAGTTTGCGAACGACACAAAGGTTGGTGGTGTTGCGGACAGTGATGAGGATTGTCAGAGGATACAGCAGGATATAGATCGGTTGGAGACTTGGGCAGAGAAATGGCAAATGGAGTTTAATCCGGGAAAATCTGAGGTAATGCATTTTGGAAGGTCGAATGCAGGTGGGAGGTATACAGTAAATGGCAGAACCCTGAGGAGTATTCACAGGCAGAGAGATCTGGGCGTGCAGGTCCACAGGTCACTGAAAGTAGCAACACAGGTGGATAAGGCATACGGCATGCTTGCCTTCATCGGACGAGGCACAGTGTATAAAAATTGCCAAGTCATGTTGCAGCTGTGCAGAACCTTAGTTAGGCCACACTTGGAATATTGTGTGCAATTCTGGTCGCCACACTACCAGAAGGATGTGGAGGCTTTGCAGAGGGTACAGAGGAGGTTTAACAGGATGTTACCTGGTCTGGAGGGCATTAGCTATGAGGAGAGGTTGGATAAACTCGGATTGTTTTCACTGGAACGACGGAGGTGGAGGGGCGACATGATAGAGGTTTACAAAGTTATGAGCCGCATGGACAGAGTGGATAGTCAAAAGCTTTTTCCCAGGGTGGAAGAGTCAGTTACTAGGGGACAAAGGTTTCAGGTGCGAGGGGCAAAGTTTAGAGGGGATGTGCGAGGCAGGTTTTTTACACAGAGGGTGGTGAGTGCCTGGAACTTGCTGCCGGGGGAGGTGGTGGAAGCAGATACCATAGCGACGTTTAAGAGACATCTTGACAAATACATGAATAGGAAGGGAATAGAGGGATATGGGCCCCGTAAGTGCAGAAGTTGTTAGTTTAGGCAGGCATCAAGATCGGCGCAGGCTTGGAGGGCCGAATGGCCTGTTCCTGTGCTGTACGGTTCTTTGTTCTTTGTTATTGACTGTAGTTACAATGTCCCTTGATCTGTAACGTGATCAACAAATGGAGCAGAGGCTGCAGAAAGGGAAAGCTCTGGAAAGAGGGAGGAGGAGCGGGTTCTGCCCGCTTATATTCAAACCTGAGCTGACTTCATCTCCATTTCCTTTCCATCACCAACCGATTCAGCATTTCGCGTCTGCACTGGCTCTCCGTATGAACAATTCATCTGATGCCGTTCCCTGCATTCTCCCTGTAACCCTACACATTCTTCCTTCTCATATAACAGTCTATTCAGCTTCAATTGAACCTGCCTCCACCACACTCTCAGGCAGTGCATTCCAGACTATAACCACTCACTGTGTGAAAAAATATTTTCCTCAGGTCGTCTTTGCTTCTTTTACCCATGACTTTAAATCTGTGCCCTTTCGTTCTCGATCCTTTCACGAGTGGGAACTGTTTCTCTCTATCAACTCTGTTCAGACACCTCATGATTTTTGAAACCTCTAATAAATCACCTCTCAGCCTTCTCCGAGGAAAACAGCCTCAAACATCTCCAGCGAATTAGTTAAACATGATGTTCTCTCAAGAAATCCATGCTGGCTTGTTTAATTAACTCGCATTTGTCCATGTGACTATTAGCTTTGTCCAAGATTATTTCTTTCTGGTAATGTTCCCACCACCGAAGTTTAACTGACAGGCCTGTAGTTGCTGGCTTTATCTTTACACCCTTTTCTGAACAAGGGTGTAACGTTTGCAATTCTCCAGTCCTCTGGCATCACCCCAAGTCTAAGAGAGATTGAAAAAATATGTCCAGTGCCTCTGCGATTTCCACCCTCACTTCCCTCAGTATCATATAACATAGAACATTACAGCGCAGTACAGGCCCTTCAGCCCGGGATGTTGCGCTGGCCTGTGAAACCATCTGACTTACACTATTCCATTTTCATCCATATGTCTATCCAATGACCACTTAAATGCCCTTAAAGTTGGCGAGTCTACTACTGTTGGAGGCAGGGCGTTCCAAGCCCCTACTACTCTCTGTGTAAAGAAACTACCTCTGACATCTGTCCTATATCTATCACCCTTCAACTTAAAGTTATGTCCCCTCGTGTTTGCCATCACCATCCGAGGAAAAAGGCTCTCACTATCCACCCTGTCCAACCCTCTGAATATCTTATATGTCTCTATTAAGTCACCTCTTCTCCTCCTTCTCTCCAACGAAAACAACCTCAAGTCCCTCAGCCTTTCCTCGTAAGACCTTCCCTCCATACCAGGCAACATCCCAGTAAATCACCTCTGCACCTTTTCCAAAGCTTCCACATCCTTCCTGTAATGCGGTGACCAGAACTGCACGCAATACTCCAGGTGCGGCCGCACCAGAGTTCTGCACAGCTGCAGCATGACCCCGTGGCTCCGAAACTCGATCCCCCTACTAATAAAAGCTAACACACCATATGCCTTCTTAACAGCTCTAATAACCTGGGTGGCAACTTTCAGGGCTTTATGTACCTGGACACCAAGATCTCTCTGCTCATCTACACTACCAAGAATCTTCCCATTAGCCCAGTATTCTGCAATCCTGTTACTCCTTCCGAAGTGAATCACCTCACATTTTTCCGCATTAAACTCCATTTGCCATCTCTCAGCCCAGCTCTGCAGCCTATCTATGTCCCTCTGTAACCTACAACTTCCTTCGGCACTATCCACAAATCCACCGACCTTCGTGCCATCCGCAAATTTACTAACCAACCCTTCTACACCCTCATCCAGGTCATTTATAAAAATAACAAACAGCAGTGGCCCCAAAACAGATCCTTGCGGTACACCACTAGAAACTATACTCCAGGATGAACATTTACCATCAACCACCACCCTCTGTCTTCTTTCAGCTTGCCAATTTCTGATCCAAAGCACTAATTCACCTTCAATCCTATACTTCTGTATTTTCTGTAATAGCTGACCGTGGGGAACCTTATCAAACGCCTTACTGAAATCCATATAGACCACATCTACGGCTTTACCCTCATCCACCTGTTTGGTCACCTTGTAAAAAAACTCAATAAGGTTTGTGAGGCACGACCTACCCTTCACAAAACCGTGCTGACTATCTCTAATGAACGTATTCTTTTCAAGATGATTATAAATCCTGTCTCTTATAACCTTTTCCAACATTTTACCCACAACCGAAGTAAGGCTCACAGGTCTATAATTACCAGGGCTGTCTCTACTCCCCTTCCTGAACAAGGGGACAACATTTGCTATCCTCCAGTCTTCCGGCACTATTCCTGTCGACAATGACGACTTGAAGATCAACAACAACGGCTCTGCAATCTCCTCCCTGGCTTCCCAGAGAATCCGAGGATAAATCCCATCTGGCCCAGGGGACTTATCTATTTTCCTACTTTCCAAAATTGCTAACACCTCCTCCTTGTGAACCTCAATCCCATCTAGCCTTGGATGCATCTCATCTTTTCCTGGTACATTATTCAATTTAAGTACAGACAGACTATCTAATACTTCCTCTTTATCAATTTTAAACCCCACTAGTGTCTGACTTACCTCCTCTTTCAACATTGCCTGGGTTGCATCTTAGAATCATAGAAAGTTTATGGCACAGAGAGAGACCACTTGGCCCAACATGCCAATGTTGTCCAAAAAACGACCCATCCATTCTAATCCTACCTTCCAGCATTTGATAGATTACAGCACTTGAGGTGCATATCCAGGCACCTTTTGAATGAGTTGTTGGTTTCTGCCTCAACTACCCTTTCGGACAGTGAGTTCCAGACTCCCACCACCCGCTGGGTGTAAAATAAAATCCGCAGCTCCCTTTTAATCATTCTACCAATCACTTTAAGTCCATGCCCCCTCGTCACTGACCTCTTTGCTCAGGTGAATGGACCCTTCACCTCCACTCTACCCAGGCCCCTCTCAGTTTTGTACATTTCAATCAGATTTATCCTCAGCCTTCTCTATTTCAAGGAGAACAATCCCAGCCTGTCCAATCTTTCCTCATAGCTGCATTTTTCCAGTCCCCGCCGCATCCTCATAAATCTCCTCTGCACCCTCTCGGGTGCAATTACATCTTTCCTGTAAAGCGGTGAGCAGAACTGCACACTGTACTCACGTTGTGTGCTAACCAATGAGTTATAGAATTCTAGCATAACCTCCCTGGCCGTATATTCTATACCTCGGCTAATAAAGGAAAGGATTTCATATCTTCTTCCTTGGTAAAGACAGGTGGGAATTATTCATTTACTACCTCAGCGATATCCTCTGCCTCCATGTGCAAATCCCCTTTTTGGTCCTGAGTCGGCCCCATTGTTCCTTTTACTACCCTTTTAGTATTTAGATGCCAATAGAAAACTTTGGGATTTCCTTTAATGCTCGCCTCTTTTCATGCTCACTCTTTGCTTCTCTTATTTGCTTTTTCACTTCCCCTCTGGACCTTCTGTATTCAGCCTGCTTCTCAATAGTATTTTCTACCTGATGTCCGTTATATCAGACATAAACTTGTCAACCTTTCGTGCGGCCTTCAAAGATCTGTCTGAATACACACCAAGTCTCTCTGTTCCTGTCTCCTCATTTAAACAATACCCATTTGTTTCTGTTGCCTTCCCTTACACTTCTTACCCAAATGTCTCGCTTCACACTTCACTGTGTTAAATTACATCTGCCATGTTCCTGCCCATTTCACCAGTCAGTCTCCATCATCCTGAAGTCTGCTACTATCCTTCTCACTGTTTATTAACATTTCTGACTTTCCTGCCATCCGAAAACTTTGACATTATTTCCACTGTACACAAGCCCATTGCATTAACATACAACAATAGTGATCCCAACAGTGACCCTGGGGAACTCCATTGACTACTTCCCTCCAGACTGAAGAATAACCATTCTCCACTACTCTCTACTTTCTCTCACTGAGCTAATTTCCCGCATGCTTTCGTTGAAAATAAAAGAACAGACTTCCATTTATGTAACGCCTTTCATGACCAGTGTATGTTCCAAAGTGATTTACAACCAATGAATACTTCTTAAAGCGAAGTCATTCTTGTAATGCAGAAAACAGGCAGACTATTTCTGCACAGCAAGATCCCACAAGCAGCAATGTGATGATGATCAGATCTGTTTTTGAGATGCTTATTGAAGGATAAATATTGACAAGGACACCGTGAATAATTCCCCTGCTCTGCTTCTACATAGTGCAATGGGATCCTTAACATCCACCTGAGAGGGCAGACTGCAACTTGGTTTAAAGTTTCATTCGATAGACTGCACCTCTGACAGTGCAGCACACCCTCAGTGCTGCACTGCAATGTCAGCATTGATTCTTGTGATCATGTCCTGCAGTGACACTTGATCCTGGAAGCTTGTGACTGAAAGGGGAGAGAGTTACAAACTGAGCCAGGGCTGACATTAACCCTTTAATCCCACGTGTTTCTAATTCGGTAACACGGTTATTATGTGGTACCTTCTCAAACGCCTGTGGAAAGGATAGGGATATTGTGAAAGTACAGGCAGGAGAAATAATAGAATGGCACAAACTGAATGAGGTCATTCGGCCCATCATGTCTGTGCTGCCCCTTTCAAAGAGAAATCCAGTCAGTCCCACTCCCAGGCTTTTTCACTGTATCCTTGCATTTTTTCTCCTTCAGATATTTATCCAATTCTCTTTTGTGATCTACTATTGAATCTGTATCCATCAGCCTATCAGACAGTGCATTCCAAATCCAAACCACTCAGAAACAAAAATCCTCATGTCAGCTTCTTTTACCAATCGCCTTAAATCTGTGTCTCTGGTTAGTGACCCCTTGGACATTGGAAACAGTTACTCTTTATTTACTTTATCTAAATCCTTCTAATGTTAAACACCTCAATCAAATCTCCTCTGAAAGTTCTCTGCTCTAAGCAGAACAACCCCAGCTACATAACTGTAATCCCTCATGCCTGGACAAATTCCAGTAAAACAGTACTGTACCCTCTCTGAAGGCTTCATGTCCTTACTTCATGTGTGGTTCCCAGTCTTCGACACAAGACTCCAGGTGGAGCTGAACTAGTATTTTATATATGTTTCACATAATGTCCTTGCTTTTTTTCCTTTTGCCTCTATTTATAAACCCTAGGATCCCATATATTTATTAACTGTCCAGTTAACATTTCCTGCCACCTTCAAAGATTTGTGTATAAACACCCCATGTGTCTCTGTTATTTCACCACCTTTATGGTTGTACCATTTAACTTGTATTGTCTCTCCTCATTCATCATTTCAAAATGTATTACCTCACACATCTGCAATGTCAATTAAATATTGAGAAGATTGAAGCCATTGTTTTCTGTCTCTGCTCCAAACATTTCCTAGTTACACACTCCATCCCTCTCCTTTGTAAATGTTTGAGACGAAGCCAAGCTGTTCACAGACTTGCTAACATAGTTAACCTTGAGATCCCTTGAGATGAGCTTCCTACCAAATTCTCACACCATCAGTAAAAAGGCCTATTTCCACCCTTGGTGGAGTTGCATTGCTGGTTAAAGAGGAAATTAACGCAATAGTGAGGCAGGATATTAGCTCTGACGATGCCGAATATGTATGGGTCGAGCTGAGAAACACGAAGGTGTAGAAAACGTTAGTGGGGGTTGTATATAGACCCCCAGACTGTAGTGCTGAATTTGGGAATGGCAATGAACAGGAAATTAGAGACGCATGCGATAAAGGAACATCTGTAAATTTGGGTTTCTTGAATCTGCATATAGATTGGGCAAATTAAATTGGTCACAATACATTGTGGAGGAATTCCTGGAGAATATGCAGGATGGTTTTCAGGGCCAATTCTTTGAGGAACCAACTGAAGAACAGGCCATCCTAGACTGGTTATTGTGTAATGAGAGAGGAATAATTGACAATCTAGTTGTGCGAGATCCCTCTGGGATGAGCGACCATAATATGATAGAATTCTTCATCACGAGGGAGAGTGACCTAGTTGATTCTGAGACTAAGTTCGCGAATCTTAATAAAGTAAGCTACGAAGGTATGAGGCATGAGTTGTCGATGATACATTGGGAAACGTTACATAAAGAGATGACCCTGGATAGGCAATGGCAAACATTCAAAGAGCACATGGATGAACAGCAACAATTGTTTACTCCTGTCTGGCGCAAACGTAAAACGGAAAAGGTAGCCAAATCATGGCTTACAAGGAAAGTTCGAGATGGCATTAGATCCAAGGATGAGGCATATAAATTCGCCAGGAAAAAACAACAGACCTGAGGATTGGGAGCAGTTTAAAATTCAGCAAAGGAGCACCAAGGGATTGATTGAGAAGGGGAAATGCAGTACGAGAGTAAGCTTGCGGGGAACATAAAAACTGACAGTAAACGAATCTATAGGTATGTGAAGCGGAAAAGATTGGCGAAGACAAATGTCGGTCCGTTACAGTCAGAAACAGGGAAATTTATTATGGGAAACAAAGAAACGGCTGACCAACTAAATGCATCCTTTAGTTCTGTCTTCACAAAGGAGGACACCAATATCATACCAGAAATGTTGGTGAATACAGGGTTTAGTGAGAGAGAGGAACTGAAAGAAATCAGTATTAGTAGAGTAATGGTGTTGGGGAGGTTGATGGCATTGAAGGCCGATAAATCCCCAGGGGCTGGTAATCTACATCCCAGAGTACTTAAGGAAGTGGCCCTAGAAATAGTGGATGCATTGGTGGTCATGTTCCAAGATTCTATGGACTCTGGAACAGTTCCTACAGATTGGAAGGTAGCTAATGTTATCCCACTATTAAAAAAGGGATGTAGAGAGAAAGCAGGAAATAGTAGACCAGTCAGCCTGACATCGGTCGTGGGGAAAATCCTGGAGTCCATTATCAAATATTTTGCAGCAGAGCACTTGGAGAATAGTGGTAGAGTCGGACAGAGTCAGCATGGATTTATGAAAGGGAAATCATGCTTGATAAATCTACAAGCATTCTTCGCGGATGTAACTAGTGGAGTTGATGAGAGGGAGCCAGTGGGTGTGGTTTATTTGCACTTTCAGAAGGCTCTCGACAAAGTTCCACGTAAGGGTTTAGCATGTAAAATTAAAGTGCACGAGACTGGGGGTAGTGTATTGCGATGGATAGAAAATTGGTTGGGAGACAGGAAACAAAGCATTGGAACATACGGATCTTTTTCTGAATGGCAGGCAGTGACTCGTGGGGTACCGCAGGGATCGGAGCTAGGACCCCAGCTATTCACAATATATATGTTAATGATTTAGATGAGGAAACTAGATGTAATATCTCCAAAATTGCAGATGATACAAAATTGAGTTTGAGGGTAAGTTGTGAGGAGGATGCAGAGAGGCTTCAGGGTGATTTGGACAAGTTGAGCGACTGGGCAAATGCATGGCAGATGCAGTATAATGTGGATAAATGTGAAGTTATCCACTTTACGAGCAAAAACAGGAAGGCAGATTATTATCTGAACGGCTATAAACTGAGAGAGGGGAATATGCAGCGACACCTGGGTGTTCTCGTACACCAGTCACTGAAGGTAAGCATGCAGGTGCAACAGGCGGTAGAAAAAGGCGAATGTTATGTTGGTCTTTATGGAGACAGGATTCGAGTACAGGAGCAGGGATGTTTTACTGCAATATACAGGGCCTTGGTGAGGCCGCACTTGGAATGTTGTGTGCAGTTTTGGTCTCCTTATCTGAGGAAGGATGTTCTTGCTATAGAGGGAGTGCAGGAGAGTTTTACCAGACTGATTCCTGGGGTGGTAGGACTGCCGTATGAGGAGAGAGTGAGTCGGTTAGGACTATATTCACTGGAATTCAGAAGAGTGAGGAGAGATCTCATCGAAACCTATAAAATTCTAACATGACTTGACAGGGTATATGCAGGAAGGATGTTCCCGATGGTGGGGGACTCCTGAACCACAGGATATGGGGTAAAACTTTCAGGACTGAGATGAGGAGACGTTTCTTCACACAGAGAGTGGTGAGCCTGTGGAAACCTGCCATCACGCCCATATCCAAGGGGGATTGGAAGATTCAGGCCAGCGCCTCTGCTATTTCCCCCATTGCTTCCCTCAGCAACCCTCATACATCCCATCCAGACTGGATAAATGTTCAACTTTATTGTGGTACAGCAGTGTTGGATTGAAAAGGGTTAACAGAATCTGTTTGTTCCGTGACTGTAATTAATGTCAGTCTCCATGGACCCTAATTGTGTCACTGGACGTTTTCCATCTCCTATTAATAAGAGGCTTCTTTCAATGTGTTATTCCATAGTGTCAGTGGGAACATCAGCCCCGGCACTTACAGAGATCAGATGCTCCAGAGAGATAGAGAGAGGATAGGTTAGAATCTGAGAACAATAGATTGGAATGTTACAACAATGGGTCAGAAGCTGAGAACAATAGATTGGAATGTGACAACAATGGACAGGAGTTTATCCTCGGTTATTTACTCTCTTTCAACATATTATGATCGGATGTCATTAAACTCTCGTATCGATCTCGCACTGAAGATTATTCAATACATTTACTATCCCATCCTGGCTTTTATTGGTGTCCCTGGTAAGTCTCTCTATCTGGCTATTAATTCTTTAAACCATGTTTAACTGCATTACTGCTCCTGTAATTTACTCTGCCCTTCTTGCTGCCGTTGTATGCCTGGTGAATATCTTCAGCCATGAGCTCTATAAAACATTGTGTACTGTATTACAGTTCTTGTCATATACTCTCTCATCTTTGCTGCTGTTGCTGTCTCTATTTCCGGCTAGGAGATCTGTAAACCCTGTTTCACTGAAATACTGTTCAGTAATGTAAATTCTGGGAAGACTGAAGCCAGTGTCATTGGTCTCCATCACAAACTCATTCCCCTATCTGTGAAGCACATACTCCACCCTGCCCAATATCTGAGGCTCAACCAGACTGTTTGCAATCGGTGTGTTATATTTCAACCTGAGCTAAGTTCATCTTCATATTCTTTTCATCACCAACCCTGCCTAATACCACCTCTGTGATATCACCGCTCTCCACCTCTGCCTCTGCCCATCTACTGCGCAAACCCTCATCTGCATCACTGTTAAATACACAGCTGACTATTCTAATTCCATCTTGGTCACCCTCCCAGTTATAAACCTCCATAAACCACAGCCCATCCAGAACTCTGCTGCCTGTATCCTAACTCACACCAAATCCCGATCACCCATCACCCCTGTGCTCACTGATCTACATTGGCTCCCGGACTGGCAGCACCTTATTTTTAATATTCTCTTTCTTGTGTTTGAATCTCTCCATGGCCTCACCCCTCCATTTATTCACTTTCCCCAGTCCATTTCACATATTCCTGCAAATCTTTCGACTTCAATCTTTTTTCATTTCTCCTTGTAATGTGAATTTATTTCCCACTGCATCTGTCCCGAGCCACGATTGTAGAATGCTGCTGACGGTACAGAATTGGGATCCATAAAGAGATGTGAATCGCACAGCCGGCCACTTACGGTGCGGTCTGCACAATATCCCATGCTGAGCGGGGCTCCAGCCCAGTCGTATCATCTATGTGCTGTCAGCGTGGTCTTCACAGCCGGCCACTTCTACTGTGGCCTGCACAATATCACATGCTGGGCTGGGCTCTCGCTCAATTGTACCTTGTATGTGTTGTTCCTTTGAGGGTGGATTTGAAAGTGATGTCAATGTACCATACCAGCAGCTTTGATGTCCTTCTTTGAAAGTTGGTCTGTGCATGTCCACTGACCACCTGTGTTAGTCAATGTCAGCTGAACATACATTTAGCATCACAATGCATCCCCTCTAATGTTATTTAAAAGGACCAGGCATCCATCTTACAGGTGACGGGCTTTTGACTTACTTCTGCTATTGTAAAGTTAGTGGAGGTGCTGTGGATGGTTTTCTGGAGGTTGTATTGTGAGCTGCTGCAGACATTCAGGGAGGACAGAAGATTTGGTGACCCAAATCTGGACAAAGAATGGGGACTATATTTACAGTGTCTTTGGGTCAATGACATGACCAACACATGGAGCAGAGGCTGCAGAGAGGGGAAGCTCTGTAAAGAGGGAGGAGGAGGGGGCTTTGCCCTACCCACCCCGGGTTTTCCAAGAGCACTTTTCCTACCTACACCTAACCCAGGAGCAGTGCATGAGGTGGCTCTGATTCAATAAGGATGTGGTCACATAGCAGTGTCACCTCCTGTAACACGACTTGGAGCCTCACAGCAGGGTGAGGAAGGAGCTGTCAGTGGCCGTTAAAGTCACAGTTTCATTGAACTTCTGTGTATCTAGATCTTTCCAGACAGGAGCAGGAGACATATCCAACATGGAGTCACAGAGAGTGAATTGGTCATTTGCGGCACTGAAGGTGGTCATTCGGCCCCTCCATGCCAGCTCTCCCTGGAACAATCCAGTCAGTCCCAATCCTCCGCTCAGTCCCCGTATCCCTGCAAGTTCCTTTCCTTCTGGTGTCCATCCAGTTTCCTTTTGAAATCATTAATTGCCTCAGCGTCCACCACCCTCATGGGCAGTGAGTTCCAGCTTATTACCATCCACTGTCTAAAAATGTTCCTCCTCATATTCCCCCTGTATCTCTTACCCAAAACCTTCCATCTGTGTCCCCAAGTCCGTGTTTCATCAGTTAATGGGAACAGTTTTTCCTTGTCTGGCTTATCTAAACTTATCATAATCTTGTACACCTCTACCAAAGCTCTCTAAAGCTCCTTTACTCCAGGGAGAACAACTCCATCTTCGCCAAACTAACCTTGTCGCTAAACCCCCATCCCTGAAACCATTTTTGTAAATCTCCTCTGCATCCTCTCAAGGACCTTCACATCCTTCCTAAAGTGTGGTGACCAGAACTGGACACAGTTCTCTAGTTGAGGCCTAACCAAAGCTTTATAACGTTTCAGCATAACCTCCCTGCCTTTGTATCTTTGTCTGTAATTATGAAGCCCAAGATCTGATATGATTTGCTAAACACTCTCCTAATATGTCCTGCCACCTTCAAAGATCAGTGCATATGGAGGCCCAGGTCCCTCTGTTCCTGCACAATCTTTAGTAATGTGTCATTATGTCCACATTGCCTTCCTAATCCTTCTGACGAAATACATCACCGCACACTGCTCTGTAATAAATTCTACCTGCCACTTCTCTGTCCATTCTGCCAGCCTATCGAAGTTCTGTTGCGGATGGTTTGTATCATCCTCCCTGTTTATCACACCTACAAGATTACTATCATCGGAAAATTTTGAAATTCTACTTTGCATTCCAAGGTGCATGTCATTTATATATAGCAAGGAAAAAAAATCAGCGTTCCTAGCACTGACCCTTGGGGAACATCACTGTCTACCATCCTCCTGTCTGAAAAACAGCCATTAACACAAGACTCGTTTTGCTGTCCTTTGGACAATTTTTGATCCAATTGGATGCTATTCCATGAGCTTCAATTTTGTTAACCAAGCATTTGTGTGTTTCTTCATCGAATACTTTACTAACATCCAGGGAGACAACATCCACCACATTCCCTTCATCAACCTTCTCTGATCATCGAAATCAATTCAATTAGTTCATTAAGCATAATCTGTCTTTTAGAAATCCGTGCTGACAATCCTTAAATAACTCAAACCTCTCCAAGTGTGTGTTGTCCTTTTTCCCTGATTATTGTTTCTAAAACCTTACTCGCCACTGATGTTAAACTAACTGACCAGTAGTTACTCGTCTTGTGTGTTGTCCATTGATAATTCTGGGAGGTGACGGTGACCATCTATGTCATCATTTTCTCCCTCAGCAGGGGGAAGCAGGATGAGAGATCCCGTGGCTTTGTCAGGATAGAGGGATTCCTGATGGTGTGGGTGTCTCTGCGGGGCCCCCGTTGTCAGGAGCTGGAAAAGTTCTCACTCCATGAATGCACAGTTGGTGTGTGAGAATGCCCAGTACATCATGTTGGTGAATGTCCACTATCCTGGCAGCAGCCACCATACATTCATTCTGATGCAGTCAGCCGGTTCCAACACTTTGGCCGCCATGCAGAACCAGAATGTGGCTCCTCGGAGATGAAAGATTCCATTCTCTAGACACAGCTCATGTTTCTGCATCCCCAAACCACCTCCCACCGCCAACTAACCACACACAATTAACATGTGTATAACGTGAGTAATGGAGTCACCAGGAACATGGTGGAACAGATCATCGGTGTGAGGAAGCAATGCTTCCGATGTCTGAACCGCTCGGGGGGAGCCCTCCAGTACACACTGGAGCAGGTGTCCAAGTTCATGGTGTTCCGCTGCACCCTTCATATCATCACTATCATGAGGACACAGGCATTGGCAACAGGAATCCAGAGGACACCTCAGGAGGAGGAGCAGGAGGAGACCGGGAGGATATTTCCTGGATGCCATCGAACCGGACAGGCTGTTGGAGAGTCCCTGATAAGATTCCGGTTCCGTAGGACTACTTCCCTTTCCCACCATGGATCCCCCATTCTCCCCCATTACACCCATCTGAGACGCCCCATCACAATGTCCCCTTGGTCACCATCCTGCAATGAAAAACACCAACAAAAACCTTTTCATTAATATCTTTATCTAACAGCACATCCAATTATCCAAACAAAACTGAACTATTCACCCTTGTGTATTCCCTTAGTGCCTGTCTTGTGGCTTCCCTCGACTTGCCTCGTGCTCCTGCACAGTGTTTCCCCAGTGACTGCAGCATGGCTGGTGGAAGGCTGCTGACTTTCACTGGGGAGACTGCAGATGGCCTTGCAGGACGTCCTTGAGCAGCACAGGGCTTTGCGGGTTCGTAGTCGGATTGCACCACCTCGACATGGGCAGCAGCAGCCTGGGCTGGCTGATGGGGAACAGCAAGGACACTGGTGGAGTGGCAGTGAATGGAGGACAAATACTGTCATCCTGAGAGAGGACAGCAAGTTCATGCTCCACAGAGACACTGTCACTGCCAAGGGGCGACACCTCAGCAATCCTGGTAATCTACTGGATCACAGTTTGCTGGAATGCTGTGAGAGCCTGCAAACCCCTTTGAACACTGAGATACACAGCCATGATAACAGCTGTCTGATCCTGCCTGGCAGCAAACATGGATCTCATGTCCTCAATCTGAGCTTCCACTGCAGCACTGAGACTTTGGGTGTCTGCCGTCTGTGCTGCAGTGGAAGCTGAGACAATGGTATCAGACACTGTATCACGGCTGGGTCCACTAGTGCTGTCATGGAGTTAGTGACCACTTCCACAGGGGAAAGAATGGGCTTCAAGCTCTGTGAAATGCCCTGTGTGATGTTGGAGCTGGACTCCTCCGTGTTCCTTGACAGTGACAACAGACTGTCTGACAGGCCTGTCAATGACCAAGTATCTCACTGTACATGTCGATCAGCATTCTCCTGTCTGCTGTTCCAGCAATGTTCACATCTGAGTCCTGTGTATTATAACTGGTTTGTGACCTCGCCCTCTGGTGAGCTGACACATGAACTATCCTTTCCCCCTGGCCTGGCTGCAGCTCACTCGTGCTCGGTGACTCACCACATGCAGATTGTGTCTCTATACCAAACTCTAAGGTTGACACAATGCAAGTATTTGATCTGGTGACTGTGAGTATCAGACCAAGTGATGGGGCTTCACCATCAGTGCTGTGTTGCTGCTCTCTCTCTGTCTCCTGGATCTGCTGTGACTGGGAAACTGGCAGTTTTGGGTTATTATCGGAAAGTATAAAATCAGAAAGGGAGGGTTCGGTCAGGGATTGGGGGTGGGATGGAAAGCAGGAGGTCCATGGTCCCGCCATCTGCAGCTTGGACATCATCCCAGACAGCAGGATGCGGGCGGAGGTGGGAGTTAAGAAGGGACATAAGGCAGCAACATAGTATCATCCTGAATGCTTTCGGTGATGCAGGATGCCACGGGCTCTGTCACAGCCGGTCCCATGATGTGTAGAAGCATCTCCTCCCTCAGGCTCAGGGGATTAAGGTATGCCTGGTCCCCGCCTGTTCACTGCTGCTCCCTGTGATTATGGGCCACCTTGTCCTGTAAGAGAGAGGGCAGAATGTCAGTGACTGTGTTGCACTGTTTGGGTGCTGTGCCTACCATAGCTGAATAGCTGGAGATATGTGGAGGCAGTGAGAGATGGGTGTGAGGCTGGTATCAGTGGAAGGTGTGTGTGGGTAAGGTGGTGTATGTTCATGATAGGTGTGAGTCCTGAGTGTTAGGGACTGCTGATGGGTGAGTGATAGGGGTGTGTTATATTGAGCAGTGTGAGAGGTTGGTGGTGTTGAGGGAAGGAGATGCCATGTGGTGATGAAGTCACTGACATTTACCACCCGTGTGAGCTCAATAAACTTCTTCTGGCTCTGCTGCCAGGTCGTCGGGGCCAGACTTCTTGCATTCACCTCCGTGGCCACTTGCTCCCATTCTCTTCGGAGGGTGTATCTTGAGGGTCTCCACACCACCCTACAGAAACATGGGCTCTCTTCTCCTGTTACTCTCCATGACTAAGGCCTTCAGCACCGCATTCGTGAGCCGCAGAGCCCTCTCTCTGTCCTAGTGTTCCATTTACCTTGTCTCCAATTGCAGCATTCACAGTCAGCAGCAGCAGCCTTCTGTGATTCAGTGCAGCTTCCCTTCAAGAGGGACAGACTGTCTTTAAGAGCTGAATGCTGGCTGAAAGACGAGCCAGCCTCACACACAGTTAGGCTCCTGTTAAATGTGCAGGAAAACAGCAGCGCGGGTCACCATGGGCGACACGAATTTTTCATGGAAATGAGGACATAACAGGAGCTTTATGTGTCACCTGCCTCAACAGGAGTGGACACATGCGGATCATAATCCCTCTGCCGACAAAGCGATGCAAACCCGAATTTCTCGTTCTTGCTATTTCCCTTTACGTCATTCACACTTTCCCCCTCTCTCTCTCTCTCTCTTCACTCTCTGTTTATTGCTCATACAATCAGAAGGAGGTCTGTCGGCCCATTGTGTCAGTACTGTTTCTTTGAAAGAGCTATCTAATTAGTATTAATAGAGGCCTAGATTGAATTGTCGCTTTCCTGCTGTGTAAGTGGGACTCAGTACCACTCCAGCTGGTATTAATAGTGGCCTGGAATGAACTGTCTCTTTCCTGATGCTTGAGTGGGACTCCGTTCCACTTCAGCTGCTATTAATAGAGGTCTGGTTTGAATTGGCTCTTTCCTGGTGTGTGAGTGAGACTCAGTACCACTCCAGCTGGTATTAATCGGCACAGTGGCGCAGGGGCAGGACAGTGGTGCAGTGGTTAGCACTGCAGCCTCACAGCTCCAGCCACCCGGGTTACTGCCTGCGTGGAGTTTGCAAATTCTCCCTGTGTCTGCGTGGGTTTATTCCGGGTGCTCCGATTTCCACCCACATGCCAAAGACTTGGAAGGTTGATAGGTTAATTGACCATTATAAATTGCCACTAGTAAAGGTAGGTGGTAGGGAAATATAGGGATAGGTGGGGATGTGGTAGGGATATGGAATTAGTGTAGGATTAGTATAAATGGGTGGTTGATGGTCGGCACAGACACGGTGGGCCAAAGGGCCTGTTTCAGTGCTGTATCTCTAAACTAAACCAAAACTATCTAATTAGTTCCTCTCCCCTCCTCTTTCCCCAGACTCCTGCGTTTTTTCTCCTTTTCAATTATTTGTTAAATTTCCTTTTGAAATATATTATTGAATATTCTTCCACCATCTTTTCAGGCAGTGAATGCCAGCTCCCAACAACTCGCTGTGTCAGAAAATTCTTTTCATTTCACCTCTGGTTCTTTTTCAATCTGTGTCTTCTTAATACTGAACTTTCTGACACTGGAAACCGTTTCACATTAATTATCCCATCAAAACCCTTCATGATTTTGAATTCTCTTAAATCTCCTCTTACCCTTCATTGCAACCCCAGCTTTTCCAATCTCTCCACTTAACTGGTACCCAGATCCCTGGTACCATTCCAGAAAATCACCTCAGTATCTTCACTAAGTCCTTGACATCCTTACCAAAGTGTGGTGATTAGAATTGGACACAATTCTCCAGCTGGGATCTAACCAATGATGTATAAAGATCAGCATTTCCTCCTGAGTTTTTTTTACTCTGTGCCTCTCTCTCACACACCAAGGACACTACATGTTACCTTCAAAGATCTGTGTGTGTACAGCCCAGGTCTCCCCAATCCTGCACCCACTTTATAATGGTACCATTGAGTTTATATTGTTTCTCCACATATTTCCTACCCAAATGTCTCACTTCACACTTCACTGTGTTAAATTACATCTGCCACGTTCCTGTCCATTTCACCAGTCAGTCTCTGTCCTCCTGAAGTCTGTTACTATCCTTCTCACTGTTTATTAACATTTCTGAGTTTCCTGCCATCTGAAAACTTTGACATTAGCCCATTGCATTGACATACAGCAACAGTGATCCCAACAGTGAACCTGGGGAACCCCACTGTGTACTTCCCTCCAGACTGAACAACAACCATTCTCCAATACTCTCTGATTTCTGTCACTTCGCTAATTTCCTGCATGCTGTCATTGTAAATTTAAAAAAAAACTTCCATTTATGTAGCGCCTTCATGACCACTGCATGTCCCAAAGCGATTTACAATCAATGAGTACTTATTAAACCCTAGTCACTATTGTAATGTAGGAAAGATGGCAGAAGATTTCCGCACAGCAAGCTCCCACAAGCAGCAATGTGATAATGATCAGATCTTTAACATCCACCTGAGAGGGCAAATGTTTGTTTAATGTTTCATTCGATAGATGGCACATCTGACAGTGCAACACTCCCTCAGTCATGTCACTGCAGTGTCAGCCTTGAATCTTGTGATTAAGTCCTGTTACCTATTTCTTGCGATCAAATGACACTTGATCCTAGAAGCTTGTGACTGAAAGGGGAGAGAGCTACAAACTGAGTCACTGCTGTCATTGGTCCTTTAATCCCATGTGTTTCTAACTTGGTAACATGGCTGTTATGTGGTACTTTATCAAACGCCTGTTTAAAGGATAGGAATATGAGGAAAGTAGAGGCAAGAACAATCATGGAAACATAGAATAGCATTGCACTGAAGAAGGCCATTTGGTCCAACATTTCAGTGCTGGCCCTTTTGAAGATCTACCAGTTAGTCCCACACCCTGGCTCTTTTTTATATTCATTCATGGGATTTGGACGGCACTGGCTTGGCCAGCATTTATTGCACTTGTTGCCCTTGAGAAGGTGATGGTGAGCTGCCTTCTTCAACCGCTGCAGTCCATTTGGAGTAGGTAGACCCACAGTGCTGTTAGGAAGGGATTTTGACCCAGCGACAGTGTAGGAACGGCGATATAGTTCCAAGTCAGGACGGTGTGTGACTTGAAAGGGAACTTGAAGGTGGTGATTTTCTTATGTATTTTCTGCCCTTGTCCTTCTAGTTGGTAGAGGTCGTGGGTTTGGAAGGTGCTGACAAAGGGGCCTTGGTGCATTGCTGCAGTGCATCTAGCAGATGGTACATGCTGCTGCCACTGTGCGGCTGTGGTGGAGGGAGTGAATGTTTGTAGATGGGGTGGCAATCAAGCGGGCTGCTTTTTCCTGAATGGTGTCGAGCTTCTTGAGTGTTGTTGGAGCTGCACCCATCCAGGCAAGTGGAGAGTACTCCTGACATCACACTCCTGACTTGTGCCTTGTAGATGGTGAAGAGGCTTTGGGGAGTCAGGAGGTGAGTTACTCGCCTCAGGATTCCTCGCCTCTGACCTGCTCTTGTAGCCACGGTATTTATATGGCTACTCCAGTTCAGTTTCTGTTCAATGGTAGCCCCCAGAATGTTGATAGTTGGGGATACAGCGATGGTATGCCATTGAATATCAAGGGGAGATGGTTAGATTCTCTCTTGTTGGAGATGGTCATTATCTGGCACTTGTGTGGCACGAATGTTACTTGCCACTTATCAGCCCAAGCCTGGATATTGTCCAGGTCTTGCTGCATTTCTGCACGGACTGCTTCAGTATCTGAGGAGTCACGAATGGTGCTGATCATTGTGCAATCATCAGCGAACATCCCCACTTCTGACCTTATTATTGAAGGAAGATCATTGATGAAGCAGCTGAAGATGGTTGGGCCTAGGACACTACCCTGAGGAACCCCTGCAGTGATGTCCTGGAGCTCAGATGATTGACCTCCAACAACCACAACCATCTTCCTTTGCACTAGGTATGACACCAGCCAGCGGAGGGTTTGAGATAATGAGGTAATGAGATCAGGAGCTGAGTGGCTGTAGCAGAACCTAAACTGAGCGTCACTGAGCAGGTTATTGCTAAGCAAGTGCTGTTTGGTAGCTCTGCTGATGACACCTTCCATCACTTTACTGATGATTGACAGTAGGCTGATGGGGCGGTAATTGGCCGGGTTGGACTTGTCCTGCTTTTTGTCTACAGGACATACCTGGGAAACTTTCCACATTGCCGGGTTGATGCCAGTGTTGTAGCTGTACTGGAACTGCTTGGCTAGGGGTGCAGCAAGTTCTCGAGCACAGGTCTTCAGTACTATTGCCGGAATATTGTCAGGGCTCATAGCCATTGCAGTATCCAGTGCCTTCTGTCATATCTTGATATCACGCAGAGTGAATCAAACCCTGAGAAACAGTACTGTATACTCCCCTCCACCTCCAGTCTGAACAATGACTGTTCACCACTTCTCTCTGCTTTCTGTCCCTGAGTCACTGTCATATCCACACTATCACTGTCACATTAATCCATGTGTTCCATTTTTCATAACAAGTCTATGAAATGTTATTTGTTTACAGGCCTTTTAAAATTCTATATACATAAATGGATATACACGAGTAGGGGAGGAAGATGTTGGTATGGTTCTACATGATTACTTTGGATCTGTCTTAACAAAAGGGGGGGACGATGCAGATATTGTGGTTAAGGAGGAGGAGTGTGAATTATTGGATGTGATATACATAGGGAGAGAGGAAGTATTAATGGAATTAGCATCCTTGAAAGTTGATAAATCACCAGGGCCAGGTGAAATGTATTCCAGGCTGTCAAAAGAGGTGAGAGAGGAAATGGCAGAGGGTCTGACCATCATTTTCCAGTCCGCACTGGATACAGGTGGAGTGCCAGAGGATTAGTGAACTGTTAAAATTGTACCTCTTTAAAAAGGGAGCAAGGGATAGACCGAATAATTTCAGGCCAGTCAGTCTAACCTCAGTAGTGGGCACATTATTGGAATCTATTCTGAAATACAGGATAAAGTGTCACTTGGAAAGGCACAGGTTAATCACGGATATTGAGCATGGATTTGATAAGGGAAGATATTGTTTGACCAAGTTGACTGAATTTTTCGAAGAAGTAGCAAGGATGATAGATGAGGGTAGTGCAGTTGATATGGTCTACATGGATTTTGACAAGGCTTTTGTCAAGGTCCCATGTGGCGTACTAGTTAAAAAGATAAAATCCCATGGAACCCAGGGAAATTCAACAAGCTGGATGCAAAATTGTCTCGGTGACAGGAAACAAAGGGTGATTGTTGACGGGTGTTTCACTGACTTGAGGCCTGTTTCCAGTGACGTTCCACAGGGCTCAGCACTGGACTTCCTGCTTTTTGTGGTATATATTAACGATTTGAACGTAAATGTAGGGGGCATGATCAAGATTTGTGCAGATGGTACACAGATTGGTCGTGCGGTCGATAGCGAGGAGGATAGCTGTAGGCTGCAGGAAGATATTGATGGCAGAAAAGTGACAAATGGAATTCAACCTGGATAAGTCTAAGGTGATGCAATTGAGGAGGTCAAACAAGGCAAAGGGATAGACGATTAATAGGAAAATACTGAGAAGTGTAGAGGAAGTGAGGGACCTTGGAGTCAATGTCCACTGATCCTTGAAGGTAGCAGGTCAGGTCGATAAGGTGGTTAAGAAGGCATATGGACTCCTTTCCTTTATTAGCTGAGGTATAGAATACAAGAGCAGGAAGGTTATGCTGGAAGTAGATAAATCATTGGTTAGGTCACAACCTGAGTACTGTGTGCAGTTCTGGTCACCTCATTACACAAAGGACGTACTTTCGCTAAAGAGGGTACAGAGGAGATTTACGAGGATGTTGCCTGGACTGGAAAAATGCAGCTATGAAGTAAGATTAGATAGGCTGGGGTTGTTCTACTTGGAACAGAGAAGGCTGAAGGGAGACCTGATTGAAATGGACAGAATTTCGTGGGGCCTGGATAGAGTGGAGGTGAAGCATCTATTCACCTTAGCAGAGGGATCAGTGAATAGGGGGCAGTGACTTAAAGTGCTTGGTAGAAGGACTATCGGGGAATTGAGGAGAAACTTGTTCGTCCAAAAATGCAGAATTGGCTCAGTGACAGGAAACAAAGGGTAATTGTTATAATAAAAGCAAAATACTGCAGATGCTGGAAATCTGAAGTAAAAACAAGAAATGCTGGAAATACTCAGCACGCCTGGCAGCATATGTGGAGGGAGAAGCAGAGATAATGTTTCAGGTCAGTGAAGAAGGGTCACTGACCTGTAACGCTAACTCTGCTTCTCTCTCCACAGATGCTGCCAGACCTGCTGAGTATTTCCAGCATTTCTTGTTTTTATGAAACTGTAATTGTTGACGGTTATTTTAGTGACTGGAGGACTGCTTCCTTTGGCATTCCACAGGGTGCAGTCCTGGGTCCCCTGTTTTTAGTGAGGGTCTGGAACTTACTGCCTGTAAGGATAGTTGAGGCAGAATCCCTCCACTCATTCAAAAGGAGTCTGGATGTTCACCTCAAGTGCCATAATCTTCAGGGCTATGGATCAAATGCTGGAAGGTGGGATTAGAATAGGTGGATCATTTTTCGGCTGGTGCAGGTACAATGGGCCAAGTGGCCTCTTTCTCTGTCTTAAACTTTCTATGAGTATATTACATGAAATACGCTATCCTCATTAACACTCACAGTTACGTCCTGAACGAACTCGATCAAGATTATCAGGAATGAGTTTCCATTAACCTATCCATGCTACTTGTCATTGATTAACCCATGTTTTTACAAGCAAGATATATTTTTGTGCTGGGTTATGGCCTCTAGAATTTTCCAACCACCAACGTTAGACTGATAGTTACAGGGTTTATCCAACCTCTACTTTTTTAAACAGTGTAACATTTACAACCCTGCAGTCCTCTGGCATCAATCCCATATTCAAGGAGGATTGAAAGATTCTGTCCAATGCCTCTGTTATTTGCAACATTCCTTCCCTCAGTAACTATCATACATCCCATCCAGTTTATCCGATTGGTTTGGCCTGGTTACTGCCGATTATTATTGGATACCATTAGAATGGCGGATCTTTTATGCTCTGAGGATGATTCAATTTATTTACTAATTCATAAACCATATTTCACTGATTTAGTGTTCTTGTCATTTAAATCGTGAGAAGACTGAAACCATTATCTTCAGTTTCTGTCACAAACTCCATTCCCGGTCCATGATCTGCATCCCCTCACTGGCCGTTGTCTGAGGCTGAACCAGGAAGTTTACAACCTCTGCTATCTATTTAATGCTGAGCTGAGTTCATCCCCATATTCACTCCATCCCCAACCCTGCCTATTGTTATGGCCAGGTGAGGAAGGGTCAAAGTCGCTCGGCTTTATTTGACCACAACAGTGTTTGTCCTTTATAAACAGTGAATATGCTGAACGTCTGAGTGAGTGTTTTACATTTTACCTTTGGTGTGATGGTGGAGGGACCGATTAGACTGGTTCTCTTGAGTTTAAACATGAAAGAGGTGAGTTTATTATACTTAACAATACAAACCCGATCTAAATACAATCATTAAAATAAATAGAACACATTTATGCACTCACTCAGATGAGAATCACACAGAAATAGATTACAGAGTGACAAGTAAATTTGTGGTTGGATTGGAGTCCAGAAGAACTATTAAAAAAAAAACTCATTCTGTGAGGTTTGACTATTCCGTGTTCTCCTGCTGAAGTTGCCACCTTGAAGTCTTTTTCTGGTCAAAGTGCAGTTTGTCACATGGTCCACATAGCTCAGGGATTTCTTTGAGGCAGACTTGCAGGTGGCTTTCTTCCCCTGGTTACTCTGTCTGTAGCAATCTGTAGGCTTGGAGGGCCCACAGTCACATGTGGTTTACAAATTTGTGATGTTATCTGGAGAGAGAGACACAGAGAGAGGGAGGGGTGTGGGGGGAACACAGCCCTTCTGCTTCAGCACATTTTGAATCACTGACTTGTCTGTTTTTGTCCAGGGGAAACTCTCAGCTTTCACAGAGATAGACAGTCTCCTGACTGCCTCAGTGTATTCGCTGAACCCTTACAATGAGATTCAAGGTTTGAAACTTCCATCTGTCCAGGGCTCAGGATACCAGTATTTACTCTTGGAGGAGTTTGCTCTTTCAAAGTCAATGTGTCAGGATGACATTGTATGCCGTGTTAATGAATGTAATCTTAGGTAATTCAATCACTGGAGCAAGCCAATGATTTGGGTCCAGGCTCATCAGACATGTGTCTCCTGTTGTAGGATTTAGAATGTGAAAAGGTGTTTCAGATGCCAATTGCGGTGGCCATCTTGGCTGCCAGTTTTTTTGAAGGATAGCTGCAAGATTTTTTTCTATTAAACGTTTACTGTAAGTTTCCAAACGATGAATTAAATTTCATAATTTGGCATATTGTGTTATCTTGACACCGCCACAGCACACGGGGAAAAAATGTGATAACAAGAACATTTCATTGCAGAATTGTGGGAATAAAAAAAAGAAAGCACACATTCATTCTCAATAATCACTTCCCAAACTGACATATTAATCTTCGAATTACTGCAGCTGAGATTGTCTGTTACAGTTGTACTGATTTAATGTTTTGGTGTTTTGTCTGGGATGGTTATGTGTCGGGTTCGACCCTGGACATTGCATCAGCGATTACATTGTTTTTTTTCTCTCCTGCAATGAATCTTTAACCATTCAGGTTCCTTCTCCTTGATAATCTTTCTCCCTAAACCGACAGTGTGTAATAAATTGTCTTTTTAGACCCTGTGAGGTGTCTGGGATGTCCTCTGGGCATTTGTTCTTGCTGAGTTTGGCTTTGCAATTGTTGGGTTCGATTCGCTTTGTGTTTGGGACCTGATCATTGTGTTCTTCAGTGGGTAGATCAACACTGACCTTACTTTTAGCTTTCTGGTGAGGTACACAAGTGTTGTTTACTTTAGGGTATTTTCCCTTCCCTTTTCCCTCGACTATGGGGAGCAACATTTTTCTAACCGGCACCATGTCCTCTGGGATTTTATGGCTCGCAGCTGGCTGTCCATCTTTCACTGCACTCTCCTCCGGCACCTCGACTCGGTGAAACATCTCCCTCACTATTGGCTTGCCTGTTTGGGAACTTTCCTTTGTCATTGCATATTTCTGTAAATGCTGTTAGCTGACTTTTTAGGTTGCCTCATTGACAAGCATTCAAGAAGGAGAGTGTGGGGTCTAATTTATCTAACATTTCAGGGTTGGCAAATCGGAGAGTAGGGGATTCCAGTTGGATATCCTCCTGGCCCTCCTCTAACCTGTCCTCACTGTCCTTTTCAATCCTTCTCTCCTGACAGTCTGACAGATCTGTAATTGTCTGTTCCCTCCACTGCCTTTGCTTTTTTCCTTTGGTCTGGGTGCCAATTAAATAATTGACCCGCTGTTCCTTTTGCCACTCGATATGGACCACTGAACCGGGATTTCAGGGATTCACCCTGCATTGGGAATAGTAACAATACATGGTCTCTGTCCTGAAATGTTTTGGCCTTGGCATTTTTGCCTGCTTACCTTTTCATAACTGAGTAGGAGATCTTTAGGTGTTCTTGAGCAATTGCACAGACTGTCGTGAGCCACTCCCGGAGCATGGAAATGTAGTCTAACATGGAAGACTCAACCCTGTGTCCCAAAAACTTCTCCTTGATTAGCTTAAGAGGACCTCTCACCTCGTGTCCATAAACTAATTCAAAGAGACTAAAGCCAGTGGACTCAGTGGATAAGTTCCTGGTAACCAACAGGTGAAATGCCATCCCTTTGTCCCAGTCATGGGGTTACTCATAGCAGTATGGCCTGATCATTGTCTTTAGGGTCTGGTGGTAACGCTCCAAAGCTCCTTGTGACAGTGGGTGGTAGACATTAGCTGGGTTATGTCTAGAATACCCATGACCTTTTCAAAAATACTGGACGTAAAATGCGTGCGCTGATCCATCTGAATCTCAGCAGGCAGCCCATAACGGGTTAGCCCCTTCACCACTACCTTGGCAGAGATAGTTCTTCGGGGGAATGGCTTCTGGGGATCGGGTCACCACATTCGTAATGGTGAGAAGATACTGATAATCCCGTTTTGTTTTCAGCAGGTGTCCCACACAATCCACCAGCATTCTGCTGAAGGGTTCTACAAAATCTGGTATGGGAATTCGGGTGAAGGTTTTATTGCAGGTTGGAGCTTCCCCACAAGGTGGCAGGTGTGACCAGTTTTACAGAACTCCTCCACATCTTTGTGCAGTTGTGGTCAGTCAAAATGCTGTCTTATGTGGGCTTTAAATTTTCATCCATCAACATGTCCAGTCATTGGAAGTTCGTGGGCCATTAATATTTCTTTAAGGGACCACAGAAGCACCATTATCTGGTGAAGCACTGTCCAATCTTCATCCGCAGGTCTGTGAGGAGGTCTCCACTTCCTCACCAGCACCTCAATCTTTAAATAGTAGCACTCTGCAACTCCCTCTGCTTCAGTTATGGTTTGGACAGTCTGTGATATATTTTAACACTGGGTCGAGTTGTTGAGCCTCAACTAAGTAAGATCTGTTTAACACATCCTTTCTGCTCTCTACCTTCCCAAAGAAGGTTTCAGCCAACCAGACAGTAGGATCATCCGTCTCCAGTGTCAGTTCAGCCACCTCTGATGGGGGTTGTTTAGCCATGGACCGAGTCACCACAGAATCAGGGAGAATGCTGGGGACCTTCCCCTGTAACTGCTCTGTGTCCCTGATCTCTTGTGGTCTCTCCAGAACCTTTGCGGAAGCTGCCACCTTTTCCCTGCCAGATCAATACCCAGGAGCAGGTCCCCATGGCCACTGGTCCTGAAAATAGGTCGCACCCCAAGTGCACCCAATATAAAGGTATGGACATATACTGCCTTCCAATACCATTCTCTAACACTCTAGCATTCACTGCACTCTCGGAGAAAGGTCATGCCTATTCCCATCAGAAGGGGTTGGGTGGCCCCTTTATCATTGAGTATGACCAGGGCTTGCTTACCTCACAAAAGGGGTATAGGGTCACTTTTCCCTGGGATTCAAAATCCTAGTAACGCTCAAGGATTTTGTTAAGTTTTTCCCCAATCTCTGTGGTCGGGTAATGTTGCAGTCTGAATGTTGCAGTTAAAGGCACAGCCTGACCTGCTGTGAATTCCATCAGCGCCCGTTTTCCTGCACTGATCTGGTGGACCCTGAGTAATCCTACAGGTTTTCCCCATCACTTAGAACATTCAACTCGATGGTGACCTGCCTTGCTGCAGTGGAAACATACAGATCATTGGCCATTACTCCTGCTCTCAGTACCGCCCTATTTGGCCTGAGCGTGGACCCCTGGGTGTCCAGATTTTCCTCCTTGCCCGTGGCTGCTCAGGCTCTTATCACCCTCCCACCTTTTATTCCCGGGTCTTTGGGGTGACTCGGGAATGCATTCCCTTTGGGGTTAAGGCCTTGTGTACATGGAAAAAAATCATCATCCAGAATTGCAACCTTCCTGGCTCTTTGAACCTTTTTTTCCTCTGTGTGGGTTTTAATGGGAGCGGGTGCGGGAGCGGGAGCGAGCTTTTGAACTCCTCGAGAAGGATCACAGCTCTGAGGTTTACATATGTGGGCTGTATCCTGATTTTCCGTATCTACTAGTCAGAGGCAAACATAAAAGCGGACTGTAAAATCTTCTATAGGTACGTAAAATGGAAACGTTTGGGTAAGACATGTATGTGACTATTACAGGTAGAGTCAGGGCAATTTATAATGGGGAATTGAGAAATCGCAGACAAGCTAAATGATCACTTTGTGTCTGTCTTCACTGAGAAAGATACAAGAAATATCCCAGAATTAGAGATCCAAGGGATTAGGGGGAATGAGGAAGTGAAGGAAATTAATATTAGTAAGAAGTTTGTGTTGGAGAAATTCATGGGGTTGAAGGTTGATAAGTCCCCAGGACCTGATATTCTAAATTCCAGAGTGTTGACAGAGGTAGCTATGGAGACAGTGGGTGCATGGGTGATCACCTTCTGGAACGGTTCCCTCATATTGGAAGGTCGCAAATGTCACCCCACAATTTAAGAAGGGCGGGAGAGAGAAAATGGTAGAATCTATCATAAAGGATGAGATAAATGGATAATTGGATAAAGATGATCTGATTGGACATAGTCAACATGGATTTATGAATGGGAAATCATGTTTGATGAACCTCTTGGAGTTTTTTGAGGATATTAGTAACAGAATTGATAAAGTGGAGTCGGTGGATGTAGTATATTTGGATTTTCAGATGAATTTTTGATAAGGTCCCCCACAAGAGGTTGGTTAGTAAAATTAAAGCACATGGGATAGGACGTAATATACTGGCATAGATTAAGGATTGGTTAACAAGCATAAAACAGAGAGTAGGAATAAATGGGTTATTCTCACTTTGGCAGACTGTGACTAGTGGGGACCAGAGTAAAAAGGAAACATTTGGGTAAGTACTTGGGCCCCATCTGTTCACAATATGTATCATTGATTTAGATGTGGGGACCAGAGTAATAGTCCCAAGTTTGCAGATGATACAAAAAGATGTGGGAATGTATGTGTTGTGAGGAAGGTGCAAAGCGGCTTCAAGGGAATTTGGACAGACTTCGTGGGAGGGCAAGAATGTGGCAGATGTAATATAATGTGGAAAATATGAGGTTATCCACTTTGGAAGGTGGAATAGATGTGAAGGGTATTCCTTGAATGGTAAGAAATTAGAAAGTACAAAGGGATCTGGGCGTCCTTGTCAATAAGTCACTGAAGGCTGACATGCAGGGACAGCAAGCACTTAAGAAGGCTAATGGTATGTTAGCCTTTATCACAAGAGAATTTGAGTACAGGAGTAGTGAAGTCTTGCTTCAATTGTATGGAACCTTGTGAGAACACACCTGGAGTACTGTGTGCAGCTTTACTCCCCTTACTTTAGGAAGTATATTATTGCCATAGGGGGAGTGCAACGAAGATTCACTAGACTTGTTCCTGGGATGGCAGGACTGTCCTATGAAGAGATTAGGAAAACTGGGCCTGGATTCTCCAGAATTTCGAAGAATGAGATGTGATCTCATTGAAACCGACAACATAATTAAATGGATAGACGGGTTGATGCAGCTAAGATGTCTCCCCTGGTTGGGGAGTCTAGAACCAGCAGAGACAATTTTAAAATAAGGAGGAAGTCACTTAGGACAGAGATGAGGAGACATTTCTTTCCATAGGGGGTTGTGAATCTTTGGAATTCTCTACCCCAGAGGGCTGTGGAAGCTCAGTCATTGAGTATGTTTGAAGCAGAGATTGACAGACTTCTAAATACAAATGACATAAAGGGATATGGGGATAGTGTGGTAAAAAGGAATTGAAATAGAAGATAACCCATAATCGTATAAAATGGCGGGGCAGACTAGATGGGCTGAATGGCCTACTCCTGCTCCTATGTTCTGAAGCTGCTTAACTCTTTCAAACTGGAGGTAAGTTCGCTCAGGCTACTTTCGTAGTGTTCCGAATTTTTGGTGGTACGCTTCTGATACTATCTCATATGCGCCCTGGATAGCGTTTTTAGTCATCTCAGAATCTGATGAAGTTTCATCTGGCAACAGTGAATAAACCTCATGAGCTTTTCCTGTTACTTTGCCTTATAAAAACAGTGTCCAGCTCTCTGCCGGCCATTTCAGCTGTTTTGCAAGTTTTTCAAAAGTGATGAACAATTCTGCTACATGCTCCTCATTGAACTTTAGAATGAACTGGGATAACTGTAAGAGATCAGCACATGGTCCTGAGCTATGGGCAGCTCCCTCACTAGCTGTGCCTTCACTGGGTGTACTGGGTCTTCCTCTAGTTGTTTGAGCCATCTTAACTCCCTTTCCTCCTTCTCCTTCTGGAACACTCTTACTTTTTCCCTTTCTTGACGCTCACTCTGTTCTTTCTCGATCTCTCTGGATTTCCAATTCTAGTCTCTTCTGTTCTAGTTTGACCTTAGCTAACATTACTCTATCTGTTAGTGATTCTAACTCTGCTTGAGTCTTCAGCTTCAAGTGAAAAATGATTGGCCACAAGTCTTAGAATTTTGGGTTTCCTAGCTTTTGGGCGGAGAGTAATCCCTAACTGTCCAGCTATATTACTCAACTTTTCAACAGAGAGGGATTCCAAGCTGCACCGAGTTACTTCTCTCTGTATGTAACTCCTTTTATGCCAATGTAACTCCTTTATTCAAAAAGGGAGGGAGACAGAAAGCAGGAACAATTATGAGGCCCATAGATAGGGTAGAGAAGAAGAAACTTTTCCCTTAGCAGAGGTGTCAATAACAGGGGGGCATTGATTTAAGGTCAGGGGCAAGTGGTTTCGAGGAGATTTGAGGGAAAAAATATTTCACTCGGATGGTGGCTGGAATCTGGAGCACACTACCTGTAAAGATGGTAGAGGCAAGAACCCTCACAACATTTAAGAAGTATTTAGATGAGCACTTGAAATGCCATAGCATACAAGGTTACAGGCCAAGTGCTGGAAAAGGGGATTAGAATGGACAGGCTTGATGGCCAGCACAGACAGAGTGGGGCGAAGGGACTGTTTCTGTGCTGTAAAACTCTGTGCATCTGTGACACATCCAATTTCTCATTTGTTGTTGCGTTATGATCACTAGAACCGCCAGATTTCTGTTACAGCCAGGTGAGGAGGGGTCCCAGGCTCTCCTCTTGTCCTATCTTTTATGTCACTGCAGCCGGGCTTATTCCTTATTAGCAGTGGACATGCTGACCATCTCAGTGAGCATTCTACCTTTTACCGTTGTTGTGATCGTGAAAGAACAAATCAGACAGGTTTTCTTGAGTTTGAACAAGAGGTGAGTTTATTATACTTAACAATCTAAACTGAATCTAAATAAAATAATAAACATACACACATTGATGCACACACACACAGACCTGTAAATCACACAGAAATAAATTATAGAGTGAGAACTAAATTTCTATTAGGATTAGAGTCCAGAATAAATTAAAAATAAACCAAAATCTGTGAGATTGGGTAATTCTGTGGTCTGCGCCTTTGCCTCCCTTATTTATAAGTGTCATGTCATCAGCAAGAGTTTAAATTATGTTGTTTTACATGTAAGTTTATCTCACTTGTATATTTATCTATATGTCAGGAAGAGCACTGGTTTTAATACTGACCCCTGAGAAACAGCACTGTATTCTCCCCCTCCCCCAGTCTGAACAATGTCTGTTCACCACTTCTCTCTGCTTTCTGTCCCCGAGTCAGTGTTATATCCACATCATCACTGTCACATTAATCCATGTGTTCCATTTTTCATAACAAGTCTATGAAATGTCATTTGATCACAGGCCTTTTGATAGTCCAGATACATAACAGGAAACACACTATCCTCATCAATACTCACAGTTATGTCATCAACTAACTTGATCAAGATTATCAGACATGATTTTCCATGATCCTATCCGTACTGTTTATCATTTAATATCACATGTTTTTCCAAGAATGATATATTTTTGTATTGGGTCATGGCCTCCAGAAATTTCCAACCACCGACATTAGACTGACTGGTCAGTAGTTATCGGGTTTATCTAATGTCTCCTTATTTAAACAGCTTGTAACAGCTTTGTCATCACTCCCAGATCCAAAGAGGATTGAAAGCTTCTGGCCAGTGCCTCTGCTATTTCCACATTCCTTCCCTCAACAAACCTCATATATCCCATCTGGACTGGGTAAATCTTCGACACGATTGTGGTGTAAAAGGTGTTGGATTGAAAGGTGTTAACTGAACCTGTTTGTTCATTGACTGTAATTAACGTCAGTCTCCAAGGACCCTAATTGTGTCACTGGAGGGTTTCCCTCTCCTACTAATAACGGACTCCTTCCAATGTGCTGGCTCATAGTGTCAGTGGGAGCATCACCCCTGGCACTAACAGAGATCAGCGGCTCCAGAGAGCGGGAGAGGAGAGATCAGAATCTGAGAACAATAGATTGGAATATTACAACAATGGATCAGAATCTGAGGACAATAGATTGGAATGTTACAATAATGGGTCAGAATCTGAGGACAATAGATTGGAATGTTACAACAATGGATCAGAATCTGAGGACAATAGATTGGAATATCACAACACTGGGTCAGAATCTGAGGACAATAGATTGGAATGTTAAAACAATGGATCAGAATCTGGGAACAATAGATTGGAATGTTAAAACAATGGACAGCAAGAGTTTCTCCTATTGGTTTAGCCTCGTTACTGCAGATTATTATTGGATAACATTAGATTTGCGGATCTATTATGCTCTGAAGATGATTCAAACGATTTACTATCCCATCCTCGCTATTATTGGTGTCCCTGGTAAGTCTCTGTATCCAACTATTAGATCTATTAATCATATTTCACTGATTTAGTGTTCTTGTCATGTAAATCTTGGGAAGACTGAAGCCACAGTCTTCAGTCTCTGTCTCACATTCCACTCTGCATCCACTTTCCGCATTCCCCTCACTACCCAATGTCTGAGGCTGAAACAGACTGTTTGGAACCTCTTTGTTATATTTATACCTGAGCTGAGTTCATTGCCATATTCCGCCTATCACCAACCCTACCTGCTACTACCTCTGTAATATCACCCGTCATCACCTCTACCCATCTGCTAATAAACCCTCATCTGTGCCGTTGTTAAATCCACACTTAACTATTCCAATTCTATCCTGGTCACCCTCCCAGATATCAACCTGCATAAACAACAGCCCATCCAGAACTCTTCTGCCTATATCCTAACTCAGACCAAATCCCGATCGCCCATTACTTCTGTGCTCACTGATCGACATTAGCTCCGGGCCTGGCAGCACCTAAATTTTAATATTCTCATTCTTGTGTTTGAATCCTTCCATGGCCTCACCCCTCCAATTAGTCCCATTTCCCTTGCATTTCACATGTTCTTGTCAATCTTATGCTTTCAAGCCTTTTTCCAATTCCCTTTTAGAAGTGAGCCGTTTTCACTCTATTTCTTCTCCTGCTGTGATTTTCACTCCATGACGTTTCACTTTCTGACGGCACTGGTGCCAACGCTATGGAAACCTGGAACTATAAAATGATGTGAACTGCACAGCCGGCCACTTCTAGTGTGGCCAGCACAGTGCCCCGTGCTGGGCAGGGAACTAGCCTGGGCATACTCTGCATGTGCTGTCAGTGTGAGGAAGGGTTTGAATTGACGTCAATCTGCCATTCCGACAGCTTTGATGTACGTCTTTGAATCTTGATCTGTGCATGTCGACTGAACGCCTGTGTTAGTCACTCTCAGCTGAACATACATTCAGCAGCACGAAGGACCCCCACTGGTGTTATTTAAAAGGACCAGGAATCCAAGGTACAGGTGAGGGGCTTGTGACTTACTTTTGCTGTTGTAAAGTTAGTGGAGGTGCTGTGGATGGTTTTCTGGAGGTTGTGTTGTAAGCTGCTGCAGACATTCAGGGAGGACAGAGGATTTGGTGGACCAACTCTGGACGAGGTATGGGGAGTGTAGTTACAGTGTTTCTGGGTCTGTCACATGACCAACAAATGGAGCAGAGGCTGCAGAGAGGGGAAGCTCTGTTACGATGGAGGAGGAGGGGGCTCTGCCTTACCCACCCCGGTTTTGCAAGAGCACTTTTCCTACCTACACCTAACCCAGGAGCAGTGTGTGAGGTGACTGATTCAATAAGGATGTGGTCGCAGAGCTGTGTCACCTCCTGTAACACGACCTGGAGCCTCACACCAGGATGAGGACGGAGCTGTCAGTGGCTGTTAAGGTCACAGTTTCATTGAACGTCTATGTATCTGGATTTTTACAGGCAGGAGCATGAGACAAATCTAAAATAGGGATGTCGAAATCGATGTAGTCATAACATAATTTCCGACTTAAAAGGAGGCCATTTTACCCCTCCATGCCAGCTCAATCTGGAACAATCCAGTCATTCCCACTCCCCCCCCTCAATCCCCCTATCCCTGCAAGTTCATTTCCTTCAGGTGCCCATCCAGTTTCCTTTTGAAATCATTGATTGTCTTATCTTCCACCGCCCTCCTGGGCAGTGAGTTCCATCTCATTACCATTCACTGTGTAAAAATGTTCTTTCTCATATTCCCCCTGTATCTCTTACCCAAAACCTTCCATCTGTGTCCCCTTGTCCGTGTTTCATCAGTAAATGGGAATAGTTTTTCCCTGTCTATCTTATCTACTTCTGTCATAATCTTGTAAACCTCTATCAAATCTCTCTCAATCTCCTTTACTCCAGGGAGAACAACTCCAGCTTATCCAAACTAACCTTGTAAAATCGATAGCACAGATAGATGGACATTTGCTCTGTTTGTAAACCCGTGCCATTCCTGCACTGTATGTGTTTGATGGGGACAGTGTAGAGGGAGATTTACTCTATATCTAACCCTGTTTAGTTTTCTTCCCCTTTTATATATCCCATATTGAGGGGGCCTTTATTCCTCAGGCCCGCTTTATATACATATTTAAATTTTTTAAATAACTTTATTTAAAACAGATAAATAAACCAAAATCTCAAATTAAAATACCATTCGCGGCATCGATGATGCACTCCAGTCCCTGTGGTGCCCACCGGTCACAGAAGCCCTCAAGCGTACCGACGGAAACTGCATGCTCCTTCTCCAGGGACACCCGGGCGCGTGCGTAACCGCAGAAGAGGGGCTTTCAATCGGGGAGGACGGACCCCCCGACGGCCCGCAGCCTGGATCTGTGAATTGCCACCTTTGCCAGGCCCAGGAGCAGACCGACGAGGAGATCCTCCTCCCGGCTTAAGCCCCTCCACACCGGGTGCCCAAAGATCAGGAGCGTGGGACTGAAGTGCAGCCAGAACATGTGGTGCAGCCCCTTCAAATACTCAAAGAGGGGCTGCAGCCTCGCACACTCCTTATATATGTGAAACACGGACTCGTCCAGGACGCAGAAAGTATAGGCGGCCTGGGAGTCCGTGAACCTACGTAAAAGTCTGCTGTACGGGACCGCCCTGTGCAACACCCTCCACCCCAGGTCCCCGAGGTAAAGGGGGAAGACTCCCGCGTAAAGAGACCTCCATCGGGGTTTCCCCTCGCCGCCAGACTGCAAGGCAGACCGCCAGGGCGTATCCGGCCAGCTGACGAAGGTGAGGAAGTGGAGAGTGTGCAGGAGCAGCCCGTACAGGAAACCCCTCTACGCTGACTGTAATGGCACGGAGGGCATTTTCCGAGAGGCGGCTCGGGCTGTGTGGGACTGGCTCCTGAGGAGTGTTTGGGGGCCTGGGTCCGCTCTCCCGAGCCCAATCACCACCCACAGTGAGGGGCATCCCAGGTGCTTCGGCTACTCCTCTGCCCACTGGTCCGACCCTGGAGTACGCTGCCCGGACAGCCGAGGCACTCTACTCAGCTGGCGAGGGAGCACCCTGACTGGACGCGACCATGTTCCAGACTCGGAATAGATCCCGATAAAAGACAGGCAACTCCCTCAGAGAGGCGCGGCTAACGGACTCCACTGGGAGCTGCGTGTCGTCTTGAAGGCAGTGACACTGGTGGAAAAAATACATCGCCAGCGCACACCATCTGGGAGGACGATCTCTGCAGGTATCTCTGCAGGGTCCGAACGTGGAGAGTCGCAGCCTGGGTGCGGACGCACACCAGCGTCTGGCCGCCCTCCTCCATCAGGAGACTCAGGACCACGGCAGAGACCCTGTGTTTCCTCTTGCCCCAGATGAAATCGACGAATTTCTTCTGGTTCTTGGTGTGTAATGCAGGGGGCGGGGACAAAGTGACCAACCGGTACCACAGCATGGAGGCCACTAGTTGGTTTATGACCAGCACCCTGCCCCTGTAGGAAAGCACTCGGAGCAGTCCTGCCCAGCGCCCCAGCCGAGTGGTGATTTTCGCCTCCAACTCCTGCCAGTTTGCCGGCCAGGCTTCCTCAGGAGGGCTAAGGTGGACTCCCAGATAGAGGAGGTATGTGGTGCTCCACACAAAAGGTGTCAAGTCTTTCGGCAGGGAGTCCACCCGTCACTGACCCACCAGGGGTCTGGAACATTTCTCCCAATTGATCCTCGCGGATGACGCAGCAGAAAAGGTCTGCTGGCAGTCGTGCATCCTCCACAGGTCAATGGGATCTGTGACCATGAGGAGCACGTCGTCGGCGTAAGCCGAGAGGACAACCCGCGTGGCCGGCTCGCGCAGAGCCAATCACGCCAACCTCCTGCGAAGCAGGCACAGGAAGGGCTCCACACAGATGGTTTGCAATTCGTCGGACATGGGGCATCCCTGACGCACTCCTCTCCCAAAGCGAAGGGGCGCAATCACGGACCCGTTAACTTTGACTAGACACTCTGCGGTGGCGTATAAAAGTCGGACCCGGGCCACAAAATGCGGCCCGATTCTGAAAGCGCGCAGAGTCCCGAAAGGTTATCCTTATCCACCCTGTCGAACACCTTCTTCTGATTGAGGGAGAGAAAGGCGGCCGACTGACCAGTCCTCTGGGCAAGATGGATCAAACGCTGGACCAGGTGGATTTTGGCCTGGATGGACCGGCCTGGGACCGTGTAGGACGGGTCGTGGTAGATCATGATTGCCAGCACGGAGCCCAGGCAGGTTGACATAACCCGGGCAAAAATCTTATAATCCATGCTGAGGAGAGAGACTGGACGCCAGTTTTTAAGCAGGCAGAGATCGCCCCACTTCGGCAGCCGGACGATGACACAGTCGCCAGGCTTTCCCCCAGGACCTGCGTGTAATCGTCCCCCAGGACGTACCAGAACGCCCTGAGGAACTCAATGGTCAGCCCGTTCAGCCTCCGGGATTTGCCTGTCGAGAGCACCTGGAGGGCGCTGGTCAACATGAGTGGAGCCTCCAATATTTCGATGCCCTCCGGGCTGCCCTGTAGCAAGTCTTCCCACAAAACTCTGCGCGCCTCCTCGCTGGATGGATCCGGAGAGAACAACGCACTGTAATAAGTATGGACCAGGAGGCCCATTTCCTCCAAATGTGTGACGAAAGATCCGCCGTCGGCCAGCAGCTCGACGAGCTGCTGACGGACCCCCTGCCATTTTGCAGAGAGTAGAAGAAGGATGAGGCGCAGTCTAAATCTTCCAGGATCTGGATACGTGACCTCACATCCACGCCTCAGGACCCTTTGTGCTGCAGGTCCCTCAGCGCACCCTTCTTGCCCTTATATGCCTGCCACAGTTGCCAGGTCCACTGCGGCATGACCGAGGTTTGACTCCAAGTCGAGCACCTCCCTCTCTAGGCGCCCGATCTCGGCTTCCCGCCTCATGGTCGATCCCTTCGCGTGCTCCTGACAGAAGACGCGGATGTTGTCTTCCCACATCCTACCATAGCCTCAAGGAGGGGAAGCCCCACCTGCTTCCTTCTCCAGACGGCCCAGAATCTACGGAACGAGTCCCAGAATCGTTCGTCCTCCAGCAGCCAGTTGTTAAAGTACCAGGACCCGGACCCTGCCCGCTTTCAAACGGAGTGAACTCCACCCACACCAGGTGGTGGTCCGAGCATGGCACCAGCCGCATGGAGGCCGCCGAGAAGCGGGAGACGTATGCCTGCAAAAAGTAGAGGTGGTCGATTCGTGACCCTCCTCCAGACCTCCACGTGAAGGTGCTGGAGTCGGGATGGAGATTCCGCCTGACGTCTACGAAGTTGAGGGAGCTGATCAGTTCCCTCAACTTCTCCACCGACGCTTGGCTGCACGGGGGACCGGAGCGATCCCCCAACTCGAGGGTGCAGTTAAAATCCCCCCCGAGGATGATGCACTCGCCGCTATCGATGGAGCTCAAGCGAGTGGACACTTCTTCAAAGAAGCGAGCTTGCAACGTGCCGGGCCTGGGCGCATACACGTTCACAAAGTGGAGCGGCACGCTACCCAGGCGAACGGTGACGTGGAGTAAGCGGCCCGGCAATCGGTCGTTGACACCAAAGATCTCGGGCTGAAAAGTCGGGGCCAACAAGATACCCCACTAGAAGTAGGGGTGTGGTGACTCATGTAGGCCCCACCCTGCCACTCCAGGAGCCAGGTGGCTTTGTCTCCCGGAACGCTGTGGGCTTCTGCAGAAAGCTCACCCGTATCTCCCTTCCCTAAGGACTGAGTGATTGTGAAATATGCGGTGAGACCCCCTGCTGCACTTGATGTTGATGTTGTTTATGGTTATCTTCATGTCAAAGGTACTCAAAAACCGTCTCCAACACCTCACTGTGAGGAAGGAGTGGAAGTGCACCTGGCCTTCCATTCCCCCAACAACCCATTGAGGAATGCATTAAAACGCCGCCTCATAACCAGTTTCACGCTTGCACGCTTTCCCGCTTCCTTGAGGGCGGCACGGATGGACTGGATGATCATTGCCAGACTTGACCAACGGCCGAGGGCCAGCTGAGCCTTATTGCAGCAACCACTGCAAACCTTGAGGAATTCCCTGAGTTCCACCGTGGGGATGACAGGAAACTCGTTGGGAGGCACGAGGGACTCCACCACCTCACTGGTGATGGAATCAAGGTCATCCTCCGTGCCCCACACCGCGTCTCCATCCTCCTCCTGGTCATCACTCACCACAGACTGTGGGGCGGACGCCCCGGCCTCGCCAGCTGCTCCCATCTCTGTCACGATCCCACCTCCAGGATCGATGGCGGAGAAGTCTTCTCTGGGTTCTACTGTGAAACTGGAGCATGTGGGCACCAGAGGTTCAGGAACCCTCTTCACCTCCGTCCCCAGGCCAATGTGTGATCCAGGGGATATTGGAGTTCCCGACTCTGGAAATCCAGCCAGAGCCGAGAACAGAGGCGGAGAGAGGAGGCCATCTCCCGCTCTGCCAGCACCCACAGGTCCAGCAGATGGGGCAGCATTTGTGGTTATAATTGGGTCTGGTGTCTTCTGGTAGTGAGTGGATTCTGGCTGGGAAGGCCGACCCATTGGGGCCTTGCCCACCTCTCCACTCAGGGCACCCGACCCAATGGTAAAATGGGAGGCGTCCCCAGGCTCCCCCACCAAAAGTAGAGCTCCACTTGTTCCCACAGGAGGGGCTGCATGTAGAGGGGCCTCCCCCTCCCCTCCATCCTGAGGAATAGGGAGCTCCTGCCCAGACTTTGCAGCCTTCATGTTGGTGGTGGTGGCAGGAGGACCCTGCACCTCAGAGCCCTGTGTTACCTTGTGGAGGGGTGCCTTCTCCTCTTTTTCCCGCTAATGCGCATAGGCTCAGAGACCTCCATGTCATCAGAGGCCTCAGCCACCGCACCCTCCTTTTTTTAGTTACTCTGGGCCTGAGCCCAGCCCTGGGACAGTTGAATTCCCTGGGAGCGGACCTTGGGCTGAGCTCAGGCTCGGGTTGTGTCTTGGTGTCCAGGGGACGAGCCGCTCGATGTTTACTTTTCCTCCACGCCGTCCTTCCACCCGGACGGGCATTTCCCTCCCCGCTGGAGGCTGCGAAAACCATAGCCTCCGGAACTGACTGAGCAGAGTCTGTGGGATGTGTGTTGGAATTGGAGGTGGTGCAGTGGCGCCACACTGGGCCGCCGAGGTGGAAATGGTGGACGAACATGCCCCACCCCCTTGCAGATGTGGCACCGCGCCCCGTCCGAGGTCCAGAAGATGCGGTAGACCGTCCCCTGGAACTCTACATCGAAATCGCCCTCCAAGACCTCCTCCCACGCCAGCTGAATAAATAGCTGGCGGCTGAAGGAGTAGACATGCCGGAGGCTATGCTCCCAAAGATCTAGCGGGACAGGCAGGAGCCCCGACCTTACCTCCCCCAGATGGTGCAGGTGGGGGAGGAGGAGCTCACTGGGCAGGAAGGGCGGGACATTTGATATTATTATCCGCTGCACAGTGGCAGCAAGAGGGACCACCGGCATAAAATTCCCACCCACAGTGAGCCCTTTATTCAGGGTCAGGGACATGGCCTGCTCAGTCTTCAGGAAGAACACAGCCTTTCCCTTCATTTTTGAGGCTGCCACAATGGTCGAGGGGCCGACAACCTTGGCCATTGCCTTCACACAGGCCTCTATAGACATATTGGGATGGGTGTAACTCTTCACCCCATGCTTCGATGTCAATATTTTAAATGGTGACAGGGCCACAGGAGCAGCTGCTGCAGCATAGGAAGGCCCCGCCACTGGACAGGACTGTAAAGCCATGGGGTAGACCCAGCGTTGAGAGAAAAAATAAAAATAGAAATCGAGAGAAAGGAATAACAAATAATGAGTTATCCCAAAAAGCATCGACTGGAGGGTATGGCTAGGGAGAGAGGCTGAATGAGAGGAGGGTCCGGAGGAACTAATCTATTTGCTGGTGTTAATTCAGGAAGTCCTTGTGCTGGTCTTCAAGTTGGTGGTGGGAGGGGTGCGATGTCTTCAACTGGGACGGCTGTAGTTGCCCCGGCACACTCTGCTTCTGATGTTGTTTACACAGTTAAGAGAAAGTCTCTTCACCTGGGAAGCTCCAGCTATCCCAGGCTAGCTCTTTGGAGTGGGGAAAGAGCTCCTATTCAATGCTTTTAAACACAGGAGCTCCCTGTTCAAACAAGCAACCCCACCCAAGGTTTTATGGTCTCTTCCTTTCCGCCTCTCCACAACAATCAATGAAAGGATTACAAAACCCAAACTCACATGAGTTGTCAGTTCTTCTGACCTCCTGCTTTCTTCTTTCAAAAAGACAGATGTAAACCCTTTGTTTCAATCTCAGTCTCTCCTTCTTGCAGCAGTCTTCCAGCCTCCAGCCTTCAGCATCTGCACACAGCTGCATCTCGTTGATGCACTCAGCACCTCCAATTAGCCAGGAGTCAGTCCGTTTTTTTTTTTATCTTGTATCTAACCCCGTTTTTTATTTTTTCTTTTTTTTTTCCCACAAGGTGACCTTTATACCCCAGGTCCCTTTTATATTTTTCACATCGAGGGGGCCTTTATCCCTCAGGCCCCCATTATGTACATATTTACAGTTTTAAAATAACTTTATTAAAACAGATAAATAAACAAAAAACTCAAATTAAAATGCCATTCTCGGCGTCGACGATGCACTCCAGTCCCTGCGGTGCCCACCGGTCGCGGAAGGCCTCAAGCGTACCGGCGGACACCGCATGCTCCTTTTCCAGGGACACCCGGGCGCGAACATAACCGCGGAAGAGGGGCAGGCAATCGGGGAGGACGGAACCCCCTACGGCCCGCAACCTGGACCTGTGAATTGCCACCTTGGCCAGGCCCAGGAGCAGACCGACGAGGAGATCCTCCTCCCGGCCCAAGCCCCTCCGCACCGGGTGCCCAAAGATCAGGAGCGTGGGACTGAAGTGCAGCCAGAATTTGAGGAGCAGCTCCTTCAGATACTCAAATAGGGGCTGCAACCTCGCACACTCCGTATAAATGTGGAACACGGACTCGTCCAGGCCGCAGAAAGTACAGCTGGCCTGGGAGTCCGTGAACCTACTTAAAAGCCTATTGCACGGGACTGCTCTGTGCAGCACCCTCCATCCCAGGTCCCCGATGTAAAGGGGGAAGACTCCCGCGTAGAGAGACCTCCATCGGGGTTTCCCCTCGCCGCCAGATGGCAACGCGGACCGCCAGGGCGTGTCCGGCCGGCTGACGAGGGCGAGGAAGTGGAAAGTGTGCAGGAGCAGCCCGTACAGGAAACCCCTCCGCGCCGATTGGAATGGCATGGAGGGCATTCCCGAGAGGCGGCTCGGGTTGTGCGGGACCGGCTCCCGAGGAGGGTTTCGGGGCCTGGGTCCGATGAGCAGTTCCGGCCCAGCGGGGGTCAGCTCGGCCGGGATCGCTCCGCACTCCCGAGCCCCCTCGCCACCCGCAGTGAGGGGCGTCCCGTGGGTTTCGGCTACTCCTCCGCCCGCCGGACCGTCCCCGGAGTCAGCCGCCCGGACAGCCGAGGCGCTCTCCTCCGCCGGCGGGGGAGCGCCCTGACTGGAGGCGACCATGTTCCAGACTCGGAAAAGATCCCGGTAAAAGACAGGCAACTCCCTCAGAGAGGCGCGGCTAACGGACTCCACCGGGAGCTGCGTGTCGTCTTGAAGGCAGTGACACTGGCGGAAAAAATACGTCGCCAGCGCACACCATCTGGGAGGACGCTCGACGTACAGGTATCTCTGCAGGGTCCGAAGGCGGAGAGTCGCAGCCTGGGTGCGGACGCACACCAGCGACTGACCGCCCTCCTCGATCGGGAGACTCAGGACCGCGGCAGAGACCCAGTGTTTCCTCTTGCCCCAGAAGAAATCGACGAGTTTCTTCTGGATCTTGGTGGCAAATACAGGGGGCGGGGCCAAAGTGACCAACTGGTACCACAGCATGGAGGCCACCAGTTGGTTTATGACCAACGCTCGGCCCCTGTAGGAAAGCACTCGGAGCAGTCCTGTCCAGCGCCCCAGCCGAGCGGTGACTTTCGCCTCCAACTCCTGCCAGTTTGCCGGCCAGGCTTCCTCAGTGGGGCTAAGGTGGACTCCCAGATAGAGGAGGTGCGTGGTGCTCCACGCAAAAGGTGTCATCTCCTCCGGCAGGGAGTCCACCCGCCACTGACCAACCAGGAGTCCGGAACATTTCTCCCAATTGATCCTCGCGGAGGACGCGGCAGAAAAGGTCTGCTGGCAGTCGCGCATCCTCCGCAAGTCAACGGGATCTGTGATTGCGAGGAGCACGTCGTCGGCGTAAGCCGAGAGGACGACCCGCATGGCCGGCTCGCGCAGAGCCAATCCCGTCAACCTCCTGCGAAGCAGGCACAGGAAGGGCTCCACGCAGATGGTATACAATTGGCCGGACATGGGGCACCCCTGACGCACTCCTCTCCCAAATCGAAGAGGCGCCGTCAAGGACCCGTTAACTTTGACTAGACACTCTGCGGCGGCGTATAAAAGTCGGACCCGGGCCACAAAATGCGGCCCGAGTCCGAAAGCGCGCAGAGTCCCGAAAAGGTAATCGTGATCCACCCTGTCGAACGCCTTCTCCTGATCGAGGGAGAGAAAGGCGACCGACTGACCAGTCCTCTGGGAAAGATGGATCAGGTCCCGGACCAGGTGGATGTTGTCCTGGATGGACCGGCCCGGGACCGTGTAGGACTGGTCGGGGTGGATCATGTGGGCCAGCACGGAGCCCAGGCGGGTAGACATAGCCCGGGCAAAGATCTTATAATCCGTGCTGAGGAGGGAGACCGGACGCCAGTTTTTAAGCAGGCGGAGATCGCCCCTCTTCGGCAGCAGGACGATGGCCGCCCTGCGCCACGAGAGGGGCATCTCCCCGGTCGCCAGGCTTTCCCCCAGGACCCGCGCGTAATCGTCCCCCAGGACGTCCCAGAACGCCCTGAGGAACTCCACGGTCAACCCATCCAGCCCTGGGGATTTGCCCCTTCAGAGCTGGTGGAGGGCGCCAGTCAGCTCCGCCAACGTGAGCGGAGCCTCCAATCCTTCGGCGCCCTCCGGGCTGACCTGCGGCAGGTCCTCCCACAAAACTCTGCACGCATCCTCGCTGGACGGATCCGGAGAGAACAACGCACTGTAATACGTCCGGACCAGGAGGCCCATTCCCTCCGGATCCGTGATGGAGGATCCGTCGTCGGCCAGCAGCTCGACGAGCTGCTTACGGACCCCCCGCCATTTTTCCAGCGAGTAGAAGAAGGGTGAGGCGCGGTCCAAATCTTCCAGGATCTGGATCCGCGACCTCACGTACGCGCCTCGGGACCCTAAGAGCTGCAGGTTCCTCAGCGCGCCCTTCTTCTCTTTGTACGCCTGCCACAGGGCCGGGTCCGCGACGGCATGACCGAGGCGGGATTCCAAGTCGAGCACCTCCCTCTCAAGGCGCCCGATCTCGGCTTCCCGCCTTTTGGTCGACCCCTTCGCGTACTCCTGACAGAAGACGCGGATGTGAGTCTTGCCCACATCCCACCATAGCCTCAAGGAGGGGAAGCCCCCCTGCTTCCTTCTCCAGTCGGCCCAGAATCGACAGAACGAGTCCCGAAATCGCACGTCCTCCAGCAGCCGGATGTTAAAGTGCCAGTACGCGGACCCCGCCCGCGTGCGGAGCGGAGTGAACTCCGCCCACACCAGGCGGTGGTCCGAGCACGGCACCAGCCGCATGGAGGCCGCCGAAACGCGGGAGACGTACGCCTGCGAAATGTAGAGGCGGTCGATTCGCGACCCCCCTCCTCCAGACCTCCACGTGAAGGCACTGGAGTCGGGATGGAGATTCCGCCAGACGTCCACCAAGTTAAGGGAGCTGATCAGTCCCCTCAACTTCTCCACCGACGCTTGGCCGCATGGGGACCGGAGCGATCCCCCACCTCGAGGGTGCAGTTAAAATCCCCCCCGAGGATGATGCACTCGCCGCTATCGATGGAGCTCAAGAGAGCGGACACTTCTTCAAAGAAGCGCGCTTGCAAAGCGCCGGGCCTGGGCGCGTACACGTTCACAAAGTGGAGCGGCACGCTACCCAGGCGAACGGCGAGGTGGAGCAAGCGGCCCGGCACTAGCTCCTTGACCCCCAAGATCTCCGGCTGAAAAGTCGGGGCCAACAAGATAGCCACCCCAGTAGAAATAGGGGTGAGGTGACTCATGTAGACCCCACCCTGCCACTCCAGGAGCCAGGTGGCTTCGTCTCCCGGAACGGTGTGGGTTTCCTGCAGAAAGCTCACCGCGTATCTCCCTTCCCTAAGGACTGAGAGATTGTGAAATCTGCGGTGAGCCCCTCTGCTGCCGTTGATGTTGAGGCTGGCTATGGTTATCTTCATGTCAAAGGTACTTAAAACCCGTCACCAACACCTCACTGTGAGGAGGGAGTGGAAGTGCACCTGGCCCTCCACTCCCCCAGCAACCCATTGAGGAACACATTAAAACGGCGCCTCTCAACCAGTTTCACGTCCGCGCGCTTGCCCGCTATCTTAAGGGCGGCACGGACGGACTGGATGATCAGCGCCAGATTCGACCAACGGTCGAGGGCCAGCTGAACTTTATTGCGGCAACCCCTGCAAACCGCGAGGAAATCCCGGAGTTCCGCCGTGGGGATGAGAGAAGATTCGGTGGGAGGCACGAGGGACTCCACCACCTCACTGGTGATGGAATCAAGATCATCCTCCGTGCCCCGCACCGAATCCCCATCCTCCTCCGGGTCGTCACCGCCAGCGGCCGACACATCCACCACACACTGTGGGGCGGACGTCCCGGCCGCGCCAGCTGGTCCCGCCTCCGTCACGATCCCACCCCCAGGATCGATGGCGGAGGAGTCCTCTCTGGGTTCTATTGTGAAACTGGAGCCTGTAGGCACCAGCGGTTCAGGACCCCCCTCCACCTCCATCCCCAGGCCAATGAGTGGTCCAGGGGAGACAGAAGTTCCGGACTCCGGGAAACCAGCCGGAGCCGAGACTGGAGGCGGCAAGAGGAGGCCATCTCCCACTCCGCCAGCACCCACAGGCCCAGCAGATGGGGCAGCATTCTCAGTTATAACTGGGTCGGGTGTCTCCTGATTGGTGGTGGACTCCGGCTGGGAGGCCCGACCCTCTGGGGCCTCGCCCTCCCCTTCATTCAGGGCACCCGACCCAGTAGCAGTGGCGGAATGGGCGGTTTCCCCAGGCTCCCCCACCACAAGCAGGGCCCCACTTACTCCTTTAGGAGGGGCCTCACGTACCGGGGCCATCCCCTCCCCTCCATCCTGAGGAATAGAGTGCTCCTGCCCGGACTTTGCAGCCTTGGTGGTGGCGGTAGGGGGAACCTGAGGACCAGAAACAGGAGGCAGCTCCCCTCCAACAGATGGGCCCTGCACCTCAGGGCCCTGTGTTATTTCTGTGGAGGGGTGCCTTCTCCTCTTTTTCGCACTTGGGCGTGGAGACTCAGAGACCTCCATGTCATCAGAGGCCTCCGCCTCCGCACCGTTTTTTCCTTTTTTAGTCACCCTGGGCCTGAGCCCAGCCCTGGGACAGGTGGATTCCATGGGAATGGGCTTTGGGCTGAGCTCAGGCTCGGGTTGAGTCAAAGTGTCCAGGGGACGCGCCTCACGATGTTTCTTTTTTCCCCGCGTCTTCCTTCCGCTCGGACGGACGCTCCCCTCCCCGCCAGAGGCTGTGAAAACCACAGCCTCCGGAACCGACTGAGCGGTGTCTGTTAGATCTGCGGGGGGAGTGGGAGGAGGTGCTGTGGAACCACTCTGGGCCGCCGAGGTGGAGCTGGCGGCCGGGAGGTTGGGGCAGTTCTTACGAACATGCCCCACCCCCTTGCAGACGTGGCACCGCGCCCCATCCGAGGTCCAGAAGACGCGGTAGGCCGTCCCCTGGAACTCCACATAAAATTGGCCCTCCGTGTCCTCCTCCCGCGCCAGCTGCATAAATAACTGGCGGCGGAAGGAGTAGACATGTTGGAGGCTGTGCTCCCGAAGACCAAGCCGGACTGGGGTGATCCCCGACCTCACCTCCCCCAGATGGTGCAGGTGGGGGAGGAGGAGCTCACTGGGAATGAAGGGTGGGACGTTGGACAACATTATCCGATGCGCAGTGGCCCCCAGAGGGTCCACTGGCAGTAAGGTCCCCCCCACAGTGAGCCCTTTACTCAGGGCCAGGGACACCGCCCGCTCGGTCTTCAAAAAGAACACAGCCTTCCCATACATCTTTGAGGCCGCAACAATGGCCGAGGGGCCGACAACCACGGCCATTGCCTTAACGCAGGCCTCAATAGACATGTTGGGGTGGGGATAGCTCTTCACCCCATGGCTGCATGTCAATAATTTAAAGGGTGACGGGGCCACGTGGGCAGCCACAGAAGCTGCAGCTGCGTCGGTAGTAGAGGGCCCCGCCACCGGTGATGAAGGGCTTGCCATGGGTCCAAGAGCTAAACCCACCCCAAATTGTGGACTTGCACACTAAATAACAGATTCACAGAAAAATTTGAAAAGACAAACAAACAAACAACAGGTTAGTGGAGAGGCTGAGGTAAGAGAGGAGAGGTAAAGACAGGCTGGAAGAGATGACTTGCTTTCTGGAGGTGGTGCTCACAGTACACTTAAAACAAACAGTCTTTGAAGTTGGTCTTCCGGTCTTCTGGTTGGGGGGGGGGGTCGTCTTCACCTGGGTCAGCTGAAGCTGCCCAGGCACTATCTATCCCCTTCTGTCTGTTTAGCTGGGCAGCTTCAGCTGACCCAGGCTTGGTAATTAGGGTGAGGAGGGAGCTTCCCTGTGTGCTTGTGCAGCAGCACAGACTCCTGTTGAATTGGCAGCCCCACCCCTTGTTGTTCCAGCCACTTGTTCCTCCCCCAACAGTCCAAAGTAAATTACTGGTGTTCAGCACCCACCTCCAGACAAAGCCTTGTTTCCACAAAATGTCCCTCTCTTCTCTTTCATGGAGACTGTTGTTGGAGTTTTCCTCTGCTTGTTGGTAGCTGCTCTCCTTTGCTCAGTGCAGCTCCTCTCTCCACCTCTGCAACCTCCAACTGCCACCAGCACTCTCAGCTGCACCTCGTTGAGGCTCTCAACACTCAGGCTCCCAAATCAGAGAGCAGCCAATCCCAGTGCTGTACCTGTCCTGGGAGTGTTTGATAGGGGACAGTGTCGAGGGAGCTTTACTCTGTATCTAACCCCCGTTTTATTTTCTATCCCCGTTTTTTTATTTCTCTTTTCCAAGGTGGCCTTTATACCCCAGGCCCCTTTTATATATTTTATGTCGAGGGGGCCTTTATTGCTCAGGCCCCCTTTATATACACACATATTTTTTAAAATAACTTTATTAAAAACAGAAAGAAACAACAACTCAAATTAAAATGCCATTTTCGGCGTCGACAATGAACTCCAGTCCCTGCGGTGCCCACCGACCGCGGAAGGCCTCAAGCGTACTGGCGGACACCGCACGCTCCTTTTCCAGGGTCACCCGGGCGCGAACGTAACTGCGGAAGAGGGGCAGGTAATCGGGGAGGATGGAACCCCCGACGGCCTGCAAGCTGGACTAGTGAATTGCCACCTTGACCAGGCCCAGCAGCAGACCGACGAGGACATCCTCCTCCCGGCCCAAGCCCCTCCGCACCGGGTGCCCAAAGATCAGGAGAGTGGGAATGAAGTGCAGCCGAATTTGAGGAGCAGCCACTTCAAATACTCAAAGAGGGGCTACAACCTCGCACACTCTGTATAAACATGGAACACGGACTCGTCCAGGCCACAGAAAGTACAGGTGGCCTGGGAGTCCGTGAACCAACCTAAAAGTCTATTGCACGGGACTGCTCTGTGCAGCACCCTCCACCCCAGGGCCCTGATGTAAAGGGGTGAAGACTCCCACGTAGAGAGACCTCCATCGGGGATTCCCCTCGCCGCCAGATGGCAACGTGGACCGCCAGGGCGTGTCCGGCCGGCTGACGAGGGCGAGAAAGTGGAGAGTGTGCAGGGGCAGCCCGTACAGGAAACAGCTCCGCGCCGATTGGAATGGCACGGAGGGCATTTCCGAGAGGCGGCTCGGGTTGTGCGGGACCGGCTCCCGAGGAGGGTTTCGGGGCCTGGGTCCAATGAGCAGTTCCGGCCGAGCGGGGGTCATCTCCGCCGGGATCGCTCCGCACTCCTGAGCCCCCTCGCCACCCGCAGTGAGGGGTGTCCCAGAGGTTTTGGCTACTCCACCGCCCGCCGGACCGTCCCCGGAGTCGGCCGCCCGGATAGAAGATGCAACAGCTTCCTATAGAAAGAAACCTCTAAATATTTGACTTTTAAAACATGTGACATAAGTCGATACTTGTAAATTTGGCTTGAAATAATTACAACTGTAAAAAGTGCTACTGGAATTTTCTCAATTTTTTTCTTGACACCCGTCTCCTCCGCCGGTGGGGGAGCGCCCTGACTGGAGGCGACCATGTTCCAGACTCAGAATAGATCCCAGTAAAAGACAGGCAACTCCCTCAGAGAGGCGCGGCTAACGAACTCCACCGGGAGCTGCGTGTCGCCTTGAAGGCAGTGACACTGGCGGAAAAAATACGTTGCCAGTGCACACCATCTGGGAGGATGCTCGACGTACAGGTATCTCTGCAGGGTCCGAAGGCGGAGAGTCGCAGCCTGGGTGCGGACGCACACCAGCGACTGACCGCCCTCCTCAATCGGGAGACTCAGGACCGTGGCAGCGACCCAGTATTTCCTCCCACCCCAGAAGAAATCGACGAGTTTCTTCTGGATCTTGGTGGCAAATACAGGGGGCGGGGCCAAAGTGACCAACCGGTACCACAACATGGAGGCCACCAGTTGGTTTATGACCAGCGCTCGGCCCCTGTAGGAAAGCACTCGGAGCAGTCCTGTCCAGCGCCCCAGCTGAGTGGTGACTTTCGCCTCCAACTCCTGCCAGTTTGCCGGCCAGGCTTCCTCAGCGGGGCTAAGGTGGACTGCCAGATAGAGGAGGTGCGTGGTGCTCCACGCAAAAGGTGTCATCTCCTCCGGCAGGGAGTCCACCCACCACTGACCAACTAGGAGTCCAAAACATTTCTCCCAATTGATCCTCGCGGAGGACACAGCAGAAAAGGTTTGCTGGCAGTCACGCATCCTCTGCAAGTCAACGGGATCTGTGACCACGAGGAGCACGTCGTTGGCGTAAGCCGAGAGGACGACCCGTATGGCCGGCTCACGCAGAGCCAATCCCGTCAACCTCCTGCAAATGCGGCCCGAGTCCAAAAGTGCGCAGAGTCCCGAAAAGGTTTTTGTGATCCACCCTGTCGAACGCCTTCTCCTGATCGAGGGAGAGTAAGGCGACCAACTGACCAGTCCTCTGGGAAAGATGGATCAGGTCCCAGAACAGGTGGATGCTGTCCTGGATAGACCGGACCGGGACCGTGTAGGACAGGTCGGCGTGGATCATGTGGGCCAGCACGGAGCCCAGGCGGGTAGACAAAGCCCGGGAAAAGATCTTATAATCCGTGCTGAGGAGGGAGACCGGACGCCAGTTTTTAAGCAGGCGGCGATCACCCCTCTTCGGCAGCAGGTGCACGACCGCCCTGCTCCATGAGAGGGGCATCTCCCCGGTCGCCAGGCTTTCCCCCAGGACCCGCGCATAATCGTCCCCCAGGATGTCCCAGAACGCCCTGAGGAACTCCACGGTCAACACATCCAACCTTGGGGATTTGCCCCTCGAGAGCTGGTGGAGGGCGCCGGTCAGCTCTGCTAACGTGAGCGGAGCCTCCAATCCTTCGGCGCCCTCCGGGCTGACTTGCGGCAGGTCCTCCCACAAAACTCTGCGTGCATCCTCGCTGGACGGATCCGGAGAGAACAACGCACTGCAATAAGTATGGTCCAGGAGGCCCATTCTCTCTGGATCCGTGATGCAGGATCCGCCGTCGGCTAGCAGCTGAGCCATTTTTCCAGCGAGTAGAAGAAGGGTGAGGCGCGGTCCAAATCTTCCAGGATCTGGATCCGCGATCTCACGTACGCGCCTCGGGACCTTATGAGCTGCATGTCCCTCAGCGCGCCCTTCTTCTCTTTGTCCGCCTGCCACAGTGCCGGGTCCGCGATGGCATGACCGAGGCGGGACTCCAAGTCTCTTGGTCGACCCCTTCATTTACTCCTGACAGAAGACGCGGATGTGAGTCTTGCCCACATCCCATCATAGCCTCAAGGAGGGGAGTCCCGGAACCGCTCGTCCTCCAGCAGCCAGTTGTTAAAGTGCCAGTACGCGGAATCCGCCAGCGTGCGGAGCGGAATGATCTCTGCCCACACCAGGTAGTGGAGCACGGCACCAGCCACCTGGAGGCCGCCGAGACGCGTGAGACGTACGCCTGCGAAAAGTAGAGGTGGTCGTTTCGCGACCCTCCTGCTCCAGACCGCCACGTGAAGGCGCTGGAGTCGGGTTGCAGATTCTGCCAGATGTCCACCAAGTTAAGGGAGCTGATCAGTCCCCTCAACTTCTCCACCGACGCTTGGCCGCGCTGGGGACCTGAGCGATCCCCCAACTCGAAGGTGCAGTTAAAATCTCCCCCCCGCCCGAGGATGATGCACTCGCTGCCATCGATGGAGCTCAAGAGAGCAGACACTTCTTCAAAGAAGCGCGCTTGCAACACGCCGGGCCTGGGCGCAGACACGTTCACAAAGTGGTGCGGCACACTACCCAGCCGAACGGCGAGGTGGAGCAAGCAGCCCAGCACTATCTCCTTGACCCCAAGATCTCCGGCTGAAAAGTCGGGGCCAACAAGTTAGCAACCACATTAGAAATAGGGCTGAGGTGACTCATGTAGAACCCACCCTGCCACTCCAGGAGACAGGTCGCTTCGTCTCCCGGAACGGTGTGGGATTCCTGCAGAAAGCTCACCGCGTATCTCCCTTCCCTGTGAACTGAGAGATTGGGAAATCTGCGGTGAGACCCCCTGCTGCCGTTGATGTTGAGGCTGGCTATGGTTATCTTCATGTCAAAGGTACTTAAAACCCGTCACCAACACCTCACTGTGAGGAGGGAGTGGAAGTGCACCTGGCCCTCCACTCCCCCAGCAACCCATTGAGGAACACATTAAAATGGCGCCTCTCAACCAGTTTCACGTCCGCGCGCTTGCCCGCTTTCTTCAGGGCGGCAGGGACGGACTGTCTGATCAGCGCCAGACTCGACCAATGGCCGAGGGCCAGCTGAACCTTATTGCGGCAACCTCTGCAAACCGCGAGGAAATCCCGAAGTTCCGCCGTGGGGATGAGAGGAGATTCGGTGGGAGGCACGAGGGACTCCACCACCTCACTGGCGATGGAATCAAGATCATCCTCCGTGCCCCACACCGAATCCCCATCCTCCTCCGGGTCATCACCGCCACTGGCCGACACACCCACCACACACTGTGGGGCGGACGTCCCGGCAGCGCCAGCTGATCCCGCCTCCATCACGATCCCACCCCCAGGATCGGTGGCGGAGGAGTCCTCTCTGGGTTCTATTGTGAAACTGGAGCCTGTGGGCGCCAGCAGTTCAGGACCCCCCTTCACCTCCATCCCCAGGCCAATGAGTGGTCCAGGGGAGACAGGCGTTCCCGACTCTAGAAATCCAGCCGGAGCCGAGACCAGAGGAGGTGGAGGGAGGAGGCCATCTCCCACAGGCCCAGCAGATGAGGCAGCATTCTCGGTTACAACCGGGTCGGGTGTATCCTGGTTGGTGGTGGACTCCGGCTGGGAGGGCCGACACTTTGAGGCCCCGCCCTCCTCTCTCCTCAGGGCACCCGACCCAGTGGCAGTGGCAGACTGGGTGGCGTCCCCAGGCTCCTCCATCACAAGCAGGGCTCAACTGGCGTCCCCTGGAGGGGCCACATGTACAGGTGTCTCACCCTCCACTCCATCCTGAGGAATAGGGATCTCCTGGCCAGACGTTGTGGCCTTGGTGGTGGCGTTACGGGAAACCTGGGGAACGAAACCGGAGACAGCTCACCTTCAACAGATGGGCCCTGCGCCTCAGGGCCCCTTGTCAACTCTGTCGAAGTCTGCCTTCCCCTCTTTTTCCCAGTTGGGTGCGGAGGTTCAGAGACCTCCATGTCATCAGACGCCTCCACCTCCGCACTCACTTTTTTTTTAATTCACCCTGGCCCTGAGCCCAGCTCTGGGGCAGGTTGACACACCGAGATCGGGCTTTGTGCTGAGCTCAGACTCGGATAGTGTCTCTGTGTCCAGGGGACGCGCCTCTCGATGTTTATTTCCCCTCCGCGCCTTCCTTCCACTTGGACGGTCACCCCCTCCCTGCCAGAGGCCGTGAAAACCACAGCCTCCGGTACCGACTGAATGGTATCTGGAAGACGAGTGGGGGTGGGGGGTGGGAGGAGGTGCAGCGGTGCCACCCTGGGCCGCCGATTTGGAGTTGGCAGCCGGGAGGTTGGGGCAGTTCTTACGAACATGCCCCACCCCCTTACAGATATGGCACCGCACCCCGTCCAAAGTCCAGAAGACGCGGTAGGCCGTCCCCTGGAATTCTACATTAAAGTGGCCCTTTGTAACCTCCTCCCACGCCAGCTGCATGAATAACTGGCGGCGGAAGGAGCACACGTGTCGGAGGCTGCTCTCCCGAAGACCGAGCAGGACTGGGGTGAGCCCCGTCTTTAGCTCCCCCAGATGGTGCAGGTGGGGAAGGAGAAGCTCACCAGGAATGAAGGGCGGGACATTGGATAGAGTGAGCCTTTGCGCAGTGGCCTCCAGGTGGTCCACTGGCAGGAAGGTCCCGCCCACGGTGAGCCCCTTGCTCAGAGCCAGGGACACCGCCCGCTCGGTCCTCAGGAATAACACTGCCATCCCGTACATTTTAGAGGCTGCAACAATGGCAGTCGGGCCGACAACCTCGGCCATTGCTTTCACGCATGCCTCTATAGTCATGTTCGGGTGGATGTCGCTATTGACCCCATTCTTCGATGTTAATAAAGCAAATGGCGACAGGGCAACAGGTGCAGCTGCAGCAGCCGCAGCAGCATATGGACGGGAAGGCCACGCCACCGGCGAAGGAGGGCTTGCCATGGGTTCTAAGAGCCACGTCCACTCCCAAGAAACAAATCAAATTTACAATTGAAACAATAAGCAAACAAACTGTAAACAAAGTGGAGTGGGAGTAGTGGAGGATAGGGGTAGGAAGATAAAAGAAAATGGGAGTATAGATGACTGAGGCGATTGAGTGGAGGAAGGGAGAGAAAGGCTGACAGGGATGTTTGATCCAACTGCCAGTTGGAGCACCTTTGTAACAATTAGTCCAAAACTGTTTGTTGTCTTCTAGTTGGGGGAGGCTTCTTCGCCAGGGATGGCTGAAGCCGCCCGGTACTCACCTCTTCTGCTTTTAACAAAAAAAGTCTTCCCCAGGCATCTCCAGCTGTCCCGAGCAGGTAATTGGGGTGGGAAGGGAGCTCCCTGTGTGCAAGCACCAATACAAATACAGGGGCCCCCTACTGAATTTGGCAGCCCCGCCCAAGTCTTCCGGCCTCTTCTCCCTCCCCCAAACAGTCCAAACTTAAGAGTTCTTCAGGTGCACTGCCACCCACCTATCTATAACAATTGCAGCCTTCCTTGATGGTTGCTCTCAATTCTGCATTCACCCTTTTGTACAGCGGCTTTTTTCGGGAGCTGATAGTGCGAGTGAGCTAACAGCTGGGAGGTCAGTTACAGTTTAAAGTTAATTACCTTTTGTTTCGGTGGACCAGGGGACTGCTGGGTAAGTGAGGATACATATTTGGACGGTTGCTTTACCCGAAACACTGCTCGGGTAGTGCCTCCCACCCATCCTCCTCCTCTAACCAAACAAAAAGGACTCTGGTGTGTTGATAAGTTAAACTTTTTATTTAAAAAGTTCAGTCCGTCGGATTGCTAAGCGAACAAGTTTTGACTTTTTTTTTTGGTTTTTCAGTAGATTTGTTGGGAATTTAGAATAGTGGGAATGGAGGTAAAGGCAGTTGAATGTTCCTCCTGCAGAATGTGGGAGGTAAGGGTCGCCAAGGGTGTCCCTGCTGACTGCATCTGCGGGAAGTGCACCCAACTCCAGCTCCTCGAGAACCGCGTTAGGGAACTGGAGCTTGAGCTGGAAGAACTTCGGATCATTCGGGAGGCGGAGGGGGTTATTGAGAGGAGTTATAGGGAGGCAGTCACACCTCAGGTAAAAGAAGTAGGTAGATGTGTTACCGTCAGGGGGAGGAGAGGGAACCAGCAGGCAGTGCAGGGATCCCCTGTGGCCGTTTCCCTCAACAACAGGTATACCGTTTTGGATACTGTGGCGGGGGACGACTTACCAGGGGTAAGCAATGGGGTACAGATATCTGGCACAGAGTCTGTCCCTGTTGCTCAGAAGGGAAGGGGGAAGAGGAGCAGAGCATTAGTCATTGGGGACTCCATAGTTAGGGGAACAGATAGGAGGTTCTGTGGGAAGGAGAGAAACTCACGGTTGGTGTATTGCCTCCCAGGTGCCAGGGTTCGTGATGTTTTGGATCGTGCTTTTGGGATCCTTAAGGGGGAGGGGGAGCAGCCCCTAGTCGTGGTCCACATAGGCACCAACGACATAGGTAGGAAGAGAGATGGGGATTTAAGGCAGAAATTCAGGGAGCTAGGGTGGAAGCTCAGAGCGAGAACAACCAGAGTTGTTATCTCTGGGTTGTTGCCCGTGCCACGTGCTAGCGAAGCGAGGAATAAGGAGAGAGAGGAGCTGAACACGTGGCTGCAGGGGTGGGGTAGGAGGGAGGGTTTTGGTTTCCTGGATAATTGATGCTCTTTCTGGGGTAGGTGGGAACTCTATAAACAGGATGGTCTTCACCTGAACCAGAGGGGTACCAATATCCTGGGGGGGGGGGGGAGATTTGCTAGTGCTCTTCGGGGGGGGGGGGGTTTAAACTAATTCAGCAGGGGAATGGGAACCTAAATTGTAGTTCCAGTGTACAGGATGTTGAGAGTAGTGAGGTAGGGGATAAGGTTACAGGGACGCAAGAGGGCACTGGCAAGCAAGAACTTGGTTTAAAGTGTGTCTACTTCAACGCCAGGAGCATCCGGAATAAGGTGGGTGAGCTTGCAGCATGGGCTGCTACCTGGGATCTCGATGTTGTGGCCATTTCGGAGACATGGGTAGAGCAGGGGCAGGAATGGATGTTGCAGGTTCCGGGGTTTAGATGTTTCAGTAAGAACAGAGAAGATGGGAAAAGAGGGTGGGAGGTGTGGCATTGTTAATCAAGGAGAGTATTAAAGCGGCAGAAAGGACGTTTGAGGACTCGTCTACTGAGGTAGTATGGGCTGAGGTTAGAAACAGGAGAGGAGAGGGCACCCTGTTGGGAGTTTTCTATAGACCTCTGAATAGTTCCAGAGATGTAGAGGAAAGGATAGCGAAGATGATTCTCGACAGGAGCGAGAGTAACAGGGTAGTTGTTATGGGGGACTTTAACTTTCCAAATATTGACTGGAAATACTATAGTTCGAGTACTTTAGATGGGTCAGTTTTTGTCCAGTGTGTGCAGGAGGGTTTTCTGACACAGTATGTAGAGAGGCCAACCAGGAGCGATGCCACATTGGGTTTGGTACTGGGTAATGAACCCGGCCAGGTGTTAGATTTAGATGTAGGTGAGCACTTTGGTGATAGTGATCACAATTCGGTTAGGTTTACCTTAGCGATGGGCAGGGACAGGTATATACCGCAGGGCAAGAATTATAGCTGGGGGAAAGGAAATTATGACGCGATTAAGCAAGATTTAGGATGCATAGGATGGGGAAGGAAACTGCAGGGGATGGGCACAATCGAAATGTGGAGCTTATTCAAGGAGCAGCTACTGCGTGTCCTTGATAAGTATGTACCTGTCAGGCAGGGAGGAAGTTGTCGAGCGAGGGAGCCATGGTTTACTAAAGAAGTTGGAGCGCTTGTCAAGAGGAAGAAGAAGGCTTATGTTAGGATGAGACGTGAAGGCTCAGTTAGGGCGCTTGAGAGTTACAAGCTAGCCAGGAAAGATCTAAATGGAGAGCTAAGAAGAGCGAGGAGAGGACACGAGAAGCCACTGGCGGATAGGATCAAGGAAAACCCTAAGGCTTTCTATAGGTATATCAGGAATAAAAGAATGACTGGAGTTAGATTAGGGCCACTCAAGGATAGTAGTGGGAAGTTGTGTGTGGAATCAGAGGAGATAGGGGAAGCGTTAAATGAATATTTTTCGTCAGTATTTACAGTAGAGAATGAAAATGTTGTCGAGGAGAATAATGAGATACAGACGACTAGGCAAGATGGGATTGAGGTTCACAAAGAGGAGGTGGTAGCAATTTTGGAAAGTGTGAAAATAGATAAGTCCCCTGGGCCAGATGGGATTTATCCTAGGATTCTCTGGGAAGCTAGGGAGGAGATTGCAGAGCCTTTGTCCTTGATCTTTATGTCGTCATTGTCGACAGGAGCAGTGCCGGAAGACTGGAGGATAGCAAATGTTGTCCCCTTGTTCAAGAAGAGGAGTAGAGACAGCCCTGGTAATTATAGACCTGTGAGCCTTACTTCGGTTGTGGGTAAAATGTTGGAAAAGGTTATAAGAGATAGTATTTATAATCATGTTGAAAAGAATAAGGTCATTAGAGATAGTCAGCACGGTTTTGCGAAGTGTAGGTCGTGCCTCACAAACCTTATTGAGTTTTTCGAGAAGGTGACCAAACAGGTGGATGAGGGTAAAGCCGTGGATGTGGTGTATATGTATTTCAGTAAGGCGTTTGATAAGGTTCCCCACGGTAGGCTATTGCAGAAAATACGGAAGTATGGGATTGAAGGTGATTTAGAGCTTTGGATCAGAAATTGGCTAGCTGAAAGAAGACAGAGGGTGGTGGTTGATGGCAAATGTTCATCCTGGAGTTTAGTTACTAGTGGTGTACCGCAAGGATCTGTTTTGGGGCCACTGGAGTTTGTCATTTTTATAAATGACCTGGATGAGGGTGTAGTAGGGTGGGTTAGTAAAGTTGCGGATGACATGAAGGTCGGTGGAGTTGTGGATAGTGCCGAAGGATGTTGTAGCTTACAGAGGGACATAGACAGGCTGCAGAGCTGGGCTGAGAGATGACAAATGGAGTTTAATGCGGAAAGGTGTGAGGTGATTCACTTTGGAAGGAGTAACAGGAATGCAGAGTACTGGGCGAATGGGAAGATTCTTGGTAGTGTAGATGAGCAGAGAGATCTTGGTGTCCAGGTACATAAATCCCTGAAAGTTGCCACCCAGGTTAATAGGGCTGTTAAGAACGCATATGGTGTATTAGCTTTTATTGGTAGGGGGATCGAGTTTCGGAGCCACGAGGTCATGCTGCAGCTGGACAAAACTCTGGTGCGGCCGCACCTGGAGTATTGCGTGCAGTTCTGGTCACCGCATTATAGGAAGGATGTGGAAGCTTTGGAAAGTGTGCAGAGGAGATTTACTAGGATGTTGCCTGGTATGGAGGGAAGGTCTTACGAGGAAAGGCTGAGGGACTTGAGGTTGTTTTCGTTCGAGAGAAGGAGGAGGAGAGGTGACTTAATAGTGACAAATAAGATAATCAGAGGGTTAGATAGGGTGGATAGTGAGAGTCTTTTTCCCCGGATGCTGATGACAAACACGAGGGGACATAGCTTTAAGTTGAGGGGTGATAGATATAGGACAGATGTTGGAGGTAGTTTCTTTGCTCAGAGAGTAGTAGGGGCGTGGAACGCCCTGCCTGCAACAGTAGTGGACTCGCCAACTTTAAGGGCTTTTAAGTGGTCATTGGATAGACATATGGAGGAAAATGGAATCGTGTAGGTCAGATGGTTTCACAGGCCGGCGCAACATCGAGGGCCGAAGGACCTGTACTGCGCTGTAATGTTCTCTGTTCTTTGTTCTACCTCTCTCCACTTTCTCCAATTACTCCAGTCTCCACTCTGCAGTTGCTGCAGCACAGGTGCAGCTGCTCCCCCTGATTGCTGGCAGGAAGTGCTTCAAATTACCCAGCCAGTCCCAGTGTTGTATCTGTCCTGGGAGTGTTTGATGGGGACAGTGCAGAGGGAGCTTTACTCTGTTTCTAACCCCATGCTGTCCCTGTTCTGGGAGTGTTTGATGGGGACAGTGTAGAGAAAGATTTACTCTGTATCTAACCTCTGTATTTGACTCTCCAACTTTAAGGGCATTTAAGTGGTCATTGAATAGACATATGGATGAAAATGGAATAGTATAGGTCTGATGGTTTCACAGGTCAGCGCAACATCGAGGGCCGAAGGTCCTGTACTGCGCTGTCATGTTCGAATTCTAACCCAATTATTTTTCTCTTTTTTCTTTTCTTACCCCCGTTTTTTAAACTTGTGTTGAACTGAACCGTTGAGAGGCAGCTTGAATCTGTATCTAAGCTGTGCTGCCCCTGCCATAAACTTCAGCACAAATAAAATTCCTGTCCAAACTCGCGCCAATTTAAAGGCCTGCTCAAGTCACAAACAAAAACCCGACCTGAATCCGACGGAACCACATGGGACCCGAGCCCGACCCGGCCCAGGTCCCTCCATTTTGCCCCGAGACCGACCCGACCCGACCCAAGCCCAAAGGTCGAGTTCGGAAGAGTGGACCGACACATGTCATCGGGTCCCATCGGGTTCGGGTCGGGTAACATTCCTTTGCACCAAGTCCCGTTCATCTATCACTGCAATGCTCACTGGCTTACGTTGGTTCCTGATCCAGTAATGCCTCGATTTTAAAATTCTCATCATAGCTTTCTGACCCATCTCATTCCGAACTACTCAGAAATGAAACTGCCTCCTGAAAATACTAAATGTTGGTTTGTTTGAGGAAACACCTTCACAACACGGACTGCTGTGGTTCAAGATGAAGGCCCACCATTTTCTCATGGCAACCAGGGATGGGGAAGTAATGCTGGCCTTCCTTGTCAGTATCACCCATATCCTGAGAACAGATAGACAGGAAATAAAATAGGAATAAAATCAATGAATTTGTAATTGACTGATTGAAACCAGGCGAGGTCTGTGATCAGAGAGAGATGTCATAATCCGATAAACAAATTGTCAACACAATTTATCTCACCAGCCCTTTGTGCTTGTCTTTCTGCTGTTGTCTTCATCAGAAAACAAGTAACGATTAATCTCGGGATTAAAAAACTGCTGAATGTCAATTGTACACATAAGATACGTACTCAATGATTTCTGTTATCAGACATCAGAGAATCACATAGCACAGGAGGAGACTATTTAACAAATCGTACCAGCTCCAGCTCCAATGATTCCTCTCCCCTGTTCTTTTCTCCCAGTCCAGAAAATCACCCTGTTAGTATTGATCCAATTCCCGACTGAAAGCTTCTGTTAAATCTGCTTCCACAACCCTTTCAGGAAGTGAATTCCAAATCATATACACTCGCTGTGTAAATAAATGAAAATCTCCTCATCTCTCCTCTGTTTGTTTGTTAATCAACATTAAACTGTGTTCTCTGGTTACTGAACCTTCATCCAGTGAAACCAGATTCTCCTTATTTATTCTAGAAAAACACATCATCATTTTCAGCCCCTCGATTAAATCTTCCTTTTATCTTCTCTGCTCTAAGGAGAACAATCCCAGCTTCTCTCCACATAACTGAAGTCCCTCATCCCTGTTACCATTCTAGTATATCACCTAGACACCATCTCCAAGGCCTTGGAATCCTTCATAAAGTGTGGTGTCCAGAATGGGACACAATATTCCAGCTGAGGCTTTAACAGTCATTTATCTAGTCTTCGCAGAATGTTCTTGTGTTGTTATTTTTTGATTCTTTGCTTCTAGTTATAATTCTAACGACCCCCTATGCCTTTTTAAATCCTTGACCACTTGTTCAGCCACCATCGAAGATGTCTGTACATACACTCCCAGACTCTGTGCTCCTGTACCATCTTTTAAATGGTGCAGTTCAGTTTCTATTCTCTCCCCTTATTATCCCTCACAAAATAATCACTTCCCCAGTACTATGTGTTAAATTCTATTCACCATGTGTATTCTCATTTCACCATGAGACTGTCCATGTCCTCCTTAATCCTGCGACTATCTACCACACTAGTGACAGCATTTATGATTTACATGTCATCTGCAAGAGTTGAAATTATGTTTTTGTTTTACTCTAAGTCTATGGCATTTATATATTTATCTATATGTCAGGACGAGCACTGTTTCTAATATCGACCCCTGAGATACAGCACTGTATAATCCCCCTGCCCCAGTCTGAACAATGTCTGTTCACCACTTCTCTCTGCTTTCTGTCCCTGAGTCAGTGTCATATCCACACTTTCTTTTTTTTCTTTTGGGCCTCCTTATCTCGAGAGACAATGGATATGCGCCTGGAGGTGGTCAGTGGTTTGTGAAGCAGCGCCTGGAGTGGCTATAAAGGCCAATTCTGGAGTGACAGGCTCTTCCACAGGTGCTGCAGAGAAATTTGTTTGTTGGGGCTGTTGCACAGTTGGCTCTCCCCTTGCGCCTCTGTCTTTTTTCCTGCCAACTACTAAGTCTCTTCGACTCGCCACAATTTAGCCCTGTCTTTATGGCTGCCCGCCAGCTCTGGCGAATGCTGGCAACTGACTCCCACGACTTGTGATCAATGTCACACGATTTCATGTCGCGTTTGCAGACGTCTTTATAACGGAGACATGGACGGCCGGTGGGTCTGATACCAGTGGCGAGCTCGCTGTACAATGTGTCTTTGGGGATCCTGCCATCTTCCATGCGGCTCACATGGCCAAGCCATCTCAAGCGCCGCTGACTCAGTAGTGTGTATAAGCTGGGGGTGTTGGCCGCTTCAAGGACTTCTGTGTTGGAGATATAGTCCTGCCACCTGATGCCAAGTATTCTCCGAAGGCAGCGAAGATGGAATGAATTGAGACGTCGCTCTTGGCTGGCATACGTTGTCCAGGCCTCGCTGCCGTAGAGCAAGGTACTGAGGACACAGGCCTGATACACTCGGACTTTTGTGTTCCGTGTCAGTGCGCCATTTTCCCACACTCTCTTGGCCAGTCTGGACATAGCAGTGGAAGCCTTACCCATGCGCTTGTTGATTTCTGCATCTAGAGACAGGTTACTGGTGATAGTTGAGCCTAGGTAGGTGAACTCTTGAACCACTTCCAGAGCGTGGTCGCCAATATTGATGGATGGAGCATTTCTGACGTCCTGCCCCATGATGTTCGTTTTCTTGAGGCTGATGGTTAGGCCAAATTCATTGCAGGCAGACGCAAACCTGTCGATGAGACTCTGCAGGCATTCTTCAGTGTGAGATGTTAAAGCAGCATCGTCAGCAAAGAGGAGTTCTCTGATGAGGACTTTCCGTACTTTGGACTTCGCTCTTAGACGGGCAAGGTTGAACAACCTGCCCCCTGATCTTGTGTGGAGGAAAATTCCTTCTTCAGAGGATTTGAACGCATGTGAAAGCAGCAGGGAGAAGAAAATCCCAAAAAGTGTGGGTGCGAGAACACAGCCCTGTTTCACACCACTCAGGATAGGAAAGGGCTCTGATGAGGAGCCACCATGTTGAATTGTGCCTTTCATATTGTCATGGAATGAGGTGATGATACTTAGTAGCTTTGGTGGACATCCGATCTTTTCTAGTAGTCTGAAGAGACCACGTCTGCTGACGAGGTCAAAGGCTTTGGTGAGATCAATGAAAGCAATGTAGAGGGGCATCTGTTGTTCACGGCATTTCTCCTGTATCTGACGAAGGGAGAACAGCATGTCAATAGTCGATCTCTCTGCACGAAAGCCACACTGTGCCTCAGGGTAGACGCGCTCGGCCAGCTTCTGGAGCCTGTTCAGAGCGACTCGAGCAAAGACTTTCCCCACTATGCTGAGCAGGGAGATTCCACGGTAGTTGTTGCAGTCACCGCGGTCACCTTTGTTTTTATAGAGGGTGATGATGTTGGCATCGCGCATGTCCTGGGGTACTGCTCCCTCGTCCCAGCACAGGCATAGCAGTTCATGTAGTGCTGAGAGTATAGCAGGCTTGGCACTCTTGATTATTTCAGGGGTAATGCTGTCCTTCCCAGGGGCTTTTCCGCTGGCTAGGGAATCAATGGCATCACTGAGTTCCGATTTGGTTGGCTGTATGTCCAGGGCTTCTGGAGCCTGTTCAGAGCGACTCGAGCAAAGACTTTCCCCACTATGCTGAGCAGGGAGATTCCACGGTAGTTGTTGCAGTCACCGCGGTCACCTTTGTTTTTATAGAGGGTGATGATGTTGGCATTGCGCATGTCCTGGGGTACTGCTCCCTCGTCCCAGCACAGGCATAGCAGTTCATGTAGTGCTGAGAGTATAGCAGGCTTGGCACTCTTGATTATTTCAGGGGTAATGCTGTCCTTCCCAGGGGCTTTTCCGCTGGCTAGGGAATCAATGGCATCACTGAGTTCCGATTTGGTTGGCTGTATGTCCTGGGCGGCACAGTGGCGCAGTGGTTAGCACCGCAGCCTCACAGCTCCAAGGACCCGGGTTCGATTCCGGGTACTGCCTGTGTGGAGTTTGCAAGTTCTCCCTGTGTCTGCGTGGGTTTTCTCCGGGTGCTCCGGTTTCCTCCCACAAGCCAAAAGACTTGCAGGTTGATAGGTAAATTGGCCATTATAAATTGTCACTAGTATAGGTAGGTGGTAAGGAAATATAGGGACAGGTGGGGATGTTTGGTCGGAATATGGGATTAGTGTAGGATTAGTATAAATGGGTGGTTGATGTTCGGCACAGACTCGGTGGGCCGAAGGGCCTGTTTCAGTGCTGTATCTCTAATCTAATCTAATCCATGACTGGTAGAGGCTGGGCTGCATTGAGGGCAGTCTCAGTGACAGCATTCTCCCTGGAGTACAGTTCTAGGTAGTGCTCAACCCAGCGGTCCATCTGTTTGCGTTGGTCAGTGATTATGTCCCCCGATTTAGATTTGAGGGGGGTGATCTTCTTGATGGTTGGCCCAAGAGCTCTCTTCATGCCATCATACATTCCTCTGATGTTTCCGGTGTCTGAGGCCAGCTGAATATGACTGCATAGGTGTTGCCAGTAGTCGTTTGCGCAACGCCTAGCTGTTCTTTGTGCAGTACTTCTGGCTGCTTTAAGTGCTGCGGATGTTAAATCGCTGGGGGCTTTCTTGTAGTTCAAAAGTGCAATGCGCTTAGCGGCTATGACAGGTTCCAGCTCTTCATTATGAGATTGAAACCAGTCTGCATTTCTCTTCGCACTTTTGCCGTAGGTGGTCAAAGCTGACTCATAGATGGCGTCTCTGATGTGGGCCCACTTGGTCTCAGCATCCCCTGTGGGAGTGTTTTGAAGGGCTGTTACAAGTGAATTTAGAAATTTTTGTAACAGCTGCGGGTGAGAAATTCTGCTCGTGTTGATGCGCGGGTGGCCCTTCTGCTTGGAATGATGCAACTTCTTTGGTCTGAGTCTAACCTTGCTGCACACCAGGGAGTGGTCGGTGTCGCAGTCCGCACTGTGGAAGCTGCGTGTGATTTGAACACTGTTTAAGGCGGCTCGCCTTGTGACAATGAGGTCTAGCTGGTGCCAACGACGTGATCTTGGGTGCCTCCATGAAACCTGGTGACAGGGTTTAGTGTGAAAGAACGAGTTGGTGATGCAGAGGTTATGATAGGTACACAACTCAAGCAGTCTCTGCCCGTTCTCATTCATCCTTCCAACGCCATAGCGCCCAAGGCAGGAGGGCCATGAGTCATGGTCGGCCCCAACCCTGGCATTAAAGTCCCCCAGCAGGAATAGGTGTTCGGTGTTGGGGATGCTGCTAATGATGTTATGGAGTTGTTCATAGAACTGGTCTTTAGCTTCAGGTGCGGAACAGAGTGTTGGAGCATAGATGCTGAGTAGGTGTACTGGACCAGAGGTGGTGAGCAGTCGGATGGACAGTATGCGTTCCGAGCCATTTGAGGGAGGCTCTATCATGCTGAGCAAGGAGTTTCTGATGGCGAAGCCCACTCCATGCTGTCTTGGTTCTTCAGGATACCTGCCCTGCCAGAAGAAGGTGTAGTCTTGCTCTGCTAGAGAGCCACTCGCGGGGAGGCGAGTCTCCTGAAGTGCTGCAATGTCCACATTGAGTCTACTGAGCTCGTTGTTAATGATGGCGGTCTTCCGAGAATCGTTGATTTGTGTAAGGTCTTCCGACAGGCCAGGACACATAGTTCTGACGTTCCAGCTTGCAAAGCGAAGGGCTGGTACCTTCTTTCCTTTTTTCATGTTGTTTGGTGCGGTGTATCAGTCCACCTTTCGGGCAATGACCCTGAGCTCCAAGCACCCATTGAAGCAGGCAGACTGTGGCGGGACAGAACCTTATTGACCGGGGGCTGCCCGGTTTGAGGCGGGCGGTAGCTGTCCAGTGAGGTGCAATGACCTCTCCCACCGACAAAGGCAACCCGTGGCGCCCAGTTTCTACGCCAATTTATCTGGACTTATAACCCGTAACTGCTGCCTTCCGTGTTGTTTCAGTCGCTGTGAGGCAACTATGGAGTGACCTCTCCATGGCGCATGCCTGGGCAAATTTATGGAGGTTGAGAGTTGCCCAGTCGTCAAAACCCCCCTCTCGGCCTTTCTGGTGGGGTCCAAAGGAGTGCAGGACACGACGTTTGGCACCAGTATGGCTGCAGGAACTGCCGGAAACATGCCAAAGGTGACACATGACCGCCTACGGGGTTCCGCTCCGGATTTTCTGTTAGGGTTTACTCCCTTAGCCTTGGTCTCTCCCGAGACGCCCACAAGGCAGTGGGGTTGTTGGGGCCCCTACACAGGTGTAGGATGGTGCCGGTGGGAGGAGGGGATGCAAGGGGGAGGGGTAGAGGGAGGGGGTGGGGGGGTGCAGGGGAAGGGGGTGCGGGGTGAAGATGGTGCGAGGGGGGGCGGGCTGGGACGGGGTTGTGAGGGGGTGAGCTGAGAGGGTGGAGCAGGGAAGGGGACGGGGGTGGGGGGGTGGAAGGGGATTAAAGGGGGGGGAGGGGGGGTGGAATCTGGTGCAGGTAATAAGCCATTTCCTCAGTGCCCACCATCGACGTCCGGAAAGCTCATCCACGTCCTTCGGGAGGTGAAGCATCATTTGGCAGACTTAGAGGTGGTTACATTTGCTAAGGGTTTTTTTTTTTTTGCAGTGGTTTAAATAAAGGCATGCAGCATTGCCGACAGTGCGCTGCAGATGCTCTCCGAGCCATCTCCCGCGGGTGCTTTGAAGTTGCGGCCGGGGGGGCCGTTCGTGGATTTTTTGGGTGTTCGGGGCACCTTTTCACAGGACTTCTCTCGGGTCCCGCAGCTCCTTCTTCACCTCAATGGACTTACCGCATGCCGTGGCTGCAGACACTCTGGACTGTGAAGACAGCAGGATCGGAGATTAAAGTATCGGCAGCTGTTCTCGTCAGTTTCATCCGGATCAATTTCATTGAGAAAACAAAGAGCAGGTGTGGCTGGGGGAGGGCAGTGGGCCCAGGTAACATACACTAAACTAACTGTTAACTTTTAGATAGGGCTAAAATGAACTGATTTAAAGAGCCAGGGGAATTTAAACAGTTTAAGAGGGCAGATTGGGGGAGAAAACGTTAGGGATGGGAGCAGATGGCCATGGATAGAGTTGAACAGCAAGGGAGCTTCCTAGGGAGCTTCCAGCCCAGGAGCCATCTTGAAATATTTTTTTTTAATTTTTTTATCCACACTATCACTGTCACATTAATCCATGTCTTCCATTTTCATAACAAGTCCATTAAATGTCATTTGCTTATAGGTCTTTTGAAAGTCTATATACATAACACTAAACACACTATCCTCATCAGCTCTCCCAGTTCTGTCATCAACGAACTTGATCAGGATTATCAGACATGATTTTCCATTAACCTATCCGGCCTGTTTGTCAATTATTATCCCATGTTTTTCCAAGGGTTATATATTTTTGTACTGGGTTATGGCCTCTAGAAATTTCCAACCACCGACATTACACTGACTGGTCAGTAGTTGCAGGGATTATCTTATCTCTCCTTTTTAAAACAGGATGTAACATTTACAACCCTTCAGTCCTCTGTCACCACTCTTTTATCCAAGGAGGATTGGAAGATTCTGGCCAGTGTCTTTGGTATTTCCACCATTCCTTCCCTCAGCAACCCTCACTCATCCCATCCAGACCAGCTAAATGTTCTACGTTATTGTGGTACAAAAATACTGGATTGAAAGGGGTTAACTCAACCTGTTTGTTCAGTGACTGTAATTAATGTCAGTCTCTTTGGACACTCATTGTGTCACTGGAGGGTTTCCCTCTTCTATTAATAAGGGTCTTCATTTAATGTCTTACCCATAGTGTCAGCTGGAGCATCAAACCCGGCACTTACAGGGATCAGTGGCTCCAGAGAGAGGGAGAGGATAGATCAGAATCTACGAGCGGTAGATTGGAATGTTACAACAATGGGTCAGAATCTGAGAACAATAGATTGGAATGTTACAACAATGGGTCAGAATCTGAGAACAATAGATTGGAATGTTATAACAATGGACAGCAGGAGTTTCTCCTTTTGGTTTGGTTTAGTTACTGCAGATTATACTTGGCTAACATTAGTTCGGCGGATCTATTATGCACTGAAGATGATTCAAACAATTTACTATCCTTTCCTCGCTATTATTGGTGTCCCCGGTAAGTCTCTGTATCCAACTATTAGATTCATAAACTATATTTCAGTGAATTAGGGTTCTTGTCATTTAAATCGTGAGAAGACTGAATCCATTGTCTTCACTTTCTGTCACAAACTCCATTCCCTCTCCACGATCTGTAATCCCCTCACTGAGGCTGAACCAGGAAGTTTACAGCCTCTGGTATCTTTAATGCTGAGCTCAGTTCACCCCCATATTAACTCCACCTCCAACCCTACATATTGATACAGCCAGGTGATGAGGGTTCACAGTCGGTCCTCTTGTCCTTCCTCTTATTTGACCGCAATCGTGTTTGTTCTTTTTTAACGGTGGATGTATTTACCATTTTTGTGATGTTTTACTTTTTACCTTTGGTGAAATAGTGAAGGAACCAATCGGAAAGGTTTCTTGAGTTTAACCATGAAAGAGGTGAGTTCAATACACTTAATATCTAAACCCAATCAAAATAAAATAATAAAAACATACGTTATACATTTATGCTGTCACTGACCCAAGAATCTCACGTACACAAATAGATTACAGAATAAGAAGTAAAATCGTGGCTGGATTAGAGTCCAGAATAAATCAACGGTCGAATTTGAATGCGGAATGCATGCTCAAAGACAGGATTCTTGTTAGTGTGGAGGAACAGAGGGATCTTGGGGTCCATGTCCATAGATCGCTCAAAGTTGCCACCCAAGTTGATAGTGTTGTAAAGAAGGCGTATGGTGTGTTGGCTTTCATTAACAGGGGGATTGAGTTTAAGAGCCACGAGGTTATGCTGCAGCTCCATAAGGCCCTGGTTCGTCCACACTTGGAATATTGTGTTCAGTTCTGGTCGCCTCATTATTGGAAGGATGTGGAAGCTTTAGAGAGGGTGCAGAGGAGATTTACCAGGATGCTGCCTGGACTGGAGGGCATGTCCTCCGAAGAAAGATTGAGGGAGCTAGGGCTTTTCTAATTGGAGCGAAGAAGGATGAGATGTGACTTGATAGAGGGGTACAAGATGATGAGAGGCATAGATAGAGTGGATAGTCAGAGACTTTTTCCCAAGGTGGAAAGGGCTATCACCAGGGGGCATAATTTTAAGGTGATTGGAGGAAGGTTTCGGGGAGATGTCAGAGGTAGGTTCTTTACACAGAGAGTGGTGGGTGCGTGGAATGTGCTGCCAGCGGTGGTGGTAGAAGCAGATACATTAGGGGCATTTAAGCGACTCTTGGATAGGTACATGGATGATAGTAGAATGAAGGGTAGGTAGCTAGATGGATCTTAGAGTAGGTTAAAGGTTCGGCACAACATCGTGGGTCGAAGGGCCTGTACTGTGCTGTTCTGTTCTATGTTCTATGTTCGAAAACATAATATGCAGTCTGTGAGGTTTGATAAATCCCTGATCTTCCGGCTGAAGTTGTACTCTTGAAGTCTTTGGTTGGTCGAAGTGCCCGTTGTGACTGATCCACATGGTTCAGGATTTTCTTGAAGGCAGACTGGTAGGTGGCCTTTTTACCCTGGTGCCTCAGTCTGTAGCAATCTGTAGGATTGGAGGGTCCACAGTCGCTGATGGTGTTCAAACTTGTGATGTCATCTGGTGAGAGACAGAAAGAGAACGGGGCTTGGGGTTGGGGGGTGGCTAGGGGAGGGGGGAAGGAGACCACCCTTCTGCTTCTGCCAGTTTGAATCACTGGTTTGTCTGTCTTTGTACAGGGGAAACTGGCAGCTTTCACAGAGATGGTCAGACGGTCTCATGGCTGCCTCAATATATTTTCCGGAGCCTTCTAATGAGATTCAAGGTGAGGAGTTGCCATCTCCCTAGAGCTCAGGATGCCATTGTTGACACTTGGAGTAGTTTACGCTTTCAAGGTCAGTGTGTCAGGATGTCCTTGAATTCCATGCTAATGAACGCAATCTTAGCAAATTCAGTCTCAAGAGCAAGGCATTATTTTGGGTCCAGGCTCATCCGACATGTGTCTCCTGTTGGAGACGTTGGAATGTGAAAAGGTGCTTCAGATACAAATTGCAGTGGCCATCTTGGCTGCCAGTTTCTTGCAGGATTTTTTCCATTAAAACTTGAATGTAAGTTTCCAACTGATGAATTAAAATTCCTCATTGGCGTATCGTGTTTCCGTGACACCAATAACACCTCTTTAATATGTGCCTCAGCCTACTAGCTGCGCAAACCCTCATCGTGACATTGTTAAATCCACACTTGACTCTTCCAATTCTATCCTGGTCATCTTCCAATTATAAATCCATAAAATGATGTGAACTGCACAGATGGCCACTTTTATTGTGGTCCGCACAGTGTCCCATGTTGGGCAGGGATCTAGCCTGGGTGCCATGTATGTGTTGTTAGTGTGAGGAGGCAAAGAACAAAAGAACAAAGATAATTACAGCACAGGAACAGGCCCTTCGGCCCTCCAAGACTGCGCCGATCCAGATCCTCTCTCTAAACATGTCGCCTATTTTCTAAGGTTCTGTATCTCTTTTCTTCCTGCCCATTCATGTATCTGTCTAGATACATCTTAAAAGACTCCATCGTGCCCGCGTCTACCACCTCCGCTGGCAACGCGTTCCAGGTGCCCACCACCCTCTGCGTAAACAACTTTCCACGCATATCCCCCCTAAACATTTCCCCTTTCACTTTGAACTCGTGTCCTCTAGTAATTGAAACCCCCACTCTGGGAAAAAGCATCTTGCTGTCCACCCTGTCTATACCTCTCATGATTTTGTACACCTCAATCAGGTCCCCCCTCAACCTCCGTCTTTCTAATGAAAATAATCCTAATCTACTCAACCTCTCTTCATAGCTAGCGCCCTCCATACCAGGCAACATCCTGGTGAACCTCCTCTGCACCCTCTCCAAAGCATCCACATCCTTTTGATAATGTGGCGACCAGAACTGTACGCAGTATTCCAAATGTGGCCGAACCAAAGTCCTATACAACTGTAACATGAGCTGCCAACTCTTGTACTCAATGCCCCGTCCGATGAAGGAAAGCATGCCGTATGCCTTCTTGACCACTCTATTTACCTGCGTTGCCACCTTCAGGGAACAGTGGACCTGAACACCCAAATCTCTCTGGACATCAATTTTCCCCAGGACTTTTCCATTTACTGTATAGTTCACTCTTGAATTGGATCTTCCAAAATGCATCACCTCGCATTTGCCCTGATTGAACTCCATCTGCCATTTCTCTGCCCAACTCTCTAATCTATCTATATTCTGCTGTATTCTCTGACAGTCCCCTTCACTATCTGCTCCTCCACCAATCTTAGTGCCGTCTGCAAACTTGCTAATCAGTCCACCTATGCTTTCCTCCAAATCATTAATGTATATCACAAACAACAGTGGTCCCAGCACGGATCCCTGTGGAACACCACTGGTCACACGTCTCCATTTTGAGAAACTCCCCTCTACTGTTACTCTCTGTCTCCTGTTGCCCAGCCAGTTCTTTATCCATCTAGCTAGTACACCTTGGACCCCAAGCGCCTTCACTTTCTCCATCAGCCTGCCATGGGGAACCTTATCAAACGCCTTACTGAAGTCCATGTATATGACATCGACAGCCCTTCCCTCATCAATCAACTTTGTCACTTCCTCAAAGAATTCTATTAAGTTGGTAAGACATGACCTTCCCTGCACAAAACCATGTTGCCTATCACTGATGAGCCCATTTTCTTCCAAATGGGAATAGATCCTATCCCTCAGTAACTTCTGCAGCAGCTTCCCTACCACTGACGTCAGGCTCACCGGTCTATAATTACCTGGATTATCCCTGCTACCCTTCTTAAACAAGGGGACAACATTAGCAATTCTCCAGTCCTCCAGGACCTCACCCGTGTTTAAGGATGCTGCAAAGATATCTGTTAAGGCCCCAGCTATTTCCTCTCTCGCTTCCCTCAGTAACCTGGGATAGATCCCATCCGGACCTGGGGACTTGTCCACCTTAATGCCCTTTAGAATACCCAACACTTCCTCCCTCCTTATGCCGACTTGACCTAGAGTAATCAAACATCTGTTCCTAACCTCAACATCCGTCATGTCCCTCTCCTCGGTGAATACCGATGCAAAGTACTCGTTTAGAATCTCACCCATTTTCTCTGAGTCCAAGCATAACATTCCTCCTTTGTCCTTTAGTGGGCCAATCCTTTCTCTAGTTACCCTCTTTCTCCTTATATATGAATAAAAGGCTTTGGGATTTTCCTTAACCCTGTTTGCTAAAGATATTTCATGTCCCCTTTTAGCCCTCTTAATTCCTCGTTTCAGATTGGTCCTACATTCCCGATATTCTTTCAAAGCTTCGTCTTTCATCAGCCGCCTACACCTTATGTATGCTTCCTTTTTCCTCTTAGCTAGTCTCACAATTTCACCTGTCATCCATGGTTCCCTAATCTTGCCATTTCTATCCCTCATTTTCGCAGGAACATGTCTCTCCTGAACGCTAATCAACCTCTCTTTAAAAGCCTCCCACATATCACATGTGGATTTACCTTCAAACAGCTGCTCCCAGTCTACATTTCCCAGCTCCTGCCGAATTTTGGTGTAGTTGGCCTTCCCCCAATTTAGCACTCTTCCTTTAGGACCACTCTCGTCTTTGTCCATGAGTATTTTAAAGCTTACGGAATTGTGATCACTATTCCCAAAGTAGTCCCCTACTGAAACTTCAACAACCTGGCCGGGCTCATTCCCCAACACCAGGTCCAGTATGGCCCCTTCCCGAGTTGGACTATTTACATACTGCTCTAGAAAACCTTCCTGGATGCTCCTTACAAATTCTGCTCCATCTGGACCTCTAACACTAAGCGAATCCCAGTCAATGTTGGGAAAATTAAAATCTCCTATCACCACCACCCTGTTGCTCCTACATCTTTCCATAATCTGTTTACATATTTGTACCTCTATCTCACGCTCGCTGTTGGGAGGCCTGTAGTACAGCCCCGACATTGTTACCGCACCCTTCCTATTTCTGAGTTCTGTCCATATTGCCTCACTGCTCGAGTCCTCCATAGTGCCCCCCTTCAGCACAGCTGTGATATCCTCTTTGACCAGTAATGCAACTGCTCCACCCCTTTTACCTCCCTCTCTATCCCGCCTGAAGCATCGATATCCTGGGATATTTAGTTGCCAATCATGCCCTTCCCTCAACCAAGTCTCAGTAATAGCAATAACATCATACTCCCAGGTACTAATCCAAGCCCTAAGTTCATCTGCCTTACCTACTACACTTCTTGCATTAAAACAAATGCATCTCAGACCACCAGTCCCTTTATATTCATCATCTGCTCCCTGCCTGTTCTTCCCCTTAGTCACACTGACTTCATTATCTAGTTCCTTACAGGCTTTTGTTACTACCTCCTTACTGTCAACTGGCCTCAATTGGTTCCCATCCGCCTGCCACATTAGTTTAAACCCTCCCCAACAGCGTTAGCAAAAGCACCTCCAAGGACATTGGTTCCAGTCCGGCCCAGGTGTAGACCATCCAATTTGTAATAGTCCCACCTCCCCCAGAACCGGTCCCAATGTCCCAAAAATCTGAACCCCTCCTTCCTGCACCATCTCTCAAGCCACGCATTCATCCTGACTATTCTTTCATTTTTACTCTGACTATCACGTGGCACTGGTAGTAATCCTGAGATTACTACCTCTGAGGTCTTACTTTTTAACTTGGCTCCTAACTCCCTAAACTCTGCTTGTAGGACCTCATCCCGTTTTTTACCTATATCATTAGTCCCTATGTGCACAATGACAACTGGCTGTTCACCCTCCCCCTTTAGAATGTTCTGCAGCCGATCTGAGACATCCCTGACCCGTGCACCTGGGAGGCAACATACCATTCGGGAGCCTCGTTTTCGACCACAGAACCGCCTATCTACTCCCCTTACAATCGAATCCCCTACGACTATAGCCCTTCCACACTTTTTCCCGCCCTTCTGAACAGCAGAGCCAGCCACGGTGCCATGGACCTGGCTACTGCTGCCTTCCCCTTGTGAGCCATCTCCCCCAACAGTATCCAAAACGGTATACTTGTTTTGGAGGGAGATGACCGCAGGGGACTCCTGCGCTGCCTTCCTGCTCTTTCTCTGCCTTTTGGTCACCCATTCCCTTTCTCCCTCAGCAATCCTAATCTGCAGTGTGACCAATTCACTAAACGTGCGATCCACGACCTCCTCAGCATCGCGCATGCTCCAAAGTGAGTCCATCCGCAGCTCGAGAGCCGTCATGCGGTCTAACAAGAGCTGCAGTTGGACACACTTCCTGCACGTGAAGGAGTCAGGGACATCAGCCATGTCCCTGAGCTCCCACATTGAGCAAGAGGAGCATGACACGGGTCTGAGATCTCCTGCCATTTTTAATCTCAAGCTTAACTTAGTTAAATGAAAAAGGAACGAAAAGTTTTTACCAATCACAATAAAACCAGAGAAACCGAAAAAGCCTTACCTTATGAACACCCCACCGAGTCCTTTTTTTTTGGTTAGAGGAGGAGGGCGGGTGGGAGACACGACAAGTGTGGTGTCTCGGGTTCAGAAACCGTCCAAATATATAGTGTTTTACTTACCCAGCAGCCCCCTGGCCTCCGCCGAAAAACAAAAGGAAATTAAATTTACTTTCAAACTGACCTTCCCAGCTGCTCACTCGCTCACTCTCTGCTCCCGAAAAAGCTGCTGCAATGAAAGGAAAGTTATTTTAAACCGCCCAAATATATAGTGTTTTACTTACCCAGCAGCCCCCTGGCCTCCGCCGAAAAACAAAAGGAAATTAAATTTACTTTCAAACTGACCTTCCCAGCTGCTCACTCGCTCACTCTCTGCTCCCGAAAAAGCTGCTTCCCTGCTGCTCACTCGTTAGTACTGATGTCAATCAGCCATTTTGGCAGGATTGATGTACGATTTTGAAACTTGCTCTGTGCATGTCCACTGACCACCTGTGTAAGTCACTCTCAGCTGAGCATTCATTCAGCAGCACGAGGAACCACCGCACCTCCACCCCCCCACCACCCCCCATCCACCCCCCATCCCCACCACCACCCCCCAAAGTTATTTTATAGGATCAGGCATCCAACTTACAGGTGAGGGGCTTTAGACTTAGTTCTGTTATTGTAAAGTTAGTGGAGGTCCTCTGGATGGTTTTCTGGAGGTTGTGTTGTGAGCTGCTGCAGACATTCAGGGAGAACAGAGGATATGGTGACCCAACACTGGACGAGGTATTGGGATTGTAGTTAAAGTGTCTCTGGGTCTGACTCATGACCAACAAATGGAGTAGAGGCTGCAGAGAGGGGAGTCTCTGTAAAGAGAAAAGAGGAGGGGGCTCTGCCCTACCCACCTGGGGTGTTCCAAGGGCATTTCTTCTACCTACACCTAACCCAGGAGCAGTGTGTGAGGTGACTCTGATTCAATAAGGAGGTGGTCACAGAGCTGTGTCAACTCCTGTAACACGACCTGGAGCTTCACACCAGGGTGGGGACGGAGCTGTCAGTGGCCGTTAAAGTCACAGTTCCATTGATCTTCACTGCATCCGGATCTTTCCCCAGGCAGGAGTGGGCGGCATATCCAACAGATTCACAGAGAGTCAGAGTCGTTTACGAAATAGGAGGAGGCCATTCGGCCCCTCTGTACCAGCTCTCTGTGGAACAATCGAGTCAGTCCCACTCCCCCACTCAATCCCCGTATCCCTGCAAGTTCATTTCCTTCAGATGTCCATCCGGTTTCCTTTTGAAATCATTGATTGTCTCGGCTTCCACCACACTCACGGGCTGTGAGTTCCAGCTGATTAACATCCACTGTGTAAAAAAGTTCTTCCTCCTATTCCCCCTGCATCTCTTACCCAAAACCTTCCATCTGTGTCCCCTAGTCCGTGTTTCATCAGTTAATGGGAACAATGTTTCCTTGTCTATCTTCTCTCAACCGATCATAATCTTGTACACTTCTATCAAATCTCTCTCAATCTCCTTTATTCCAGGGACAGCAACTCCATCTTCTCCAAACTAACCTTGTAACTAAAATACCCCAATCCCTGGAAGCATTCCAGTCGAATCATAGAAAGTTAAGGCACAGAAAGCAGCCACTTGGCCCATCTTGTCTGCGCCAGCCAGAAAATGATCCATCTATTCTAATCCCATCTTTCAGCATTTGGTGCGTAGACCTGCAGATTACAGCACTTAAGGTGGATATCCAGACTATGTTTGAATGAGTTGAGGGTTTCTGACTCAACTACCCTTTCAGGTAGTGAATTGCAGACCCAGCACCACCCTCATCTCCTTTCTGATCTTTCTACCAATCACATTAACTCTATTCCCCCTCTTCGATGTTATGGTGAATAGATTCTTCACCTCCACTCTATCCAGGTCCTTTACAATTTTGTGCATTTCAATCAGATCACCCCTCAGCCTTCTCTGTTTCAAGGAGAACAACCCCAGCCTATCTAATCTTTCTACATAGCTGCAGTTTTCCAGTCCTGGCAACATCCTCGTAAATCTCCTCTGTACCCTCTGGAGTGCAATTACATCCCTTCTGTACTGAGGTGACCAGAACTATACACAGTACTCAAGTTGTGGCCTAACCCATGAGTTATACAGCCCCAGCCTAACCTCCCTGTTCTTGTATTCTGTACCTGGGCTGATAAAGGAAAGCATTCCATATGCCACGTTGTCGAACACTCCTGCTATCTTCAGGGATGTGTGGAAATTCAATCCAGGGTCCCTCACTTTCTCTACACTTCTCAGTATTTTGCCATCAATCCTGTATTCCTTTGCCTTGTTTCACCTCCCTAAATGCATCAGATCATACTTCTGCAAGTTGAATTCCTTTTGCCACGTTTCTGCCCATCTGACCAGGCCATCACTATCTTTCTGTCGTCTACAGCTACCCTCCTCACTCGCTACCACATGGTCAATCTTTGTGTCATCTGCAAACGTCTTGATAATGCCCCCTACATTTAAGTCCAAATCATTAATATAGACCACAAAAAGCGAGGGATCCAGTACTGAGCCCTGCGGAACGCCACTGGAAACAGCCTTCCAGTCTCGAAAACAGCCGTCAACAAATACCCTTTCTTTCCTGCCACTGAGTCAATCTTGTATCCACCTTGATGCATTTCCCTGGATCCCGTGGGATTTTTTTTTTTTTAGAGATACAGCACTGAAACAGGCCCTTTGGCCCACCGAGTCTGTGCCGACAATCAACCACCCATTTATACTAATCCTACATTAATCACATATTCCTACCACATCCCCACCTGTCCCTATATTTCCCTACCACCTACCTATACTAGGGGCAATTTATAATGGCCAATTTACCTACCAATTTGCAAGTCTTTTGGCTTGTGGGAGGAAACCGGAGCACTCGGAGGAAACCCATGCCGACACAGGGAGAATTTGCAAACTCCACACAGGCAGTACCCATAATTGAACCCGGGTCGCTGGAGCTGTGAGGTTGCGGTGCTAACCACTGCGCCACTGTGCCGCCCCAATCTGATTTTCTGAACCAGTCTGCCATGTAGGACATTGTCAAAAGGCTTGCTACCATCCAAGTAGACCACATCAACTGCACTACCCTCATTTATCTTCCTTGTTACTTCTTCAAAAAATTCGACCAAGTTGGTCAAACAAAATCTTCCCTTAACAAATCCATACTGATTATCCTAAAATAAATAGAGGTGGTGAGTACAGAAGAAGGCAAGTTATTGTGAACCTTTATCCAGCTCTGGTTAGGCCCCAACTGGAGTGCTGCATCCAGTTCTGTTCACCACACATTAGGAAGGATGTGAGTGTCCTTGACAGGGTGCAGAGGAGATTTACCAGAATCGTTCCAGGGATGGAGGATTTTAACTACAAGGTTACTCTTGAAAAGCCTACATTATTTTCCTTGGAGTAAAGGAGATTGAGGGGAGATTTGATAGAGGTATACATGATGATGACTTGTTTGGAAAAGGTAGAAGGGAAAAGATGTTTCCATTAGTTAATGGTACAAGGACCAGAGTTCAGGTGGTGGAACAGAGATACAGGGGGATGCGACGAACAACTTTTTTACACAGCGAGTGGGAATGGCCTCTAAAGTCACTGCCTACGAGGGTGGTGGAAGGAGTGATGGTGAATGATTTCAAAAGGATATTGGATGGACACGTGAGGGAAATAAACTTGCAGGAATATGGAGACAGAGCTGGGGAATGAGACTGACTGGCTTTATCTCGGAAGAGCTGGCATGGACTCGATGGTTTGAGTGGCCTCATTCTGTGCTCAAATGACTATGACTCTCTGACAGGGGATTACAATTACTACTGCTTTCCTATACTGGGAAAGTTTATCATGGACTGGGCAGTATCACCCGTGATGTAAGTGGCCAGAACGTGGTTAATAAATGTCCTTCACAAACAGAGTAAATCAGTTAAGACCCACTCACAATTCTGGAGTCATTCACAATGGGGAGTAGTTTCTCCTGGTTTTCTCTACACAGGACAGCAACCAGGCTTTTCACTGTGTCCTCCACCTCCATGTGGAAAATCTTGCCAGTGTTAGGTGGGATAAGGCGCGTTACCTGGGCGACAGCTTTCTTCAGTTGTGCTGCTTCTTCCGTGCTCTTTTCAGTGCAACCGGGTTAAAACTGGTCAATATCACCATTAGGTAGTTCATAAAGTGGAGTCACAGTCTCTGCAAATCGAGGGATGAAGGTCCACTAATACCCCACCAGCCTGAATATAGGGCACTGGGCAGTCTTTGAGGTGGACAGTTGTAGATGCTGGATGGTCTCGACCTGATGTTGGTCTGGGCTGATGCTGGATGATCCAATCTGGACACCTAGAATGGTGACACAACCTTGCACCAGCTGGGCCTTACGTGGATGGTCTTTTCGTCCAGCTCCCAAAGTAACTGCAATAGTTCCTGTGAAAGGGTTAAATGTGTGGACACGGTCTGTGGTGATGAGGAGGAGATCATTGACATATTGCACAAAGCAGGAAGACTGTGAAAAGCTCAGAAGGCCCCCGGTTATACGTTTGTGGAAAATAGTGGGGTTATTGTGGAACTCCTTGTGACTGACATGTCCAGAGGTATCTCTGGTCCTCAGAAGTGAATGTGAATTTAAATTGTTTCTCTAGTTTTACTGGGATACTCCAATAACCATTAGAGATATCCAGGGTGATGAAGACAGCCCTGCCGCAGGAAATCCGGGAGAGTAGGGTGGGTGTCTCTCAGACAACTGGATTCACGTAGGAGTGAATGAGCTGAGTTTGAGGCTGCAGAGAGGGGAAGCTTTGTAAAGAGGGAGGAGGAGGGGTCTCTGCCCGACCCACCCCGGGTTTTCCAAGAGCAAAAAGAGCAGTGGTCCTAATACCAAGCCCTGGGGAACACCACTGTATACTCCCATCGAGTCTGAACAACAACCTTTCACCACTTCTCTCTGTTTACTGTTCCTTAGCCAATTTTATATCCACACTGTCTCTATCCCTTTAATCCATAGGGTTCAGTTTTCCTAACCTGTCCATTGAATGGCACTTGATCAAACACGTTTTGAAAGTCCATATATATAACTTCAATCACACCACCCTCATCAACCCTCTCCATTGTTTTATCAAAGAACTCCATCAAGTTTACCTCACCACCACCTCCCTCTCTCCAATCCTCCACTGTTGTTAAATTATCAGATTGCTTATCCGACATCCAGTACTGGATGAACAGAAATTTTCTCCAATTAAGTATTGGGAAGACTGAAGCCATTGTTTTCAGCCCCCAATCCAACTCTGTTCCCTTGCTATTGATCCCATCCCTCTCCCGAGTAACACTCTGAGATTCAGACAGTTTATTTGCAACCTTGGTGTCATATTTGGGATAAAATTAATGGGCACATGGACAAATAAGGAAAACCAGCATGTATTTGTTTGGGGAAAATTGTGTTTAACTAAATGGTTGGAATATTTTGAAGAGGTAAAAAGGAAGCTTCGTGAGGGCAATGCTGTTGTTGTGGTATAAATTGAATTCCAAAAGGCATTTGATAAAGTGTTACACAACAGACCTGTGAGCAAAGTTATAGCTCATCAAATAAAAAGGCCAGTAGCAACATGAAACTAAGCTGGTTGAGTGACAGGAGACAGAGAGTAGTGATTAATGGATGCTTTTCGGGCTGGAGAAAAGTTTGCAGTGGAATCAAAACAAAATACTGCGGATGCTGGAAATCAGAAATACAAACAGAAAGTGCAGGAAATACTCAGCAGGTCTGGCAGCATCTGTGGAGAGAGAAGCAGAGTTAATGTTTCAAGTCGGTGACCTTTCATCAGAACTGGCAAAGGTTAGAAATGTAATAGGTTTTAAGCAAATAAAGTGGGGGTTTTGGGGGAAACACAAGTACAGAAAGGTGAGCCTTAGAGCCGGGGTGGGGGATGGAGGGTGTTGAAATGATAAGCGAGCGGAAGTTCAGTGTCATGCCTTTGGACTGAGTGGAGGTGTTCCACAAAGCGGTCACCCAATCTGCATTTAGCCTGCTGCGGTGTTCCAGTGAATAACAACGCCAGCTCAAGGAACAGCACCTCATTGTCCGATTAGGCATTTACAGCCTTCTGGACTGAATATTGAGTTCAACAATTATTTTGTTTTAATATTTTTTGCCATGTGTCGGCCTGAAACTGGATTTGTTCTCTTGGTGCTTTTGGCTAGAGCTGTTCATTATTCGATCATTTAATACCCTCTCTGCACTAATGCTTTATCTTTTTGCCACACAACAAGCACATTTTCTTTGCCTTTGCCCCAAGACCTCCTCGTCACTTAATCTCTCTGACCCTCTGCTCTATCTGCACCCCTTTTGTTCACTTTTGCCCCACCCCTGCTTTATTTGCTTAAAATCTGTTACATTTCTGACCTTTGCCAATTCTGATGAATGGTCACACACCTGAAACGTTAACTTTGTTTATCTCTCCACAGATGCTGCCAGGCCTGCTGAGTATTTCCAGCACTTTTTGTTCATATTTACGGTTTGCAGTGGAGTTCCCCAGGGATCAGTGTTGGGACCCTTTCTCTTCCTGACAAACATTAATTACCTAGACCTTGGTGTACAGGGCACAATTTCAAAGTTTGCAGAGGATGCAAAACTTGGAAGCATTGTGAACTGTGAAGAGGATAGTGTAGAACATCAAAAGGACATCGACAAGTTGGTGGAATGGACAGACAGGTGGCAGATGAAGATCAATGTGGAGAAATGTGAAGTGATTCATTTTGGTAGGAAGAACATATAGAGAGACAATAGAGAATAAAGGGTGCAATTCTAAAGGGGGTGCAAGAGCAGAGGGACCTGGACGTATATGTGCATCGGTCATTGAAGGTGGCATGACAGGATGAGAGAGCAGTTAATAAAGCATATAGTATCCTGGGCTTTATTAACAGAGGTTTGGGATACAAGAGCAAGGAGGTTATTTTGAACTTGTGTAAGACACTAGTTCGGCCTCAGTAGCAGTATTACGTCTAGTTCTGTGCACCACACCTTATCTAACGTGAAGACATTGGAGAGTGTGAAAAAACATTCACAAGAATGGTTCCAGGGATGAAGAATATCAGTTATGAAGATAGACTGGAGAAGTTGGAACATTTTCCTTAGAGAAGAAAAGGCAGAGAGGAGATTTCAAAAAGTCTGCAAAATTATGACGTGTCTGGAGAGAGTGGATAGGGAAAACTGTTCCCATTCCTGAAAGGATCGAAAACGAGAGGGCAAAGAATTAAAGTAATTGGTAAAAGAAGCATAAGTGACATGAGGAACACTTTTTCACACAGCGAGTGGTTAAGGTCTGGAATGCACTGCCTGAGAGTGTGGTGGAGGCAGATTCAATCGAGGCATTCAGGAAGAAATTGGACAGCTATCTGAAAAGGAAAATTGTACAGAGTTACAGGAAAAAGTCAGGGGAGTGACACTAGACGAATTGTTCTTTTGGAGAGCCAGTACAGACACGATGGACTGAATGGCCACCTTCTGTGCTGTAACAATTCTATTATTCTGTGACATTCGACCACAAAATGAGCTTCCAACCTCATATTCGTGCCATCACTATGACGACCTATTTCCACCTCAATAACATTGCCCAACTTCACCCCTGTCTCAACTCATCTGCTGCTGAAGCTCTCCTTCATGTTTTCATTACCTGTAGACTAGACTATTCCAAGTCATTCTCCCACATTCTACTATCTGTAAACTTGAGGTCATCTAAAACTCTGCTGCCTGTGCCTTAACTCACAGCAAGTCTCATTCCCCGATCACTGACCTGCATCAGCTCACAGTCAAGCAATGTCTTTATTTTAAAATTCTCAACACGTTTTCAAATCCCTCAATAGTCTCACCCCTCACTATCTCTGTAATCTCCTCCAGCCCCACAGTCCTTCGAGGTACCTCTGCTCCTCTAATTCTGGCTTCTTGTGCATCCCTGATTTTAATTACTCTCCCTTTTGTGGCCATACCTTCAGTTGCCTCGGTCCCAAGCTCTGGAATATCCTCCCTACACAGCACCACCTCTCCACCTCACTTTTATCCTTTAACACACTCCTTTAAAACCTGCCTCTTTGACCGAGCATTTGGCTACCCATCCTAATATCCCATTTTGTGGTTCAGTGTTATACTTTGTTTCATAATGCTGCTGTGAAGTACCTCGGGATAAGTTCTTGTTGAAGTTTGCCAGACATGATTTGTCGTTAGCATATCCGTGCTGCTTGAAATTTATTATGCTGTACTTTTCCAAGCAACGAATATTTATGACCTGGGTTGTGAAATGCCCAACCTAACGTCATATTGACTGGACAGTACATGGTTTAACCCATTTCACCTTTATTAAACAAGGTGTAACAATTGCAGCCCTCCAGTCCTCTGTCATCATTCCCATATCCAAAGAAATTGACAGATTCTGTCCAGTGCCTCTGCCATTTGCACCTTTCCTTCTCTCATCAACCCTCATAATTCCCATCCAGACCTATTAAATGCTCCAGTTTATTGTAGTGCTAAGAGTGTTGGATTGAAAGGTGTTAATTGAACCTGTTTGTTCAGTGACTTTAATTAATACCAGTCTCCATGGACCGTAACTGTGTCACTGGAGGGTTTCCCTCTTCTATTAATAAGAGACTCATTTCAATGTGTTACCCCTAGTGTCAGTGGGAGCATCATCCCCGGGACTAACAGGGATCAGTGGCGCCAGAGAAAGGGAGAGGATAGATCAGAATCTGAGAACAATAGATTGGAATGTTAAAACAATGGGTCAGAATCTGAGAACAATAGATTGGAATGTTACAACAATGGGTCAGAATCTGAGAACAATAGATTGGAATGTTACAACAATTGGTCAGAATCTGAGAACAATAGATTGGAATGTTACAACAATGGGTCAGAATCTGAGAACCATAGATTGGAATGTTACAACAATGGGTCAGAATATGAGAACAATAGATTGGAATGTTACAACAATGGGTCAGAATCTGAGAACAATAGATTGGAATGTTACAACAATGGGTCAGAATATGAGAACAATAGATTGGAATGTTACAACAATGGGTCAGAATCTGAGAACAATAGATTGGAATGTTACAACAATGGGTCAGAATCTGAGTACAATAGATTGGAATGTCAGAACAATAGGCAGGAGTTTCATCTGGCAGTTTGACTTTCTTTCTGCAAATTTTGACTGGCTGCCAATAAACAGGCGGATCTATTACACACTTATGATTATTCAATATTTTTTTAATCCCATCCTGGCTATCATTTATTTCCCTGGGAAGTGTCTCGATCCACTTATTTATTCTATAAACCATGTTTAACTGCATTACTGTTCTTGCCATTTACTCCATATGTTGAACAAGCAGATACATAGTGCAGAGAGTCTGTGAGCAAGGTTAGACAGTTGCCAGGGCACAGTTGCAGCCAGTTTGATGGGAGAAGTGTGTCTATTTTAACGCAAGAAGTGTCAGGAATAAGGGTGATGAACTTAGAGTATGGATCAGTACTTGGAGCGACAATGTTGTGGCCATTACGGAGACTTGGATATCACAGGGGCAGAAATGAATGTTGGATGTTCCGGGGTTTAGATGTTTCAAAAGGAATAGGGAGGTGGCAACATTGAATAGAACTGATGGGATTTTCCTGTTACTTTGCTTTGTAAAAACAGTGTCCAGCTCTCTGCCGGCCATTTTGGTTGTTTTACAAGCTTTTCACAAGTAACGAAACATTCTGCCACATCCTCCTCATTGAACTTTGTCATGAACTGGGAGAACTTTAAGAGATCAGCACATGGTCCTGAGCTAGGGGCAGCTCCCTCACGAGCTGTGCCTTCACTGGGTGTACTGGGTCTTCTTCTAGTTGTTTGAGCCGCCTTAACTCCCTTTCCTCCTTCTCCTTCTGGAACACTCTTACTTTTTCCCTTTCTTGGCACTCGCTCTGCGCTTTCTCGCTCTCTCTGGAATTCTAATTCTAGTCTCTTCTTTTCCAGTTTTACCTTAGCTAACATTACTCTATCTGTTAGTGATTCTAACCCTGTTTGAATCTTCAGCTTTAAGTGGAAAATGGTTGGCCAAAAGTCTTAGGAATTCGGGTTTCCAGGTTTTTAGATGGAGAGTAATCCCTAACTGTCCAGCTACATTGCTCAACTTTTCAACAGAGAGGGATTTTAACCTGTACCAAGTTACTTCACTCTGTATATAACTCCTTGATTGGGAATGTAACTCCTTTTGTCAAAAAGCGAGGGAAACAGATAACAGAAAACTACAGGCAAGTTAGCATCACATCTGTCATCAGAAACATGTTAGAAGCTATTATTAAAGACGGTGGAGCCGGCACTTAGAAAAATTCAACCTAATCAGGCAGAATCAAAATGGTTTTATGAAAGGGAAATCATGTTTAATCAATTTGTTGGAGTTCTTTGAAGAGGTACCATGTGCTGCGGAGAAAGGGGAACCGGTGGATGTACTGTACATAGATTTCCAGGATGCAATAGATAAGGTGCCACATCAAAGGTTTTGTGAAAATAAAAGCTCATGGTGAACGGAGTAACATGTTGGCATGGATAGAAGATTGGTTAGCTAACAGAAAACAGAGAGTAGGCATAAATGGGCCATTTTCTGGTTGGCAAGATGTAAGGACTGGTGTGCCACAGGGATCAGGGCTGGGACCTCAACTTTTTGCAATTTATATCAATGACTTGGATGAAGGAGCCGAAGGCCTGGTTACCAAATTTGCTGATGACACAAAGATGAGTAAGAAAGTAACTTGTGAAGGAGACATAAGGAGGCTGTAAATGAATGTAGATAGGTTAAGTGATTGGGTAAAGACCTGGCAAATTGAGTATAATGTGGGAAAGTGGGAAATTGCCCATTTTGGCAGGAATAATAAAATCGAAGCATATTATCTAATGGTGAGAGATTGCAGAGCTCTGAGATGCAAAGGGATCTGGGTGTCCTTTTGCATGCATCTCCAAAGCTTAGTATGCATGTTCAGAAAGTAACTAGGAAAGCTGATAGAATGTTATCATTTATCGCGACGGTAATTGAATACAAAAGTAGGCATGTTATGCTTCAGTTATAGAGGGCATTGGTCAGACCACATCTGGAGTACTGTATACAGCACTGGTCTCCTTATTTAAGGAATGATGTAAATGCATTGGAAGCAACCCTGAAATGGTTTACTAGACTAATACCTGGAATGGGTGGGCTGTCTTATGAGGAAATATTGGACAGGCTAGGCTTATATCCACTGGAATTTAGAAGGGTAAGAGAGTTGATTTGAACATCTAAGATCTTGAGCAGTCTTGACAGGTGCATGTGGAAAGATGTGTGTATCTGGGTGTATCTAGGATTAGGGGTCACGATTTAAAAATGAGAGGTCGCCCATTTAAAACAGAGATGAGTAGATTTTTATTTCTCTGAGGGTTGTGAGCCTTGGGAATTCTCTTCCTCAAAAGGCAGTGGAATAGAGGCTTTAAGTACTTGTAAGACAGAGATAGATAGATTCTTGATAAGCAAGGGGGTGAAAGATTATCGAGGGTAGGTGGTAATGTGGAGTTGAGGTTTCAATCAGATTAGTCATGATCTTATTGCGTGGCAGAGCAGGCTTGACGGGCCGAGTGGCCTACACCTGCTCCTAATTCATATATTCATATGTTTGTATGCTCTGTCTTCGACCGTGGACATTTCAGTGTTCCAGCAGTGAAAACCACAATAAAACCTGCATTGATATTTTTAACTTTTTTCTCAGGATCAATTGTTTTTCCCACTTCCAATTTCTCATGTGTTGTTGCGTTATCATCATTCGAACCTCCAGATTTCTGTTCCAGCCAGGTGAGTAAGGGTCCCAGTCCCCCTCTTGTCTTATATCTTATTTTACCGCAAGAGGGTATATTCCTTTTTAACAGTGGACGTGCTGACCACCTTAGTGAGTATTCTACCTTTTATCTTTGTTGTGATCATAAAAGAACCAATAGGACAGGTTTTCTTGAGTTTAAACAAGAGGTGAGTTTATTATACTTCACAATAGAAGCTGAATCTAAATAAAATAATAAAAATATACTCTACACATTCTCGCACACACTCTCATGAAAATCACACACAAATAAATTAGAGTGCGGAATAAACTCGTGATGGATTAGAGTCCAGAATAAATAAATTTAAAAAAAAACGTCTGTGTGGTTGGATAATTCTCTGGTCTGCATTGTTCCACCGTTAGCTATGAGTTTCATGTCTTCTGCAAGAGTTGAAATTATGTTTTTTTTTTGACGGAGACGTTGGTGTCATTTATATATCTATCTATATTCCAGGAACAGCACTGGTTCTCATACCGAGTCCTGAGAAACAGCACTGTATACTCCCACTCCCCCAGTCTGAACAATGTCTGTTCACCACTTCTCTCTGCTTTCTGTCCCTGAGTCAGTATCATATCCACACTATCACTGTCACATTAATCCATGTCTTCCATTTTTCATAACAAGTATATAAACTGACATTTGATCACCGGCCTTTTGAATGTCTGTACACATAACACAACACACTCACAGTTTTGTCATCAACGAACTTGATCAGGATTATCAGACATGATTTTCCATTAACCTATCCGTGCTGTTTGTTATTTATTATCCCATGTTTTTCCAAGAAAGATATATTTTTGAGCTGGGTTCTGGCCTCTAGTAATTTCCAACCACTGACATTCGACTGACTGGTCAGTAGTTACAGGATTTATCTAATCACTCCTTTTGTAACAGGGAGTAACATTTACAGCCCTAGAGTCCTCTGTCATGACTCCCATATCCAAGGAGGATTGGAAGATTCTGACAGTGCCTCTGCTATTTCCACCATTCCTTCCCTCAGCAACTGTCTCCATTGTTTTATCAAAGAACTGCATAGGGTTCAGTTTTCCTAATCAGTCTATTGAATGACACTTGATCAAACACCTTTTGAAAGTCTATAAATATAACTTAAATCACACCACCCTCATCAACCATCTCAATTGTTTTATCAAAGAACTCCATCATGTTTACCTCACCACCACCTCTCTCCACTCCTCCACTGTTGTTAAATTATCCAACAGCTTATCCGACATCCAGTACTGGATGAACAGAAATTTCCTCCAATTAAATATTGGGAAGGTTGAAGCCATAGTTTTCACGCCCCACTCCAACTCTGTTCCCTTGTTATTGATTCCATCCCTCTCCCTGGCAACAGTATGAGATTCAGACAGTCTGTTTTTAACCTTGGTGACATATTCAGGACAAAATTAATAGGCACATGGACAAATGTGGGTTAATTAAGGTAAACCAGCCGGATTTGTTAAGGGAAAATGGTGTTTAACAAACTTGCTGGAGTTTTTTGAAGTGGTAAAAAAGAAGCTTGATGAGGACAATGAACAAAGAACAAAGAACAAAGAAAATTACAGCACAGGACCAGGCCCTTCGGCCCTCCAAGCCTGCGCAGATCCAGATCCTCTATCTAAACATGTCGCCTATTTTCTAAGGGTCTGTATCTCTTTTCTTCCTGCCCATTCATGTATCTGTCTAGATACATCTTAAAATACGCCATCGTGCCCGCATCTACCACCTCGGCTGGCAACGCGTTCCAGGCACCCACATGCTGTTGATGTGGTTTAAATGGAATTCCAAAAAGCATTTGATAAAGTGTCACACAACAGACCTGTGAGCAAAGTTACAGCTCATCAAATAAAAGGACAGTAGCAGCATGAAACTAAACTGGTTGAGTGACAGGAAGCAGAGAGTAGTGATTAATGGATGCTTTTCGGGTTGGAGAAAAGTTTGTAGTGGAATCAAAACAAAATACTGCAGGTGCTGGAAATCTGAAATAAAAACAGTAAGTGCTGGAAATGCTCAGCAGTGTCTGTTGAGAGAGAAACAGAGTTAATGTTCCAGGTTTGTGTCCTTTCATCAGAACTGGCCAAGGTTAGAAATGTAATAGGTTTTAAGCAAGTAAAGCGGGAGTAGAGGGAATAAACACAAGGACAGAAATGTGGACATTTGAGCAGGGGTGGGGGATCAAAGGTGTTGAAATGACAAGCGAGTGGAAGCTCGGGATCATGCTTTTGGACTGAGCGGAGGTGTTCCACAAAGCGCTCACCCAATCTGCGTTTCACCTGCTGCGGTGTTCCAGTGAACATCAACGCCAGCTCGAGGAACAGCACCTCATTGCCTGATTAGGCACTCGACAGACTTCTGGACTGAACACTGAGTTCAATAATTTCAGAGCATTCAGAGCAGGTCCATTTTTATTATTTGTTTTATCAGTTTTTTTTACCATGTGCCAGACTTAAACTGGGATTTTTATATTGGTGCTTTTAGCTCGGGCTGTTCATTCTTCTGTCATTTAACAACTGCTCTGCACTAATGCTTTGTCTTTCACCACACCATGAGCACACTCTCTTTGCCTTTGCCCCATGACCACCTGGTCAGTTAATCTCTCTGGCCCTCTGTCTTATCAACACCCCTTCTGCTCCATTTTGCCCCATCCCTGCTTTATTTGCTTAACACTTATTACATTTCTAACCTTTTCCAGTTCTGATGAAGGGTCACTGACCTGGAAAATTAACTCTGCTTCTCTCTCCACAGGTGCTGCCAGACCTGCTGAGTATTTCCAGCTCGTTTCGTTTTTTATTTAAGATTTGTAGTGGAGGACCACAGGGATCAGTGTTAGGACCCTTTCTCTTCCTGACATATATTAATGACCTAGACCTTGGTGTACAGGGCACAATTTCAAAGTTTGTAGATGATACAAAACTTGGAAGCATTATGAACTATTAGGAGGATAGTGTAAAACTTCAAAAGGACACAGACAAGTTGGTGGAATGGGCAGACAGATGAAGTTCAATGTGGGGAAATGTGAAGTGATTCATTTCGTAGGAAGGACATGGAGAGAAAATATAGAATAAAGGTTAGAATTCTAAAGGGGGTTCTGGAGCAGAGGGACCTGGATGTATATGTGCATCGGTCATTGAAGGTGGCATGACAGGATCAGAGGGCAGTTAATAAAGCCTACAGTATCCTGTAGCATGGAATACAAGAGCAAGGGGGTTGTTTTGAACTTGTATAAGACACTAGTTCGGCCTCAGCTGCAGCGTTGCGTGTAGTTCTGGGCACATTAGATAACATGGAAACATTGGAGAGTGTGAAAAAACATTCACAAGAATGGTTCCAGGGATGACGAATATCAGTTCTAAAGATAGACTGGAGAAGTTGGAACATTTTCCTTAGAGAAGAGAAGGCTGAGAGGAAATTTGAAAAAGGTCTGCAAAATTATGAGGTGTCTGGACAGAGTGGATAGGGAAAAACTGTTCCCATTCCTGAAAGGATCGAAAACGAGAGGACAAAGAATTAAAGTAATTGGTAAAAGAAGCAGAAGTGACATGAGGAAAACTTTTTCACACAGCGAGTGTTAAGGTCTGGAATGCGCTACCTGAGAGTCTGGTGGAGGCAGATTCAATCGAGGCATTCAGGAGGAAATTGGATAGCTATCTGAAAAGGAAGATTGTACAGAGCTACAGGGAGAAGGCAGGAGAGTGGCATTAGATGAATTGCTCTTTTGGAGAGGCAGAGCAGACTCGATGGACAGAATGGCCACCTTCTGTGCTGTAACAATTCTGTGTTTCTGTGGCATTTGACCACAAAATGAGTTTCCAACCTCATATTCGTGCCATCACTATGCCCACCTATTCCCACCTCAATAAGATCGCCCAACGTCACCCCTGTTTCAACTCATCTGCTGATGAAGCTCTCATTCATGCTTTCATTACCTGTAGACTAGACTATTCCAACTCATTCTCCCACATGCTACTACATGTAAATTTGAGGTAATCTAAAGCTGTGCTGCCTGTGTCTTAACTCACAACAAGTCCCATTCCCCGATCACTGACCTACATCACCTCACAGTCAAACAATGCCTTTATTTTAAAATTCTCAATCATGTTTTCAAATCCGTCCATGGTCTCACCCCTCACGATAACTGTAATCTCCTCCTGCCCGACAACCCTCTGAGATATCTCTGCTCCACTAATTCTGGCCTGTTGTGCATTCCTGATATTAATTACTCCCCCATAGCTGTCTGCACCTTCAGTTGCCTCGGTCCCGAGCTCGGGAATATCCTCCCTACACAGCTCTACCTCTCCACCTCGCTTGTATCCTTTAAGACAGTCCTTTAAATCCTACCTCTTTGACCAAGTTTTTGGTCTCCTAACCGAATATCTGCATTTGTGGTTCAGTGTTACACTTTGTTTCATAATGCTGCTTACCTTAGGATAAGTTCTTGTTGAAGTTTGCCAGACATGATTTTTCATTGGTATATCCGTGCTGCTTGAAATGTATTATGCTGTGCTTTTCCAACCAACGAATATTTCTGCCCTGGGTTGTGAAATTTCCCCACCACTGACGTCAGATTGACTGAACAGAACAGGGTTTACTCCATCTCTCCATTTGTAACCAGGGTGTAACATTTACAAACCTCCAGTCCTCTGTCACCACTCCCATATCCAAGGAGAAGTGAAAGATTCTGTCATGTGCCTCTACTATTCCCACCATTCCTTTCCTCCGTAATCCTTATACATCCCATTCAGACTGGGTAAATGTTCTATTTTATTGTGGTACAAAAAGTGTTGAATTGAAAGGGGTTAACTGAACCTGTTTGTTCAGTGACTGTAATTAATGTCAGTCTCCATGGACTCTAATCGTGTCACTGGAGGGTTTCCCTCTGCTATTAATAAGGGACTGCTTTCAATGTGTTATCACATAGTGTTAGCGGGAGCATCAGCCCTGGCACTAAAAGGGATCAGCAGCTCCAGAGAAAGGGAGAGGATAGATCAGAATCTGAGAGCAATAGATTGAAATGTTCCAACAATGGATCAGAATCTGAGAACAATTGACTGGAATGTTACAACAATGGGTCAGAATATGAGGACAATAGATTGGAATGTTACAACAATGGATCAAAATCTGAGAACAATTGACTGGAATGTTACAACAATGGGTCAGACTCTGACAACAATAGATTGGAATGTTACAACAATGGTTCAGAATCTGAGAACAATAGATTGGAATGTTACAACAATAGATCAAAATCTGAGAACAATTGACTGGAATGTTACAACAATGGGTCAGACTCTGACAACAATAGATTGGAATGTTACAACAATGGGCAGGAGTGTCATTTGGGAGTTTGACTATCTTTCTGCCAATTATGATCGGTTCCCATTAGACTATCGGATCTATCTTGTATTGAAGATTATGCAACACATTTACTATCCCATCCTTGCTATTATCAGTGTCCCTGGTAAGTCTCTCTATCCAGCTATGAATGTTATAAACCAAGTTTCGCAACATTACTGTTCTTGTCATTTACTCTGCCCTCCTTGTTACTTTTGTTATCCCTGGCAAAACTCTATCTCCAGCTATGAGCTCTATAAACCATTGCTACTTGTATTAGAGTTCATGGAATTTACTCTACCATGTTTTCTGCTGTTGCTGCCCCTGCTAAGTCCCTACTTCCCGCGATGTGATCTGTAAACCGCGTTTCACTGAAATAATGTTCTTACAATTTTAATTTTGGGAAGAGTGGAGCTTGTGCAATCGGTCTCCTTCGGTCCATCTCCATGAACGACGTACCCCTAACTGGCTAATATCAGAGGTTGAACCAGACAGTTTGCATCCTCTGCGATCTATTTAACCCTGAGCTGAGTTCTGAACCCTTATTCTCTCCATCACCTACCCTGCCTACTACCAGCTCTGCAATATCACCCATCTGTCTCAGCTCATTTGCTACATAAACCCTCATCTGTGCCGTTGTTAACATAGAAACATTATGATCATGGCTGATCGCCCAACTCAGCGACCTGTTTGCGCTTTCCCCCCATTTCCTTTGATCCCTTTCATCCTGAGAGCTATATCTAACTCCTTCTTGAAAACATGCAATGTTTTGGCCTCAACTGCTTTCTGCGGCAGCGAATTCCACAGGCTCACCACTCTCTGGGTGTAGAAATTTTGCATATCAGTCCTGAAAGGTTTACCCCGTATCCTTAGACGACGACCACTGGTTCTGGACTCCCCCACCATCGGGGACATCCTTCCTGTATCTGTTCTGTCAAGTCCTGTTAGAATTTTATAGGTTCCTATGAGATCCCCATCAATCTTCTGAACTCCAGCGAACATAATTCTAACCGACTCAATCTCTCCTCATACGTCAGTCCCGCCATCCAGGGAATCAGTCTGGTAAACCTATAGCAATAACATCCTTCCTTAAATAAGGAGACCACAACTGTACACAATATTCCAGGTGTGGCCTCACCAAGGCCCTGAATAATTGCAACAAGACATCCCTGCTCCTGTACTCGAATCATCTCGCTGTGAAGGCCAACATACTATTTGCCTTCTTTACTGTCCTTTGCACCTGCATTCTTACCTTCAGTGACTGGTGTACAAGTACACCCAGCTCTCCTTGCATATTCCCCTCTCTCAGTTTATAGCCATTCAGATAATAATCTGCCTTCCTGCTTTTGCTACCAAAGTGATTAACCTCACATTTATCCACATTGTACTGCATCTTCCATGCATTAACCCACTCACTCAATTTGTCCAAATCACCCTGAAGCCTCTCTGCATCCTCCTCACAACTCACCCTCCCACCCTGTTTCGTGTCATCAGCAAATTTGGAGATATTACATTTAGATCCCTCACCGAAATCAGTAAGATATATTGTGAATAGCTGGGGTCCTATCACCAATCCCTATGGTACCCCACTAGTGACATTAGCAGGTGAATAGCCTGCCATTCGGAATAAAAGACCCATTTATTCCTACTCTTGGGTTTCCTGTCTGCCAACCAATTTTCTATCTATCACAATACACTAGCACCAATCTCATGCGCTTTAATTTTACAGGCTAATGTGGTTCAGGATGAAGGCCTATCATTTTCTCATGATAACCAGGGATGGGGAAGTAATGCCGACCTTGTCATTATCACCCATATCCTGGGAACAAATAGACAGGAAATAAAATAGGAACAAAATCAATGTGTTTGTAACTGACTGATTGAAGTGATCAAAGAGAGAGACGTCATAAATCAATAAGTAAATTGTCAGCACAATTCATCTCACCTGGCCCTTGTGTTTGCCTTTCTTCTGTTATCTGTGTGAGGATACAAGTAACAATGAGCCGCTGGCTCAAGAACTGCTGGACATCAATTGTACACATGGAATAAGGACTCAATGGATTCTGTTACCATAGAATTGGAGAATCACAAAGCATGGAAGCAGTCCAATGGCCCATCGTGCCTGTGCCATTAGAATTAGAATTAGAATTAGAATATTACAGCGCAGTACAGGCCCTTCGACCCTCGATGTTGCGCCGATCATCTGACCTACACTATTCCATTTACATCCATATGTCTATCCAATGACCACTTAAATGCCCTTAAAGTTGGCGAGTCTACTACTGTTGCAGGCAGGGCGTTCCACGCCCCTACTACTCTCTGTGTAAAGAAACTACCTCTGACATCTGTCCTATATCTTTCACCCCTCAACTTAAAGCTATGTCCCCTCGTGTTTGCCATCATCATCCAAGGAAAAAGACTCTCACTATCCACCCTATCTAACCCTCTGATTATCTTGTATGTCTCTATTAAGTCACCTCTCCTCCTCCTTCTCTCTAACGAAAACAACCCCAAGTCCCTCAGCCTTTCCTCGTAAGACCTTCCTTCCATACCAGGCAACATCCTAGTAAATCTCCTCTGCACCCTTTCCAAAGCTTCCACATCCTTCCTATAATGCGGTGACCAGAACTGCACGCAATACTCCAGGTGCGGCCTCACCAGAGTTTTGTACAGCTGCATCATGACCCCGTGGCTCTGAAACTCGATCCCCCTACTAATAAAGACTAACACACCATATGCCTTCTTAACAGCTCTATTAACCTGGGTAGCAACTTTCAGGGATTTATGTACCTGGATACCAAGATCTCTCTGCTCATCTACACTACCAAGAATCTTCCCATTAGCCCAGTACTCTGCATTGCTGTTACTCCTTCCAAAGTGAATCACCTCACACTTCTCCGCATTAAACTCCATTTGCCATCTCTCAGCCCAGCTCTGCAGCCTATCTATGTCCCTCTGTACCCTACAACACCCTTCGACACTATCCACAACTCCACCGACCTTCGTGTCATCCGCAAATTTACTAACCCACCCTTCTACACCCTCATCCAGGTCGTTTATAAAAATGACAAACAGCAGTGGCCCCAAAACAGAACCTTGCGGTACACCACTAGTAACTAAACTCCAGGATGAACATTTGCCATCAACCACCACCCTCTGTCTTCTTTCAGCTAGCCAATTTCTGATCCAAAGCTCAAAATCACCTTCAACCCCATACTTGCGTATTTTCTGCAATAGCCTACCGTGGGGAACCTTATCAAACGCCTTACTGAAATCCATATACACCACATCCACGGCTTTACCCTCATCCACCTGTTTGGTCACCTTCTCGAAAAACTCAATAAGGTTTGTGAGGCACGACCTACCTTTCACAAAACCGTGCTGACTATCGCAAATGAACTTATTCTTTTCAAGATGATTATAAATCCTGTCTCTTATAACCTTTTCCAACATTTTACCCACAACCGAAGTAAGGCTCACAGGTCTATAATTACCAGGGCTGTCTCTACTCCCCTTCTGGAACAAGGGGACAACATTTGCTATCCTCCAGTCCTCCGGCACTACTCCTGTCGACAATGACGACTTGAAGATCAACAACAACGGCTCTGCAATCTCCTCCCTGGCTTCCCAGAGAATCCTAGGATAAATCCCATCTGGCCCAGGGGACTTATCTATTTTCACTCTTTCCAAAATTGCTAACACCTCCTCCTTGTGAATCTCAATCCCATCTAGCCTAGTAGCCTGAATCTCAGTATTCTCCTCGGCAACATTTTCTTTCTCTACTGTAAATACTGACGAAAAATATTCATTTAACGCTTCCCCTATCTCCTCTGATTCCGCACACAACTTCCCACTACTATCCTTGATTGGCCCTGTTCTAACTCTTATCATTCGTTTATTCCTGATATACCTATAGAATGCCTTAGGGTTTTCTTTGATCCTATCCGCCAATGACTTCTCGTGTCCTCTCCTTGCTCTTCTTAGCCCTCCCTTTAGATCCTTCCTGGCTAGCTTGTAACTCTCAAGCGCCCTAACTGAGCCTTCACGTCTCATCCTAACATAAGCCGCCCTCTTCCTCTTGACAAGCGCTTCAACTTCTTGAGTAAACCACGGCTCCCTTGCTCGACAACTTCCTCCCTGCCTGACAGGTACATACTTATCAAGGACACGCATTAGCTGCTCCTTGAATAAGCTCCACATTTCGTTTGTGCCCATCCCCTGCAGTTTCCTTCCCCATCCTACACATCCTAAATCTTGCCTAATCGCGTCATAATTTCCTTTCCCCCAGCTATAATTCTTGCCCTGCGGTATATACCTGTCCCTGCCCATCGCGAAGGTAAACCTAACCGAATTGTGATCACTATCGCCAAAGTGCTCACCTACATCTAAATCGAACACCTGGCCGGGTTCATTACCCAGTACCAAATCCAATGTGGCATCGCCCCTGGTTGGCCTGTCCACATACTGTGTCAGAAAACCCTCCTGCACACACTGGACAAAAACAGACCCATCTAAAGTACTCGAACTATAGTATTTCCAGTCAATATTTGGAAAGTTAAAGTCCCCCATAACCACTACCCTGTTACTCTCGCTCCTGTCGAGAATCATCTTCGCTATCCTTTCCTCTACATCTATGGAACTATTCGGAGGTCTATAGAAAACTCCCAACAGGGTGACCTCTCCTCTCCTGTTTCTAACCTCGGCCCATACTACCTCAGTAGACGAGTCCTCAAACGTCCTTTCTGCCGCTGTAATACTTTCCTTGATTAACAATGCCACACCCCCCCCCCCCCTCTTTTACCCTCTTCTCTGTTCTTTCTGAAACATCTAAATCCCGGAACCTGCAACATCCATTCCTGCCCCTGCTCTACCCATGTCTCCGAAATGGCCACAACATCAGGATCCCAGGTACCAACCCATGCTGCAAGCTCACCCACCTTATTCCGGATGCTCCTGGCGTTGAAGTAGACACACTTTAAACCAAGTTCTTGCTTGCCAGTGCCCTCTTGCGTCCCTGTAACCTTATCCCCTACCTCACTACTCTCAACAGCCTGTACACTGGCACTGCAATTTAGGTTCCCATTCCCCTGCTGATTTAGTTTAAACCCCCCCGAAGAGCACTAACAAATCTCCCCCCCAGGATATTGGTACCCCTCTGGTTCAGGTGAAGACCATCCTGTTTGTAGAGGTCCCACCTACCCCAGAAAGAGCCCCAATTATCCAGGAAACCAAAACCCTCCCTCCTACACCATCCCTGCAGCCACGTGTTCAACTCCTCTCTCTCCCTATTCCTCTCTTCGCTAGCACGTGGCACAGGCAACAACCCAGAGATAACAACTCTGGTTGTTCTCGCTCTAAGCTTCCACCCTAGCTCCCTGAATTTCTGCCTTAAATCCCCATCTCTCTTCCTACCTATGTCGTTGGTGCCTCTGTGGACCACGACTTGGGGGTGCTCCCCCTCCCCCTTAAGGATCCCAAAAACACGATCGGAGACATCACGTACCCTGGCACCTGGGAGGCAACACACCAACCATGAGTCTCTCTCGTTCCCACAGAACCTCCTATCTGTTCCCCTAACTATGGAGTCCCCAATGACTAATGCTCTGCTCCTCTTCCCTTTTCCCTTCTGAGCAACAGGGACAGACTCTGTGCCAGAGACCTGCACCCCATTGCTTACCCCTGGTAAGTCGTCCCCCCCAACAATATCCAAAACGGTATACCTGTTGTTGAGGGAAACGGCCACAGGGGATCCCTGCACTGCCTGCTGGTTCCCTTTCCTTCCCCTGACGGTAACCCATCTACCTACTTCTTTTACCTGAGGTGTGACTGCCTCCCTATAACTCCTGTCAATAATCCCCTCCGCCTCCCGAATGATCCGAAGTTCATCCAGCTCCAGCTCCAGTTCCCTAACGCGGTCTGCGAGGAGCTGGAGTTGGGTGCACTTCCCGCAGATGCAGTCAGCAGGGACACTCTTGGCGACCCCTACCTCCCACATTCTGCAGGAGGAACATACAACTGCCTTTACCTCCATTCCCACTATTCTAGATTCCCAATAAATCTACTGAAAAACCAAACGAAAGAGCTTTTTATTTTACCCCTCTTTCCTCCTCTTTTCCCAAAGTCCTGCAAATCCCCCTCTGCAGCATTTATCCAGTTCCCTTTTGAAACTTGCTCTTGAATCTGCTTCCAGCACATCTTCAGGCCGTGGATTCCAGAATAAAGCAACTCACTGTATAAAAAAATGTTTTCCTTCTGCCACCTCTGGTTCTTTTGCCAAGTATTTTGAGTATTGTTATTGGTCCTTTTCCCAAAGGAAACAGTTTATCTTGCTTTGTCAAAACTGCACATAATTGTGATCTGCTCTATTAAATTTCCCCTTTACCTGATCTGCTCTAATTCCTGTTTCTGTCGTCTCCACATGTACTTGAACTTCCTCATTCCTGGACCATTCCAGTAAATCACCTCTGCACCTTCTCCAAGATTCTGACATCCTTTCTAATAAGTAATGCTCAGAATTGCACTCAATTCCTCAGCTGAGACCTAACCAGTGATTTTTAAAGTTTTAGTTAGCTTCCTTGCTTTTGCACGTTATGTCTCTTTTTATAAAGTTTGATATCCCAGATGTGTTTTTAATAATTTTATCAACTTGTCCAGCTACATTCAAAGACATCTGTTCATGCACCCAATTTAAAACTGCCCCATTTCATTTACATTGCCTCACCTCATTCTTCCTCCCTTTGCCCATGTCTGCACTAAATTTCATCTGCCTCATTTCCTCATGTCATCTCTCTCCCTGAATCCCTCTGATATCATCCTTATTTTTTTACATTTCCGAGTTTCTGTCACCTGAGAACATTGAAATTATGCCTTTTATAGATAAGTAAATGTTACACACAAACACAGTACACAGATATATGTTTATGCATGTTTTTATAAAAGAGCAATGGCCTGAATACCGACCATTGGGGACCATCACTGTATAATCCCCTCCACTGTCTGAGCAACAATAGATCACCACTTCCCTCTGTATTCTATCCCTTAGCCAATGTCATATCCACACTGTCACTGCCTCTTGAATCCATGAGGTTCAGACTTCCTAACGAATCTATTAAATGGCATTTGATTCCACGACTTTTGATTGTTCATATACAAAGTAGCAACCATGCTATCCGCAGCAACACTCTCCATTACTGCATCAAAGAATTTGATCAAGTTAGTCAGACATGATTTGCCACTAACATATCTGGTGGACTTTCTTGTCATTTATAAACTCATGCTATTCAAACCACAATTATCTTGTCCCAGATTAGAGACTCTAAATGTTTCCCCAACATTTCAGTGAGGTGAGACTGATGGGTCAGTAGTTCCAGTCTGTAGCCTATCACTACTGTTTGGAACAGGGTGTAGAATTTGCAACACTTCAGTCCTCTGTCATCACTCCGATATCCAAGGAGGATTGGATGATTCTGGCCAGTGGCTCCGCTACTTCCAACATTTCTTCCCGCAGCAACCCTCATACATCCCGTCCAGACCGGATAAATGTTTATTGCGGTACAGAAAATGTTGGATTGAAAGGGGTTAACTGAACCTGTTTGTTCAGTGACTATAATTAATGTCAGTCTCCATGGACTCTAATTGGATCACTGGAGGGTTTCCCTCTTCTTAATAAGAGACTCCTTTCAATGTGTTATATTCAGTGGGTTGGCTGGAGCATCACCCCTGGCACTAACAGGGATCAGCGGCTCCAGATAGAGGGAGAGGATAAATCAGAATCTGAGAAAAATAGATTGGAATGTTACAACAATGGGTCAGAATCTGAGAACAATAGATTGGAATGTTACAACAATGGGTCAGAATCTGAGAACAATAGATTGGAATGTTACAACAATTGGTCAGAATCTGAGAACAATAGATTGGAATGTTACGACAATGAGAAGGAGTTTTTCCTGGGAGCTTGATTATCTTTATACTAACTATGATTGGCTATCGTTAAATCGGCGGATCTATTACGCACTTCTTTTTATTCAACACATTTACTATCCAATCCTCGCTGTTGTTGGTGTCCCTGGTAAGTTTCTCTATCCAGTTATTAATTCAACAAATTGTTGAACAAATGTTGAACACATTACTGTTCTTCTAATTTACAGTGCTTACTTGCTGCTACTGTTATTCCTGTTAAGTCTCTGCATCTGGCTGCTAACTCTACAAGCCATTGTTAACAGTAATACTGTTCTTGTAATATACTCTTGCAATGTACTCTGTCATCTTTGCTGCTGTTGGTTTCCTGGTAGATCCCTACGTATAGTTATGAGATCTGTAAACCTTGATTCATTATATCAACAAACCACATTTCACTGATATACTGTTCTTCTCATTAAAGTTTCATGTAGACTAAAGTCAGTGTCTTTGAACCCCATCACAAACATCATTTCCTATCTACTGACTCCATCTGCCAGCAAGGTCAGTGTCTGAGGGTGAACCAGGCTGTTTACAACCTCGGTAATCCTTTTAACCCTGAGCTGAGTTTCAACACCATATCCTCTCCAGTACCAATCCTTTAACCCACCAGCTCTCTAATATCACCTGGTTCCAGCTCTGTCTAAGCCCACATGCTGCATAAACCCTCATTCATAACTTTGTTAAATTTGACTCCCAATGCTTCCCTGTCCACCCTCCCAGTCAAAAATCTTCATAAACTACATCCCAACCAGTACTATGCTGCCTGTATCCTAACTCACACCAAACCTCGATCACCCATCACCCCTGTGCTCACTGATCTACATTGGCTCCCGCTCTGGCAGCACCTTAATTTTAATATTCTCATTCTTGTGTTTGAATCCCTCTATGGCCTCACCCGTCCAATTAGTCCCATTCACCTCCTTATTTCACATAGTCCTACAACGTATTCACCTTTAAGCATTTATTCAATTCTCTATTTAAAGTGAAATATTTCCCCTCTGTATTGTTCTCTGGCTGTCGTTTGGGCTCTGCAGAGATGTCGGTGCAACAAACCCAGAAACAATAAAATGATGTGAGATGCACCGCTCGCCACTTCTGCCATGCCCCGTGGTGTGCTCCATGCTGGACAGGGCGTTGGGCAGCTTTGATTCACGCCCATGAAACTTGGTCTGTGCATGTCCACTGACCACCTGTGTTAGTCTCTCTCAGCTGAACATACATTCAGCAGCACGAGGAACCCCCTCTAGTGTTATTTAAAAGGACCAGGCATCCAACTTACAGGTGAGGGGATTTTGACTTACTTCTGCTATTGTAAAGTTCTGTGGATGGTTTTCTGGAGGTTGTGTTGTGAGCTGCTGCAGAGACTCAGGGAGGACAGAGGATTTGGTGACCCAAATCTGGACGAGGTATGGGGACTGTAGTTACAGTGTCTCTGGCTCTGTAACATGACCAGCAGATGTAACAGAGGCTGCAGAGAGGGGAAGCTCTGCAAAGAGGGAGGGGTAGGGGGCTCTGCCCGACTCACCCCGGATTTCCCAAGAGCACTTTCCAACCTACACCTAACCCAGGAGCAGTGTGTGAGGTGACTTTGATTCAATAAGGAGGTGGTCACAGAGCTGTGTCACCTGCTGTAACATGACCTGGAGCCTCTTACCAGGGTGAGGACGGAGCCTTCAGTGGCTGTTAAGGTCACAGTTTCATTGAACTTCTACGTATCTGGATTTTTCCAGGCACAAGCGGGTAACGTATCCATTATCTCTCTCTATGTTGTCCATTGACGCTGGGTGACGGAGGTCACCTATGTCGAGTGAGATGAGTACATAACTTTATCCCTCAGCAGGGAGAACCAGGATGAGCAATCCCCTGGCTTTGTCGGGATGGTGGGATTCCTGATGGCGTAGGTGATTCAGCGAGGTCCCCATATCAATGGGGAGAGGTACAGGAACTGAAAAAAACTCCATTGATTGACAAGAGAGTCTGTGGCTACTCAGAGCAGGCAGGAAAATATAGTTAAGAATACCATCGGACCAGGCATGATCTTATTAAATAGTGCAGCTCTCCTGGGGGCCGAATGGCCCACTGCTGCTCCTTTGTTAAAGAATATTTTTATTCTTATTAATGTACAGTTAGTGTGTGACCATGCCCAGTATATCATGTTGATGAATGCCTTCTTTCCAGGCAGCAGCCACCATACCTTCAATCTGAAACAGTCGGCCATTGCCACTGTCATCGGATCTTCATGGCTCCTGAGAGGAGAAGGCTACCTCCTCCATCCATGGCTCGTTACCTCTAAACACCACACACTCTCCTCCTCCCTCACCCCAACTACAAATCATCCACATGAAAATCACCCGAATATAACGTGAGCAATGGAGTCACCAGGAACATGGTGGAACAGACCATCAGTGCAATGAAACAATGCTTGTGATGTCTGAACAGCTCGGGGGGAGCCCTCCAGTACACACTGGAGCAGGTGTCCAAGTTCATGGTGTTCTGCTGCACCCTTCATATCATCACCATCATGAGGACACAGGCATTGGCAGCAGGAATCCGGAGGCCACCTCACGAGGAGGAGGAGGCAGAGAGGATATTTCCTGGATGCCTTCGACCCGGATAGGCTGTCGGGGAATCCCAGCTATAATTACGGTTCCCAAAGGACAACCTCCCTTTCCCAACATGGATGCCCATTCTCCACCATTACATTCATCTGAGACGCCCCATCACAGTGTCCCCTTGGTAATTATCCTGTGAAAAAAACAACACCAAAACATTTTCATTAACATCTTTATCCAACAACACATCCAATTGTACAAACAATAATGAACTATTCACCCTTATTTATTTCCTTAGTCCCTGACTTGTGGATGCCCTCAACCTGCCTAGTGCTCCTACACAGTGTTTCCCCAGTGACTGCAGCATGGCTGGTGGAAAGTTGCTGACTTTCACTGAGGAGACTGCAGATGACCTTGCAGGACGTACTCGAGCAGCTCTGGGGTTTGAGGGCTCGGATTCAGACTGCAACACCTCGACATGGGCAGCAGCAGCCTGGGCTGGCTGATGGGTAATAGAATCATAGAAAACCTACGGCAAGAAGGAGGCCATTCAGCCCCTCTGCTTGTGCTCGCTGAAAAATCGAACAGTTCAATCTAATCCCACTTTGCAGCATTTGTTCCGTATCCCTGCAGATTATTGTACCTGAGGTGCATATCCAGAATGCCTTTGAATTGTTTGAGGGTTTCTGCCTCTGCTACCCTTTCAGGCAGTGTGTTCCAAGACCTACAGCACCCACTGGGTAAAAAGGTCTTCTCTCATTTCCCCTTTGTTATTTCTACCAATCACATTAAGTCTATGCTCCCTCCTCACTGATCTCTCTGCTAAGGTGAATAGACCCTTCACCTCCACTCTATCCAGGCACCTCACAATCTTGTACATTTCAATCAGATCTCCCCTCAGCCTTCTCTGTTCCAAGGAGAACAACCACAGCCTTTCCAATCTATCCTCATAGCTGCATTTTTCCAGTCCTGGCAACATCCTCGTAAATCTCCTCTGTACCCTCTCTAGTGCAATTACATCCTTTCTGTAATGAGGTGAGCAGAACTGCACACAGTACTCAAGTTGAGGCAAAACCAATGATTTATACAGTTCCAGCATAACCTCCCTGCTCTTGTACTCGATACCTCGGCTAATAAAGGAAAAGATTCCATATGTCTTCTTAACCACCTTAACGACCTGTCCAGCTTCCTTTCGGGATCTGTGGACATTGACTCCATGGTCGCTCGCTTCCTCTACACTTCTCAGTATTTTCCCATTAATCGTGTATTCCTTTGCCTTGTTTGACCTCCCCAAATGAATCACCTCACATTTCTCCGGGTTTGAATTCCATTTGCCACTTTTCTGCCCGTCTGACTAGACTATCAATATCTTCCTGCAGCCTGCAGATATCCTCCTCGCTATCTACCACGTGGCCAATCCTGGTGTCGTCTGCAAACGTCTTTATCATGTCACCTGCATTTACATCCAAATCGTTAATATGTATTGCAAAAAACAGGGGACCCAGGACTGAGCCCTGTGGAATGCAACTGGAAACAGTCCTCAAATCGCTAAAACACCCACCAACAATTATCCTTTGTTTCACCTCTTCTACCCCTCTCACTATCACCATGTTTTTGTCTGCTCCCTCACTTTGTTTTCTCTCTCCAAATACATTACCTCACACATCTCTGGATTGAATCCCATTTGCCACTTTTCCATCCACTCAACCAAACATTAATATCTTTCTGGAGTCTCAGGCTAACCTCTTCACTATCAACTCCACGGCCAATTTGTGTGTCACCAGCAAATTTCGAAATCCTGTCTCCCACATTTAAGTCCAAATCATTAATATAGACCACAAACAGCAAGGGAGCCTACACTGAGCCCTGTGAAACGCCACTGGAAACAACTTTTCAATCACAAAAACATGTGTTGACTATTACCCTTTGTAACCTGTCACTGAGCCAATTTTGGATCCAAACTGCCACATTGCCCTGTAGCCCATGGACATTGCTTTTACTGACCAGTCTGCCATCTGGGGCCGTGTAAAATGCCTTACTAAAATCCATGTAGACCACCTCCATTGCATTACCCTCATCAATCCTCCTTACTTCCTCAGAAAACTCAATTAAGTTAGTAAGACAAGACCTCCCCTTAACAAATCCATGCTGACTGTCTCTGATTAATCTGTGCCTTTCTAAGTGACTGTTTATTCTATCCCACAGAATTGATTCTAATAATATACCCACCAGCGAGGTCAGACTGACAAGCTTTTAATTATTTGGCCTATCCCTGGCACCCTTTTTAAATAACGGTACAACGTTTACAGACCTCCAATCCTCTGGTACCTCTCTTGTATCAAGTGAGGATTTGAAGATTATCCAACGAGCGTGTTATTTCCTCCCTGGCTCCTTTTAACAGCTGGGATACAATCCTTCCAGCCCTGGTGATTTATTCACTCTCAATGATGTCAGACCCTCTAGTACTTCCTCTCTCATTATGCTTATCATATCTAATATTTCACCTCCTCTCTAACTACAATGTCTGCATTATCCTTCTCCCTTGTGAAGACAGAGACATAAAACCCATTAAGGACCCTACCCACATCTTCTGCATCCACGCATAAATTACTTTTTACATCTCTGACATGCCCTCCCCTTTTCTTAGTTATCCTCTTGTTCTTAATGTACTGAAAAAACATCTTTGGGTTTTCCTTGATTTAACGTGTCAATATTTTTTTCATGTCCTCGCTTTGCTTTTCTAATTTCCTTTTTTACTTCACCCCTACACTTTCTATACACCTCTTGGCTATCTAAAGTATTATTTGTTTGTGACTGTCATAAGCTTTTTTCTTCTGATTTATCTTACTCTGTATGTTTCTAGATAATCGGGGGCTCTAGATTTGGCTGTGAAAGAAAATTCTACTCAGTTTGCCTCTGGTTCCTTGCCAATTACCTTGAATTTGCTGTAATGAGGCTGTGAGCACAGTCCTAGTCACTACAGACCAGTTTGTTTCACATCAGTGTTGGGTAATGTTTTACAAACTAGAATTAAAGAGGAAATGGACAGATACTCAGAGAGTTTTCAGTTAATGAAGGATACAAAGCACGTATTTGTAGGAACATAGGATCAGTAGTAGACCATTCAGCCCGCCGAGCCTGCTCTGTCATTGAGTTAGGTCATGGTTGATCATGTACCTCAACGCCACTTTCCTGCTCTATCCCCGTATCCCTTGATGTCCGTTGTCTCCCGAAATCCATTGATTTCAGTCTTGAACATGCTCAGTGTTGATCTCCCACACCCTCTGTGGTAGTGAATTCCAAAGATTTAACACCCTCTGAGTGAAGAAATTCTTCTCAATCTCAGTCTTACATTGCCTTTCCCTTATTCTGAGATTATGTCCACTGGTTCTAGACTCACCAGCCAGGGGAAACGCACTATAAGAACTTTGTATGGGATCAACGCTCATTCCTTGAAACTCAAGAGGGTGTCAGGCCAAGTTTTCTCAACCTCTCCTCATACGACAATACCGCTATCCCAGGGATTAGTCTGCTGAACCTGCATTGCACTCCCTCTACTGTAAGCATTCCCTTCTTTTGATAGGGACACCGAACTGTAAACAAAACTCCAAGTGCAGTCTCACCAAGTCTGTATACAATTGAATCAATACATCTTTATGCCTGTACTCAAATCCCCTTGTGATGGAGGCCAACATACCATTTTCCTTCTTCATTAATTGTTGCACCTGCATACTAGCTTTTAGTTACTCATGAACTTCCCAACCTCTTACGATTTGAGAAATATTCTGTCTTTCTGTTTTTTTTTTAACCAGAGTGGATCATTTGACACTTATTCACATTATATTCCATCGACCATGTTCTTGCCCATTCACTTAGCCTGTCCAAATCTGCTTGAAGATTCCTTGCATCCTCCTGACAACTTACAGTCCCAGCTAGTTTTGTGTCATCGGCAAATTTGTAAAGATTACATTTAGGCCCCACGTCCAATATAGATTGTGAACAGCTGTGGTCCGAGTGCAGATCCTTGTGCTACCCCACTAGTAAGAGCCTGCTATCCTGAGAATGACGGCTTTATTCCAACTCTCTCTTTTCTGTCTGTTAACCAATTGTCAATCCATACCAGTATATTACCCCCCAATCCCATGTTCTCTAATTTTATTTACTAACCTCCTGTGTGTGACCTTATCAAAAACCTTCTGTAAATCCAAATAACCTACATCCACTGCTTCTCCATTATCTTCTTTTTTGGCCTCTTTGTCTCGAGAGACAATGGGTTAGCGCCTGGAGGTGGTCAGTGGTTTGTGAAGCAGCGCCTGGAGTGGCTATAAAGGCCAATATTAGAGTGACAGGCTCTTCCACAGTCGCTGCAGATAAAATTGGTTGTCGGGGCTGTTACACAGTTGGCTCTCTCCTTGCGCTTCTGTCTTTTTTCCTGCCCACTGCCAAGTCTCTTCGACTCGCCACACTTTAGCCCCGCCTTTATGGCTGCCCACCAGCTCTTGCGATCACTGGCAACTGACTCCCATGAGTTGTGATCAATGTCACAGGACTTCAAGTCTTTAAAGCGGAGACATGGACGGCCAGTGGGTCTGATACCAGTGGCGAGCTCACTGTACAATGTGTCCTTGGGGAACTTGCCATCTTTGATGCGGCTCACATGGCCAGGGAGAATGTTGTCACTGAGACCGCCCTCAATGCAGCCCAGCCTCTGCCAGTCATGGATGAGCTGGACGTACAGCCAACAAAATCGAACTCAGTGATGCCATTAATTCTCTAGCCAACGGAAAAGCCCCTGGGAAGGACGGCATTGCCCCTGAAATAATCAAGAGTGCCAAGCCTGCTATACTCTCAGCACTTTATGAACTGCTTTGCCTGTGCTGGGATGAGGAAGTAGTACCTCAGGACATGTGTGATGCCAATATCATCACCCTCTGTAAAACAAAGGTGACCGTGGTGACCGCAACAACTACCGTAGAATCTCGCTGCTCAGCATAGTGGGGAAAGTCTTCGCTCGAGTCGCTTTAAACTGGCTCCATTATCTATGCTCAAAGTAAATCCTCGAAAACTTCAAAAGGTTTGTCACATATGATGTCCTTTTCATAAATGCTTGTTGACTCTGTCAATTTTACCATTATTTTCTAAGTGTCCAGTTATCACACCCTTCACAGTAGATTCAATTTTTTTCCCCTACGACTGACGGACAGAGCAGTGAGGTGATGCATTTTGGGAGGACTAACATTTCAAGGGAATATACAATGGATGGTAGGAACCTAGGAAGTACAGAGAGTCAGAGGGACCTTGGTGTACTTGTCCATAGATCACTGAAGGCAACAGCACAGGTAGATAAGGTGGTTAGGAAGGCATATGGGATACTTGCCTTCAGTAACTGAGGCATAGAATGCAAGAGAAGGTCGGTTATGATGAAGCTGTATAAAACCCAACTTAGACCACAGTTGGAGTACTGTGTCCAGTTCTGGTCACCACACTACAGGAAGGATGTGATTGCGCTGGAGAGGGTGGAGAGAATATTCACCAGGATGTTGCCTGGGCTGGAGAATGTCAGCTACGAAGAGAGACTGGATAGGCTAGGGTTGTTTTCCTTAGAGCAGAGAAGGCTGTGGGGGCGGGGGGTGCGGGGGGTGGGAGGTAGATGCTTGAGGTATACAAAATTATGAGGTTGGATAGGAAGAACCTTTTCATCCCTTAGCAGAAGGGTCAATGACCAGGGGACATAAATTTAAGGTAAGGGGTAGGAGGTTTAGAGGGGATTTGAGGAACAACGTTTTCACTCAGAAGGCAGTTGGAATCTGGAACGCACTGCCTGAAGAGGTGATAGAGACAGGAACACTCACAACATTTAAGAAGTGTTTATATTAGCACTTGAAACGCCATGGGAGACAAGGCTACTGGACACGTGTTGGAAATGGGATTAGATTAGTAAAGTGCCTGATGGCCACACGGACACAATGGTCCGAAAGGCCTATTTATGTGCTGTACAATTCTGTGAATCTAAGACACTGTGATGTCAAACTAACAGGTCTGTAGTACTCAATTTTCCCTCTCCCACGCTTCTTAAATAGTAGGGTTATATTTGCTACTTTCCAGTCTCAGGAACCCTTCCATAATCTGTAGAATTTTGAAAGATACCCACCTTAGCATCCACCATCTCTATAGCCACCACCTTCAACACTCTGGGATGTAGCACATCTGGTCCAGGGGATTTATCTGGCATCCTAATAAACCACTTCATTTGATCTAATGCAATCTTTAAATTCTTTTGCTAGCCACAGTTGATTCAACTTTCCCATTGGTTGCTTGTGCCTCAGAGGAATATCTATCTGTTGTTGACCATGTAGTATTTTTAACTACAAGCCATTGCCTGTCTACTGTCAAATCTGTTTAGTGTATTTTCCCAATCCACAACAGCCAACTTGTCCCTCATACTTTCATAGTTTCCCTTGTTCAGATTTAAGACCCTAGTTTCAAAATTATCACATTCAAACTTAATGTGAGATTCTGCCGGATTATGGTCATTAATTCTCAAAGGCTCCTTTACAGCAAAGTTATTCATTAGGCTTTTCACATTGCATAATAGTAAATCTATAATCGCCCGATCTAGAATTGTTCCTTCAACGTACTGCTCCAGAAACACATTTTGTACGCACTCCAGTAAAGGCAGATCGTATTTGACTGCCCTAATTAAATTTTTGATGACGTAACAAAGAAGGTTGATGAAGGGTCTGCCATGGATGCTATTCATATGGATTTTAACAAAGCATTTGATATGGTTCCACATAAAAGGCTTGTTAAATTGAGGCTCATGGAGTAAGAGGGTAATTGTCAAAATTAAGTTAAAACTGGCTTAAGGACAGAAAATAGTGAGTCGTAGTAAATGATTGTTTTGAAGATTGGAGGAAGCTAGACCGTGGTGTTCCCCAAGGGTCAGTGCCAGGACCACTGTTTTTGTTTTTTGATATGAATATATGATTTGAATATTGAAATATAGAGCAACATTTCAAAATTTGCTGATGATACCAAACTTGGAGACGGGGCAAAAAGTGAGGTTGATACCAATCAACTGCAACGGGAAATAGATAGGCGAGCAGAATGGGCAGATCGGAGGCAAATTGAATTTAATACAGACAAGTGTGAGGTGATGCATTTTATCATCAGTAACAGGGAGAGGCAATATACACTTAATGGCACAGTTCTAAAGTGTCTGCAAGGACGAAGGGACATGGGGTTCATGTACATAGATGCTTGAAGGTGGCAGGACATATTGAGAGAGTCGTTAGTAAAGCATATGGGACCTTGGGCTTCTTAAATAGAGGTAGTGAATACAGAAGAAGGAAAGTTATGCTGAACCTTTATAAAGCTCTGGTTAAGCCCCAACTGGAGTACTGCATCCAGTTCTGTTCACCACACTTTAGGAATGAGCTGAGGGTCCTTGACAGGGTGCAGAGGAGATTTACCAGAATGGTTCCAGGGATGGAGGATTTTAGCTGCAAGGTTAGTCTGGAAAAGCTGGGATTGTTTCCCTTGTAGTAAAGGAGATTGAGGGGAGATTTGATAGAGGTATACAAGATGATGACATGCTTGGATAAGGTAGACAGGAAAAGATGTTCACATTAGCTAATGGTACAAGGAGTACAGTTAAGGTTGTGGGCAAGAGATACAGGGGGATGTGAGGAACAACATTTTTACACAGCGAGTGGGAATGGCCTGGAAATCACTGCCTACGTGGGTGGTGGAAGCAGAGATGGCGAATGATTTCAAAAGGTTATTGGATGGACACTTGAGGGAAATAAACTTGCAGGAATATGGAGACAGAGCTGGGGTTAGAGACTGACTGGGTTTATCTACAAAGAGCTGGCATGGACATGATGGGCCGAATGGCCTCATTCTGTGCTGAAAAGACTATGACTCCATGTCTCTCTGACAAGTGAATACTATCACTACTGCTTTCCTATACAGGGAAAGTTTATAATGGACTGGGCAGTATCACCCTGTTGAAACCCGTGAAGTAAGTGAAATGTTTGATGTCCCAGAATGTGGTTAACAAATGTTCTTCACAAACAGAGTAAATCAGTTCAGACCCACTCACCATTCTGGATCATTCACAATGGGGAGTAGTTTCTCCTGGTTTTCTCTACATAGGACAGCAGCCAGACTTTTCACTGTGTCCCCAACCTCCATGTGGAAAGTCTTGTCAAGGTTAGATGAGATAGGACACGTTGCCTGGGCGACAGCTTTCTTCAGTTGTATTACTACTTCTGTGCTCTCTTCAGCCCAACCAGATTAAACCTGGTCATCATCACCATTAGTTAGTTCATAAAGAGGAGTCACAGTCTCTGCAAATCGAGGGATAAGGGTCCACTGATACCCACCATCCTGAGGAAAGGACACAGGGCAGTCTTTGAGCTGGACATGGGTAGACACTGGATGAGGGTCCACTGATACCCCAGCAGCCTGAGGATAGGACACAGGGCAGTCTTTGAGCTGGACAGGGGTAGACACTGGATGAGGGTCCACTGATACCCCACCAGCCTGAGGATAGGACACCGGGCAGTCTTTGTGGTGGACAGGGATAGACACTGGATGGTCTCGACCTGATGTTGGTCTGGGCTGATGCTGAATGATCCAATCTGGACACCTAGAAAGGTGACACGGTATTGCACCAGCTGGGCCTTACGTGGATGGTCTTTTATTCCAGCTCCCAAAGTAACTGCAGTAGTTCCTGTAAAAGGGTTAAATGTGTGGACACGGTCTTTCGTGATGAAGAGGAGATCATCGATATATTGCAGCGAGCAGAAAGGCTGCGAAAAGCTCATAAGGGCCCCGGCCATTGGTTTGTGGAGAATAGTGGGGTTATTGTGGAACCCCTTGTGACAGACATGTCCAGGGGTATCTCTGGTCCTCAGAAGTCAATTTGAATTTAATTTGTTTCTCTAGTTTTACTGGGATACTCCAATAACCATTTGAGATATCCAGGGTGGTGAAGAGAGCCCTGCCGCTGGGAATCCGGGAGAGTAAGGTGGGTGTCTCTCAGACAACTGGGTTCACACAGGGGTGACTGAGTTGTGTTTGTGATGGTCAATAGTCACCAGCTGCCATCCGGTTTTCTAACCGATCAAATCGGGCAGTTAGTAATGAATGTGTCTTTGTGAATTACACCCTGGTATAACAATGACCTGATGATGTCTGGAATATATGATATAATCTCAGCTCGGTAAGAATACTGCTTCATGGAGCATGCAATGGTCAGTCAATCTCTTCCGGTCTGCTCATGTTTCCACAGTCATTTTTATGGGTTCTGAATACACTCAGGACCGACTCGAGAATCACCTGTACCTCAGGGTGATCAGAGGTGTCTGGTACCCACTCCTCTGATATTTTAATCATGAATATTGAGGATGCGCTGGACACCAGAGTAGGGGTATGTTTTATGGTTCTACAATATACAAATATAGAGATAATCAATTACTGCTGATAACCTTTGAGCACATTACAGCCCAGTAGTCCCTGTCCATTATGCAGGATCATATAAAAGGGAGGCAGGACTTTGACATGAACTCTGTTCCCTCTCCTACACCACTGTAAGATCTGATCTAGGGTCATAGATTAAGAAAAAGGAGGTCGAAGTATCACCTTTTATTGAGGAGTGTCAGTTCAAATACTGCACCAAATCAGAATAGACATTGCCGACATACGAACTGTGACAGGTGAGATAGGCTTTATGGCTATGGAACAGATGTTAAAAGCTATTATTGAAGACGTTACAGCAGGGCACAGAGAAAAATACAAGGTGATCCGGCAAAGTCAACTGGTTTTGTGAAAGGGAATTAATGTTTCACTAATTTTCTGACGTTCTTTGAGGAAGTAACATGTTCTGTGGATAAATGGGAACCGTTGGATGTAATGCACTTAGATTTCCAGAAGGCACTTGATAAGGTGTCACATCAATGGCCATTGCAGAAACTAAAAGCTAATGGTGTAGGGGGTAACATATTGGCATGGATAGAAGATTGGTCTAGCTAACAGGAAACAGAGAGTAGGCAAAATGGGTCATTTTCGGCTTGGCAATATTTAATGACTATTTTTTATTCATTCACGGGAAGTGGGCGTCGCTGGCCAGGCCAGCATTTATTGTCCATTCCTAATTGCCCTTGAGAAGGTGGTGGTGAGCTGCATTCTTGAACCACTGCAGTCCATCTAGGGTAGGTACACCCACAGTGCAGTTAAGAAGGGAGTTCCAGGATTTTGACCCAGCGACAGTGAAGGAACGGCTATATAGTTCCAAGTCAGGATGTTGTGTGACTTGGAGGGGAACTTGCAGGTGGTGCTGTTCCCATGTATTCGCTACCCTTGTCCTCATAGTTGGTAGAGGCCGCGAGTTTGGAAGGTGCTGTCTAAGGAGCCTTGATGCATTGCTGCAGTGCATCGTGTAGATGGTACACACTGCTGTCACTGTGTGTCGGTGGTGGAGGGAGTGAATGTTTGTAGATGGGGTGCCAATTAAGCGGGCTGCTTTGTCCTGGATGGTGTCGAGCTTCTTGAGTGTTGTTGGAGCTGCAGCCATCCGGGCAAGTGGAGAGTTTTCCATCACACTCCTGACTTGTGCCTTGTAGATGGTTGACAGGATTCGGGGAGTCAGGAGGTGAGTTACTCGCCTCAGGATTCCTAGCCTCTGACCTGCTCTTGTAGCCACGGTATTTAGATGGCTACTCCAGTTCAGTTTCTGGTCAATGGTAGCCCCTAAGATGCTGATAGTGGGGGGATTCAGAGATGGTAATGCCGTTGAATGTCAAGGGGAGATGATTAGATTCTCTCTTGTTGGAGATGGTCATTGTTTGGCACTTGTGTGGCGTGAATGTTACTTGCCACTTATCAGCCCAAGCCTGGATATTGCCCAGGTCTTGCTGCATTTCTACACAGACTGCTTCAGTATCTGAGAAGTCACGAATGGTGCTGAACATTTTGCAATCATCAGCGAACAACCCCACTTCTGACTGTATGGTTGAAGGAAGGTCATAGATGAAGCAGCTGAAGATGGTTGGGCCTAGGACACTACCCTGAGGAACCCCTGCAGTGATGTCCGGGAGCTCAGATGATTGACCTCCAACAACCACAACCATCTTCCTTTGTGCTAGGTATGACTCCAGCCAGCGGAGGGTTTTCCCCTTGATTCCCATTGACCTCTGTTTTGCTAGGGCTCCTTGATGCCATACTCGGTCAAATGCTGCCTTGTTATCAAGGGCAGTCACTCTCACCTCACCCCTTGAGTTCAGCTCTTTTGTCCATGTTTGAACCAAGGCTGTAATGAGGTCCGGAGCTGAGTGGCCCTGGCGGAACCCAAACTGAGCGTCACTAAGCAGGTATTGCTGAGCAAGTGCCGCATGATGGCACTGTTGATGACAACTTCCATCACTTTATTGATGATCGAGAGTAGGCTGATGGGACGGTAATTGGCCGGGTTGGACTTGTCCTGCTTTTTGTGTACAGGACATACCTGGGCAATTTTCCACATTGCAGGGTAAAGGCCAGTGTTGTAGCTGTACTGGAACAGCTTCGCTAGGGGTATGGCAAGTTCTGGAGCACAGGTCTTCCGTACTATTGCCGGAATATTTTCAGGGCCCATAGCCTTTGCAGTATCCAGTGCCTGCAGTCGTTTTTTTTATATCACGTGGAGTGAATCAAATTGGCTGAGGTCTGGCATCTGTGATGCTGGGGACTTCTGGAGGAGGCCGAGATGGATCATCAACTCGGCACTTCTGGCTGAAGATTGTTGCAAATGCTTCAGCCTTATCTTTCGCCCTGATGTGTTGGGCTCCCCCATCATTGAGGATGGGGATATTTGTGGAGCCACCTCCTCCAGTTAGTTGTTTAATTGTCCACCATCATTCACGGCTGGATGTGGCAGGACTGCAGAGCTTAGATCTGATCCATTGGCTATGGGATCGCTTTGCTCTGTCTATCGTATGCTGCTTATGCAGTTTGACATGCAAGTAGTCCTGTGTTGTAGCTTCACCAGGTTGACATCTCATTTTGAGGTATGCCTGGTACTGCTCCTGGCAGGCCCTCCTGCACTCTTCATTGAACCAAGGTTGGTCTCCTGGCTTGATGGTAATGGGAGTGTGGGGGATATGCTGGGCCATGAGGTTAGAGACTGTGGTTGAGTACAATTCTGCTGCTGCTGTTGATGTCCCACCGGAATTAATGCTGGGGCCTCAACTTTTTACAATGCATATAAATGACTTGGATGAAGGGTCCGAAGGTATGGTTGCTAAATTTGCTGACGACACAAAGATAGGTCGGAAAGTAAGTTGTGAAGAGGACATAAGTGGGCTACAAGTGGATATAGATAGGTTAAGTGAGTAGGCAAAGATCTGGCAAACTGAGTGTAATGTGGGGAAAAGTGAAGCTGTCTGATCTGGCAGGAAGCAGTTTGATAATGCATATTATCGGAATGGTGAGAGATTGCTGAGCTCAAAGAACAAGGGGGAACTGGGTGTCCTCGGGCATGAATTGCATAAGGTTAGTATGCAAGTTCAGCAAGTAATTAGGAAAACTAATAGAATGGTATCATTTATTGCAGGAGGAATCGAATGCAAAAGTAGGGATGTTATGCTTCAGCTATACAGGGCATTGGTGAGACCAAATCTGGAGTCCTATGTACTGTACTGGTCTTCTTATTTAAAGAAGGATGCAAATGTGTTGGAGGAAGCTCAGAGAAGGTTTACGTGGACTGATTCTTGAAATAGGCGGTCTGTCTTATGATGAAAGTCTGGAAAGGCTAGGCTTATATCAGCTGGCGTTTAGAAGATTAAAATCCGACCTGATTGAAATAAATAAGCTTCTGAGGTTGGGACAAAGCAAGTGAGGAAGACAGAGAGAGAGAAGCAGTGAGAGATTGAGAGAGAGAGAGAGAGAGAAAGAGAGAGAGAGAGCTCAGCTCACCTGCTGCTGAAACCCTCACCCATGCCTTTGTTATCTCGAGACTTGACTATTCTAACACAGTCCGGACTGGTCTACCACATCCTACTCTCTGTAACCTTGTGGTCATCCAAAACTCTGCTGCCAGCTTCTAATTTACACCAAATTCTGTTCACCCAACATCCCTGTGCTCACTGACCTACATTGGCTCTTGTTCCAGTAACACCTCAATTTTAATAGTCTCACTCATGTGATCAAATCCCTTCATGGCCTCATCTCTCTGATTATCCCAAACCCCTGTCCATTTCCAATATTCCTGAAACTTGTTCATCTTAAAGTATTTTTCAAATTCCCTTTTTAAAGTGAGTTTCTTTCCCTCTGTCTCTCTCCCTGACCACACATTTCATCTCTCAAGCTCTACTGGTGCTGTGGAAGTTTGGATCCATAAAATGGTGTGAGCTGCACTGCCGGTCACATCCAGCACATTGTACAGGAAACCTAGGCTGGCAAGGCTGCTGGAGTGGGTGTAACGTGTCTGTGTCTGTCGCGTGAAGGGGGGTTTGAATATGGTGTCAATCAACCATTCTGGCAGCTTTGATGGACGTCTTTGAAACTTGCTCTGTGCATGGCCACTGACCGCCTGTGTTAGTCACTCTCAGCTGAACATACATTCACAGCACGAGGAACCCCCTCTAGTGTTATTTGAAATGACCAGGCATCCAACTTACTGGTGAGGGGCTTTTGACTTGCTTCTGCTATTGTAAAGTTAGTGGAGGTGCTGTGGATGGTTTTCTGGAGGTTGTGCTGTGAGCTGCTGCAGACACTCAGGGAGGACAGAGGATTTGGTGACCCAACTCTGGACGAGGTATGGGGACTTTAGTAACAGTGTCTCTGTGTCTATAACCTCTCCAACAATTGGAGCAGAGGCTGCAGTGAGGGGAAGCTCTGTAAAGAGGGAGGAGGAGAGGTCTCTGCCCTACCCACCCCGGGTTTTCCAAGAGCACAAAGAGCAGTAGTCCTAATACGGAGCCCTGGGGAACACCACTGTATACTCCCATCGAGTCTGAACAACAACCTTTCACCACTTCTCTCTGTTTACTGTTCCTTAGCCAATGTTATATCCACACTGTCATTGTCCCTTTAGTTCCATAGCATTCATTTGCCTGACCTGTCTGCTGAATGACACTTGAACAAACGCCTTTTGAAAGTCCATATATATAACTTCAATCACACCACCCTCATCACCCCTCTCCATTGTTTTATCAAAGAACTCCATCAAGTTTACCTCACCACCACCTCCCTCTCTCCAATCCTCCACTGTTGTTAAATTATCAGACTGCTTGTCCGACTTCAGTACTGGATGAGCAGAAACTTCCTCCAATTAAATATTGGGAAGAGTGTAGTTATTGTTTTCACTCCCCACTCCAACTCTGTTCCCTTGCTATTGATTCCATCTCTCTCCCTGGTAACAGTCTGAGATTCAGACAGTCTGTTTGCCACCTTAGTGTCACGTTCAATCACAAAATGAGCTTCCAACCACATTTCTGTACCATCACTACAACCACCTATTTCTACCTCAGTGACAGCGCCTGATTTCATCTCTGTCTCAGCTCATCTGCTGATGAAACCTCATTCATGCCTTCGTTGCATTTAGACTTGATTGTTCTTTTTTAAAATTCTTTGATTGAATGTGGGTGTCCATGGGAAGGTCAGCATTTGTTGTCCATGCTTAATTGCCTTTGACAGCTTAGTGACTTGCTCGGCGATTTTAAGGGGCATTTAAAAGTCACCCATATTGCTGTGGGTCTGGACTCACATGCAGACCAGACCAGGTAAGGACAGTAGTGAACAAGATGAAGTTTCACGAAAAACGATGATAGTTTCATAGCACGATGACTGAGACTAGCTTTCTATTCCAGATGTCAACTCATTCCTGGCTTGTCTCAAACATTCTACTCTTTGTAAACGTGAGGTCATCCAAACTCTGCTGCCCTTGTGTTGACTTGCATCAAACCCCATTCCCCAATCACTGACCGACATCAGCTCCCAGTCAAGCAATGTCTTGATTTCAAAATTCTCAACCGTGTTTCCAACTCCTTTCATGTCCTCACCCCTCCTTGTCTCAGTAATCTCCACCAGCCGCACAATGCATCAAGCTCTCAGAACTCCTTCAATCCTGGCCTATTGTGTATCCTTGATTTCATTATTGCGCCACTGGCAGTCAGGTCTTCAGCTGCCTAGGCCCAAAGCTCTGGACTGCCCTCCCTACACCTCTGTTTTTATTCTTTCATTCAATGTGGGCATCGCTGGGGGGAAAAACAGCATTTGTTCCCATCCCTAATTGTCCTTGACAAATGAATGGCTTGCTAGGACATTTCACGGGGCAGTTTAAGAGTCAGCAACATTGCTGTGGACCTGGAGTCATATGTAGTCAAGATCAGGTACGGTTGGCAGATCTCCTTCCCTAAAGGACATTAATGATTCAGGTGGGTTTTTTTCCAACAATTGATGAGAGATTCAAGCACAATTACTGAGAATAGCTTTCATTTCCAGATTTTTATTAATTGATTAAAATTATTAATTAATTGAATATTAATTTCCACCAGCTGCCTTGCTGGGATTTGAAGCCAGAGCATTAGCCTGGGTCTCTGTATTACTAGTTCAGTGACAGTGGCACTGTTTCTGCCTCCCTGCATCACTTTCCTCCCTTAAGACACGACTTAAAATCTTCCTCTTTAACCAAGCTGTTGGTCAGCTTACTTCATATCTCCTGTTGCGTCTCGCATCATACTTTGCTTCATAATGCTCCTGTGAAGCACCTTGCAATCCAATGTTTTATTATATTAAAGGCACTGCATAAATATAGGTTGTTGTTGATGTTTGTCAGACATGGCTTGTCTTACAATATCGATGCTGCTTGCCATTTATTGACCTTGTTTTTGTCAAACAGTACTTTTGTCCTGGGTTGTGAACTGTGCACATTTCCCCACCTGTAATGTTAGATTGATTGGTGAGTAAATATAGGGTTCTCTCCATCTCTCCTTTTTTAAAAAGGGGGGAACATTTACAACCCTCAAGTCTCTATCATCTTTCCCATATCAAAGGAGGATTGGAGATTCTGGACATGGTCTCTGCTATTTCCACCATTCCTTCCCTCAGCAACCCTCATGCATCCCATCCAGACTGGGTAAATGTTCCATTTTATTGTGGTACAAACAGTGTTAGATTGAAAGCTGTTAACTGAACCTGTTTGTTCAGAGACTGCAATGAATGTCAATCTCCATGGACCCTAATAGTATAACTGGAGCGTTTCCATCTTCTATTAATAAGTGATTAATTTCAATGTGTTATCCCATGGTGTCAGTGGGAGCATCAACCTGGACACTAACAGGGATCAGCAGCTCCAGAGAGAGGGAGAGAGAGAAGATAGATCAGAATCTGAGAGCAATAGATTGGAAAGTTTTAACAATGGACAGTAGTTTATCCTTTTGGTTTGACGAGCTTACTGCAGATCATGATTGGATAACGGGAGATTGGCGGATCTATTGTGCCCTTCAGATGATTCAATACATTTACTATCCCAACCTCGCTATCGTTGGTGTCCCTGGTAAGTCTCTGCATCCAGGTATTCATTCTCTTATAAAAGCAAAATACTGCGGATGCTGGAAATCTGAAATAAAAACAAGAAATGCAGGCACCATTCAGCAGGTCTGGCAGCATCTGTGGAAAGAGAAGCAGAGTTAACGTTTCAGGTCACTGACCCTTCTTCAGAACTCAAGAAGAAGGGCCACTGACTTGAAACGTTAAATCTGCTTCTCTTTCCACAGATGCAATCCAGACCTACTGAGTGGTTCCAGCATTTCTTGTTATTATTCATTCTATAAACCATGTTTAACTGCATAACTGATCTTATCATTCACTCTGCCCTCCTTGCTACTGTTGTTGTTCTTGGTCTATCTCTTTCTCCGGCTGTTATCTCTATAAACCATTGCGAATGGTATTACTGCTCTTTTTATTTACTGTCACATCTCTGTTGCTGTTGGCGTCCCTGTTAAGTCTCACTATCCAGCTATTGCATACAATGCTTTACTCACCTTGTTGTTAAAGTATTGGCGGAGATTGAAGCCATTGTTTTCAGTCCCCAACATACACTCTATTCTCTATCCAAAGAATTGGCACATATATGAGGCTGAAACAGACAGTTCACTTCCTTGCTGATCTCCTTGACCCAGCACGGAGTTCCAATACTGTATCCTGTCCATCACCAATCCTGTCTACTGTATCCTTTTCCTCTGCCTTACGCTATCTTAGGATACAAAAATGGCTTGGTGATAAGCGGCAGAGAGTGGGAGTGCAGGGTTGTTTTTCAGGTTGGAGGCTGGTGTCCAGTGGTGTGCCACAGGGATCGGTGCTGGGTCTTCTGTTGTTTGTCATATATATCAATGACTTGGATGTGAATGTAGGGGGCATGAGTAGTAAGTTTGCAGATGACACCAAAATTGGTGGTATAGTGGACAGTGAAGAAGGTTGTCGAAGTTTACAACAGGGTCTATAGATCAACTGGGAAAGTGGGCAAAGAATTGGCAAATGGAATTTAACACAGACAAGTGTGAAGTGATGCATTTTGGGAAGTTAAACCAGGGCAGGACATATGCAGTGAATGGCAGGGCCCTGGGCTGTGTTGTGGAGCAGAGAGACTTTGGGGTGAAAGTACATAGTTCCCTGAAATTAGCAACATAGGTAGACAGAGTGGTTAAGAAGGCATATGGCATGCTTGCCTTCATCGACCGAGGTACTGAGTACAAGAGTTGGGACCCCATGTTACAGCTGTACAGAACGTTGGTTAGGCCACATTTGGAGTACTGTGTGCAGTTCTGCTCGCCGCTCTACAGGAAATATGTGATTTCGCGAGAGAGGGTGCAGAAAAGATCACAAGGATGTTGCCTTACTTGGACGGCTTGAGTTATAAAGAGAGATTGGATAGGCCTAGTCTGTTTTCCCTGGAACGAAGGAGGCTGAGAGGGGACACGATAGAGGTATATAAAATTATGAGAGGCATAGATAGGGTAGATAGCCAGAGACTGTTTCTCATGGTAGGGGTGACTAAAACTAGAGGGCATATATTTAAGGTGAGAAGGAGGAGGTTTAAAGGGGCTCAAAGGGGTAAATTATTCACACAAAGAATAGTGGGTATCTGGAATGAGCTGCCTGAGGAGGTGGTGGAGGCAGGAACAGTAGCAACATTTAATAGACATCTGGACAGGTACTTGAATGAACAAGGCATAGAGGGATATGGAATTAATGCAGGCAGATGGGATTAGTATAGATAGGCATTATGGTCAGCATGGACATGGTGGGCCGAAGGGCCTGTTTCTATGCTGTTCGGCTCTATGACTCTATGACTCTCTGCCTATATGCCCCTTAAACCACCATCTATCTCTTCGTTAATTCCATACCCGACTATCCTAATGCTACCCATGACAAGACACTTAGTTATAAACTCCAGCCCATCACAAACTCTGCTGCCCATATCCTAACTCACACCAAACTCTGATCATCCACCAACTGTGTGCTCACTGACCAATATTGGTTCTTGGTTTAGTAGCACCACAATTGCAATATCCTTATTCTTGTGTTCAGATCCCTCTCTGACCATACCTCTCCAGTTAGTCCAATTTTCCTGTCCGTTTCCCATATTCGTGCATGTTGTTTCCCTTCGAGAATTCATCCAATTCACTTTTAAAAGTGAATGTTTGCTCCTTCTGTATCTCTCTGTGGATGCAATTTCGGACTCGTTAGAGCCACTGGGGCTGAGGCTATGAATCCTAAAAGACTTAAAATGGTGTGGGATGCACTGCCAGCCACTTGTGGCTCTTTCCAGTGGGGTTCCATGCTGAGCAGGGTGTTCCAGCAGCATTGGCACACGTCTTTGAAACTTGGCCTGTGCATGTCCACTGACCGCCTGTGTTAGTCACTCTCAGCTGAAAATACATTCAGCAGCACGAGGATTCATCTCTAGTGTTATTGAAACAATGTGATTTCTGATAACAATGCGCTGCACCAACATCATCAACTATCCACCTATCCACGCCTGGTCCATCTTCAGGCACGTGCAATACAGCCTCATCGGGTATCACCCCTCCTCCCACTCGTCTGGAGGTTGCCTCTGAATGGGAGATTGTGAGGCTGGAGCTCTCCCCTCACCTCAGCCACTCGCTCCGGACCTCGCCGCTCCTCTCCACTACCCCCCCTAGCCGACAGTGCTCCACTACCCCCACTCCCCCTCCAGTTACTCGCTCCCTGCTTCCACACATTCCCCCACCAGCATCTCGCTCCGGACCTCGCCGGTCCTCTCCACTCCACTCCTCTGACCGATTGTTACTCGCTTTCCCCATTCTCCCTCCAGTTATTCGCTCCTCGCTTCCCCCCACTCCCCCTCCAGTCACTCGCTTCGGACCTCGCCGCTCCCCTCCCCTCCACTCCTCTGGCCGATTGTTCCCCGCTTCTTACCACCCTGTTCTCCAGTCACTTGCTCCGCACTTCCCCCCCCATGCCCTCCAGTCACTCGCTCCAAGCCGAGCTGCTTCCCTCCTCTCGGCCATTTGCTGCTAATTCGCTATGTCACGAAGCTGTGCTCCTTGGTGCTAGCGGCTGGGCGGGGTGGTGTAATGGGGAGCAATTGACCAGAGAGGGGGTGGCGAGAGGAGGGCAACTATCTGTCAGGGGGGGTCGTGGGGAGCTGTGAGTTCTGGAGCTGGTGGCTGGGTGGCGGGGGTGGGGGATGAAGTGGGGAGCGATTGACCTGAGAGTGGGTGCTCAGGAGAGGGGAACAATCTCTCAGGGGAGTGAGGGAGAGCTGTGAGGTCTGGTGTTAGTGGCTGGGGTGGTGGTGAAGTGGGGAGCGAGTGACCCGACAGTGGGTGCTGAGGAGAGGGGAACAATCTGTCAGGGGATTGAGGGAGAGCTGTGAGGTCTGGTGTTAGTGGCTGGGGTGGTGGTGAAGTGGGGAGCGAGTGACCCGACAGTGGGTGCTGAGGAGAGGGGAAAAATCTGTCAGGGGAGTGAGGGAGAGCTGTGAGGTCTGGTGTTAGTGGCTGGGGTGGTGGTGAAGTGGGGAGCGAGTGACCCGACAGTGGGTGCTGAGGAGAGGGGAACAATCTGTCAGGGGATTGAGGGAGAGCTGTGAGGTCTGGTGTTAGTGGCTGGGGTGGTGGTGAAGTGGGGAGCGAGTGACCCGACAGTGGGTGCTGAGGAGAGGTGAACAATCTGCCAGGGGAGTGAGGGAGAGCTGTGAGGTCTGGAGATAGAGGCTGAGGGGAGGAAGCGGCCTGTGGGTAGAGGGAGAAAGCGAATTGCTGATGTGAGGAGAGCGGGTCTTGGGGCGGGAGCGAGAGGCTGCATTTGGGTGAAATCAGTCCTGCTCAGTCATATAATCGAATCACATTAAAAAACTGGCAGCACATTTTATACTCTGTTCGATTTCCAATGGAAATGTAATCATAAAATTCCTTTTGTACTGAATAGGATTATTGGAATATTAACTGGATCTTGAAGATTACTGTTAGTATCATATAACTGCACATTAGCATTTTACTGGACTTCCTTCCAACTTAATGTAAGTTTAGTTTGCTGGAACGATCTAACCAGAAGTATTTCCTGTGACAAATTGAGCAGCGCCATCTTCAATCCTGGCAGCTACCTGAACGTCTCAGACTCTGACTTTCCAGTTGAAGAGTCTACATTTGTACATGTGCAAGTACTGCAGCACCTAGTGGTTGCATTGTCAGAAAACGCAGTCTTATTGAAAAAGACCAGGCATCCAACTTGCAGGTGAGGGGCTTTTGACTTACTTCTGCTATTGTAAAATTAGTGGAGGTGCTGTGGATGGTTTTCTGGAGGTTGTATTGTGAGCTGCTTCAAATATTCAGGGAGGACAGAGGATTTGGATGACCCAACTCTGGATGAGGTATGGGGACAGTAGTTACAGTGTCCCTGGGTCTGTAACATGACCAACAAATGGAACAGAGTCTGCAGAGAGGGGAAGCTCTGCAAAGAGGGAGGAAGAGGGCGCTCTGACCTACCCATCCCAGGTTTTCCGAGAGCAATTTTCCTACCTGCACCTAACCCAGGAGCAGTGTGTGAGGTGATTCTGATTCAAGAAGAAAGTGGTTAGAGAGCTGTGTCACCTCCTGTAACACGACCTGGAGCCTCACACCAGGGTGAGGACGGAGCTGTCAGTGGCTGTTAAGGTCACAGTTTCATTGAACTTCTATATATCCGGATCTTTCCAGATGGGAGCAAGTGACATATTCAACATCTCCTAGTCTGCTGTCCATTTATGTATCCGTTAGGTGACAAAGGCCATCTATGGCGAGTGAGGTGAATGCATCATTTTCTCCCTCAAACTCTTGAACTGCCTGTTGACTGTTTCCCTGATTATTGTTTCTAACCCCTGCCACTGATATTGAACAGCATGGCCTGTAGGTGCTGGGACGGTCGTTACACACATTCCAGTATAAGGGTGGCACATTTACCACTCGCCAATCTTCTGTCACCTCGCCCATCTATAGAAGAATGTAAGATTTCGGAAAGCCCTTCTGCTACCGACATACCTACTTCCTTTAGCCATCCAGACAAGGTGGATTATCTACTCTGAGCATAGCCAGCCTTTCCAGTACCTCCTCCCTCTGAATATTTACTCTATCCATTGCCTCTACTCTTTTGCTTCCACTGATATTTTGTAAGATTCCTGTTACAACAGCGATATGAAGTAATCATTAGCTGTTTTAACCTTGCCCTGTGCCTCTAAGCATATATACATGCTTTGTCCCGGATAGTCACCACCCACCTCGTCCTATCTGATTGATATCTACATGCCTGTAGAAAATGATTGCATTTCCTTTTAGAAGATTTCTGGGTTCTCTTTTATGTTGAATGTTAGTGAATGTTTAAGGTGGTGGATGAGGTGCTGATCAATCGGGCTGCTTTGTTCTAGATGGTGTAAAACTTCCTGAGTGTTGTTGGAGCTGTACCCATCCAGGTAAGTGGAGAATTTTTCATTAAACTCCTGACTTGTGTGGCGCACATTCTACATGTCAATTATCAGCCCAAGGCTGGATATTGTCCAGGTCTTGCTGCATTTAGGTATGAACTACTTCAGTACCTGAGCAGGCACAAATGGTACTAATCATTGATGAATACTCCCATTTCTGACCTTATGATGGAGGGACAGTGATTGATGAAGCAGCTGAAGATGGTTGAGCCTAGGACACTACCCTGAGGAACTCCTGCAGTGATGTCCCGGGACTGATATAATAGACCTCTAACAACCATAAGCATCTTCCTTTGCGTGAGGTATGAATCCAGCCAGCGGAAAGCTTTCCCCCTGATTCCCATTGACTTCAGTTTTGCTAGGGCTCCTTGATGCCATACTCGGTCAAATGCTGCCTTGATGTCAAGGGCAGTCACTCCCACTTCAACTCTGGAGTTCAGCTCTTTTGTCCATGTTTTAACCAAGGCTGTAATGAAATTAGGAGATGAGTGGCCCTTGGGGAACCCAAACTGATCATCGCTGAGTGAATATTGGAGATTAATTGCTATTTGATAGTAATAATGATGAAACCTTCCATTACTTGTCTCATGAATCAGAGCAGACAGAAGGGTGGTGGAAGCATGGCTGTTGGAATACTTCCAACTTTCCCTTAAGGAGACGGCAAATGGACGTCCAGGATGACTGTGAGGGCCCATATTTGGACTGTATCAGTCCGGCGTGGCGATCAGTGTCCTGGGCCGGAAGATGCATATTAAAACTTTACCAGCTCGGCATGCAGAAGTTCCCGGGGCTGTTTGACCCAGAGTCACACTGCACCAGCTCGGCTTGGTGATCACTGACCTGGGCTGGTTGACCCCTACTCGCCCTGTACCAGCTCGGCATGGTGATCAGTATCCTGGGATGGTTGTCCCAGATTCACACTGCACCAGCTCGGCTTGGTGATCACTGTCCTGGGCTGGTTGACCCATATTCACACTGTATCAGCTCGGCATGGCGATCAGTATCCTGGCCTGGTTGACCCATGTTCACACTGCACCAGCTCGGCTTGGTGAGCAGCATCCTGAAAAAAAAACAGGGAAGTTATGCTGAACCTTTATAATGCTTTGGTGAGACTATTGCGTCCATTTCTGGTCACCATACGTTAGGAAGGATGTGAAAGTCTTTGCGTGGCTGTAGAGGATATTTACTGGAATGGTTCCAGGGATGGGGGATTTTACCTACAAGGTTAGTAAAGAAAATCTGGTGTTATTTTGCCTGGAGAAAAGGACATTGAGGGGAGATATATTAGAGGTACACAAGATTGTAACAGGTATAGATAAGGTAGACAAAGAAATTCTGTTCCATGTAGCTCATGGTACAAGGACTAGAGATAAGGTTTGGGTAAGAAATGCAGGAGAAATGTGAGGATGAACTTTATTATGTACCGTGTGGTAATGACCTGGTATCACTGCCCACAGGGATGGTGGAAGCAGAGACAGTGATCAATTTCAAAACGATATTGGATGGACACGTGAGGGAAATAAACTTGCAGGAATATGGGAACAGAACAGGGGATGGTTGTGACTGGATTGTTCTACAGAGAGCTGGCATGGACTTGACGGGTTGAATGGACTGCTTCAGTGCTGTAATGAATTACAATTACTACTGCTTTCACAGACTGTTCAATGAAGAGTGCAGGAGGGTATGCCCGCAGCAGCAACAGGCATACCTCAGAATGAGGTGTCAACCTGGTGAAGCGACAACACAGGACTACCTGCATGCCACACTGTGTAAGCAGCATGTGATAGACAGAGCTAAGCGATCCCATAACCAACGGATTATATCTAAGGTCTGCAGTCCTGCCACATCCAGCCATGAATGATGGTGGACAGTTGAACAACTAACTGGAGGAGGTGGCTCCACAAATATCCCCATCCTCAATGATGGGGGAACCCAGCACATCAGTGTAAAAGATAAGGCTGAAGCATTTGTATCAATCTTCAACGGGAAGTGCCGCTGGAAGCTTCCCACACTTTACTTTGTATTCTCCATTCACAATACTTACCTTAACAATTTCAAACTTAAGTCAAAAGAATAGAATGAGGCGGGCTTTTAAAAGAAAGAAAACAAAGGAAATAAATTACTTCAGTAGTTTTGATCTGTTCGTTCTTCATATTTCTTTCAAACAACTGGAATTAAAACTGAAAACAGAGGTGAATTGTCACAAATAAACAATCTAACTCCAAACAAAATGTTTAAACCTGTAGTAAACTTCAGTCTGAGTCAACCACGCACATGGATAGGTCTCTCTCTCTTTCTATTTCTCTTCCCCCCGCACCTCTCTCTCTCTCTCTCTCTCCCTCTTTCTTTCCCAGCACAAAGCAATTGCTATTTAACACTCCAACATCCATGTTATAGTAACTTTTATCCTCCCCACTCACACCAATTTAAAATCCAACTGTACACACATGTTAAACAGCCAACTGCTTTAAGACAACATGCAGGACCAGACGAGAGAGGGTTAACTGACCGTAATAGACACGGGCATGAGACAGACAAAGAAATCACACTGAAAACTTCAAATACACAAACAGAAACTAACTCACACACCATCTTTTCCTTTTGTTTTCCTCACACAGTGTTTCAGCCTCACTGTGGCTCCGAAACATTTCATTTCCTTTGATATCCCAACTGTACTAGGGACTTGGTGGGATTGACAGCAACAACCTGTTCTATTCTGTGTTGTCACCACTTTAACGGGACAGACTGGCAAGGACAACACCTTAACGAGACAGACTAGCAAGGACGCTACCTTAACGGGACAAAATGACAGGGGAGTCACCTTAATGGTGCAGACTGGCAAAGGCATCAACTTAATGGGACAGACTGGTAATGGCGTAATCTTAACGGGACAGTCTGGTAAGGGTAATCCCTCTCCATCATTGTTCTCCTCCGAGGCCTCCTGCTCCGTTTCAGTATCACCTGTGTGATACTCTGCTTTTTGTGATGGCTGCTACAGCCGCATGGGTGCTGCTTTCCCCTCTGGGTTTACAGTCACTGAATGGTAGACCTGCACTGTGCATGGTCTGTCTTCCGGTGGGATCAATCCTGTAACTCCCTAAGGGCACCTCTGGAATCCTCTAACTTCTGGGTCACGGGACATTATCCTGTGTAACAGTAACAATATGTTTCTCTGCTAACTCTCACTGCTGCTGAACTGCACAAGCCTGTACTGCATTAAGTGTCTGTTGTTGTATAGTGACAGTAAAGGACACAAGCTTATTGTGTAACTCATGTAGCTGTGTCTGCTGCTGCTGCTGTTTCTGTTCACTTTGAGCTACCATTTCTCTCACCTGTGACTCTATCACTTCCTCATCGCACTGTGCACGGAGTGATGCTGCACATGGAGTCAGATTTAAAGTCTTCTCACCTTTCCGATGTTCAGCCAAGACCTGTGCGTGGATAAACTTCACTATCTTTTTTAAATGGAACGTGTTCATGCTTCCATAGACAGTCTCCTAATAAGGACTGGATACTGACCATATTACACTTAGTGCTTAACTCTTCCTCATATGTTTCCAGCGACCCTTCTTCCCATTGTCTTTTTGTGACATAATGTGTATTTAAAGAGACTTCACTGGGTCAGTATAATCTGCCATCCCTCAAAAGAGTTTATCCCTGCATGAATTTTCACTTGTCAAACGAATGTTCCTATGTTTGTGAAACTTGCTCCAACACCCTCGGTTTGCATAGCAATCAAAGTCCCGGGTTTCAGCACCACTTGTAAGATCTGGGGTTTGTCTTAATTGAATTTTCAGACTTAGGTCAATTACAATGACAGTCTGCGTTGGGAGATCAGATCTGAAAGGAACTTGCAGCTCAGACTAGCTTTAAAAACACGTGAGTACACGGCTGCTTCCACAAGTTTCACAGACTGAATGAAGTTCTCCACAATAAGCAGAACATGGTGATACTGAGAAAAGGGCAGTGGTCAGCAGTTGGCTTCACAATGGAACATTGGTCCTTAACCACCGGTAAACTGTGGAACCTTGTCTCTTCATTGAAGTCTATCTTCTGTCACCTTCTTGATGATGATGTGCGCTTTTGGGGCCTTACAAGTTATTAATTGATACAGCTTTCCCAGCTTGATTCTGTTCCATATTAGGTAAAAGCCTGTTTCTGTTCATTTGATTGGTCAGTCATTAACTAACTACCCTTCCATGATGGTACTTCGAGCCTGGTTTAAGTCATTGCCATTGTCATTCAGTGGGGAGCGGGGGGAGTGGGGGGGGGGGGGGAGGTGCCTCCAGATTCCAGCTGCATTGACTCTATGAATTCCTTGACAAAAGGTCATATCTGACCCGGTGCCATCCTGCTGTGGCTATTCAACCACAGTGGCCACTTAATGGCATTGATATGTACATATCTCATTTCACAGCTTCCTGGCCACACGGTGGATTGTTTTATACCAGTTAATAAGCTAACAGTCCCTCTTGGATAATCCACAGTCTAACGACTTTTAAATAACAGGTCTCAACAGTTCAGGACTTGTCCAGAGGTTTAGCTAACATCATTCGTTGTGGTTATGTTACATACAGAATACTATTTTAACCGTGATACTGAAGGATATGACAACTAAGTTCTAACAGTCCTATCATAAAATAAACTCAATCCTGCAGTTTTGTCCCAACAAGGACGGAGATATCCATCTTTGTGTTTGCAGACAGCGGCCACTACTGCCCACTGTTGACTGATTGTGTCTGAAGCTGTTGGGTTTTAGCTAAACACAGGGCATTTGTTTTATTCGCTCATTCTTGGGATGTGGGCTTCGCTGTCTAGGCCAGCATTTATTGACCATCCCTAATTGCCCTTGAGAACGTGGTGCTGAGCCCACTTCTTGAACCACTGCAGTCCATGTGAGGTCGGTACACCCACAATTCCGTTAGGAAGGGAGTGCCAGGATTCTGACGAAACAACAGTGAAGGAATAGCGATTTAGTTCCATGTCAGGATGGTGTGTGACTTGGATAGGAACTTGCAGGTGGTGGTGTTCCCATGCATCCCTGCTCTTGTTCTTCTCGGTGGTAGAGGTCGCGGGTTTGGATGGTAAAAAGTCGAGGTAAGGAGCTTTGGTGAGTTTCTGCAGTGCATCTTGTAGATGGTACACACTGCTGCCACTGTGCATCAGTGGTGGAGATATGAATGTCGTAGATGGTGTGCCAATCATGTTTGCTGCTTTTTCCTGGATGGTCCTGCGCTTCTTGACTGTTGTTGGAACTGCACCATCCAGGGAAGTGGAGAGTATTCCATCACACTCCTGACTTGTGCCTTGTAAATGGTGAACAGGCTTTGCAGAGTCAGGAGGTGAGTTATTCGCCACAGGATTCCTAGCCTCTGACCTGCTCTTGTAGCCACGGTATTTATATGGTTACTCCAGTTCAGTTTCTAGTTCAGTTTCTAATCAATGGTAACCCTCCAGGATGTTGATTGTGGGGATTCAGTGATGACAATGTCATTGAACGTCAGGGGGAGATGACTAGATTCTTTCTTGTTTGAGATGGCCATTGCCTGGCACTTGAGTGGCACGAAAGTTACTCGCCACTTATCAGCCCAAGCTGGATATTGTCCAAATATTTCTGCATCTCGACATGGTTTGCTTCAGTATCTGAGAAGTCACGAATGGTGAACATTGTGCAATCATCAGTGAATATCCCCACTTCTGACCTTTTGATTGAAGGAAGATCATTGATGAAGCAGCTGAAGATGGTTGGGTCTCGGACACTACCCTGAGGAACTCCTCCAGTGATGTCCTAGAGCTGAGCTGATTGACCTCCAACAACCACAGCCATCTTCCTTTGCGTTAGGTATGACTCCAACCAGCGGAGAGTTTTCCCACTGATTCCTATTGATTCCAGTTTTGCTCGGGCTCCTTGATACCATACTCGGTCAAATCTGCCTTGATGTCAAGGGCAGTCATTGTCACCTCTCCTCTTGAGTTCAGCTCTTTTGTCCGTATTTGTACCAAGGCTGTATTGAGAACAAGAGCTGAGTGGCCTTGGCAAAAGCCAAACGGAGCGTCAGTGAGCAAGTTATTGCTAAGCAAGTGCTGCTTGATGGCACAGTTAACACCAGGGGAAGTGCTGGCTTCGTGGTAATGTCTCTGGCATAGTAATCCAGAGGACCAGGCTAGTACTCTGGCGACACGAGTTTGAATCCTACCACAGCAGATAGTGAAATTTGAAGTCAATTAATAAAATCCGGAATTAAAAAAAGTTGGCATAATAGTGCCATGAAACCTTTGTCAATTGTTATTAAAAAATCATCCAGTTCACTAATGTCCTTCAGGGAAGGAATTCTGTCGTCCTTACCTGATCAGTCCCACATAAGATTCCAGATCCACAGCAATGTGGTTGACTATGAAATGGCTGAACAAGCCGCTCAGTTCAAGGGCATTTAGGGATGGGCAATAAATGCTGGCCTTGTCAGCGATGCCCACATCCCATGAACGAATGAGAACATCTTCCATCACTTTGCTGATTATTGAGAGTAGACTGATGGGGTGGCAGCTGGCCAGTTTCAACTTGTGCTGGTTTTTGTGTACAGTTAATGAATTTTGGGAGGACTAACAAGGCAAGGGGATATACAATGGATGGTAGGATCCGAGGAAGCACAGAAGGTAAGAAGGACCTTGGTGTACTTGTCCATAGGTCACTGACGGCAGCAGCACAGGTAGATAAGGTGGTTAGGAAAGCATATGGGATACTTGCCTTTATTAGCAAATGCATAGAATATAAGAGCAAGGAGGTTATCATCATAATATATAAAAAGCTAATTTGGCCACAGCTGGAGTACTGTGTACAGTTCTGGTCACCACACTATAGGAAGGATGTGATTGCACTGGAGAGGGTGCAGAGGAGATTCACCCGAATGTTGCCTGGGTTGGAGCATTTCAGCCATGAAAAAAGACTGAAAAGGCTAGGGCTGTTTTCCTTGGAACACAGAAGACTGAGAGAGGACATGATTGAGGTGTACAATATTATGATGGACATCGGTGAGGATAGGTTCGATAGGAGAAACATTTTTCCCTTAGCGGAGGGGTAATGAACCAGGGGACATAGATTTCAGTTGAGAGCCAGGATGTTTAGGGGGGTTTTGAAGAATTTTCTTTTCACCCAGAGGGTGGTTGGAATCTGGAACGCACTGCCTGAAGACGTGGTGGAGGTAGGAAGCCTCACAACATTTAAAACCTATTTTGATGAGCACTTGAAACGCCATAGTACACAAGGCTACGGGTCAGAAAAATGGGATTCGAATAGTTGGGTGCTGGATGGCCAGCACAGACACGATAGGCCGATGGGCCTGCTTCCGTGCTGTGTAACTCTATGACACACTATGATTGCCGGGGAGATGCCAGTTTTGTAGCTGTATTGGAACAGCTTGGCTAGTGACGCTGCAAGTTCTGGAGCACATGTCTTCAGTATGTTGTCAGGGCCCATAGCCTTTGCAGTATCCAGTGCCTTCACTCATTTCTTGATATCACGTGGAGTGAATCGGATTGGCTGAAGACTGGTATCTGTGATGCTGGGGACCGCAGGAGGAGGCTGAGATGGATCATTAACTCGGGACTTCTGGCTGATGATTGTTGCAAATGCTTCAGCCTTATTTTTAACACTGATGTGCTGGGCTCTTCCATCACTGAGGATAGGGATATTTGTGGAGCCACCTCCTCCAGTTGGTTGTTTAATTGTCCACCACCATTCACGGCTGGATGTGACAGGACTGCAGAGCTTAGATCTGATCCGTTGGTTTAGGATCTCTTTGCTCTGTCTATCGCATGCTGCTTACGCAGTTTGGCATGCAGATAGTCCTTGGTTGTAGCTTCACCAGGTGGACACCTCATTTTGAGGTATGCCTTGTGCTGATCCTGACATGCCCTCCTGCACTCTTCATTGAACCAAGGCTGATCTGCTGGCTTGATGGTAATGGTAGAGTGGGGAATATGCCGGGTCATGAGGTTGCAGATAGTGTTTAAGTACAGTTTTGCTGTTGCTGATGACCCACAACGCCTCAGGGATGCCCAGTTTTGAGTTCAAGGATCTGTTTGAAATCTGTCCCATTTGGCACAGTGATAGTGCCAGACAACACGAAGGAGTGTATCTTCAATGTGAAGACGGGACTTTGTCTCCACAAGGACTGTGCGATGGTCACTCCGACCAATATTGTCATGGACAGATGCATCTGTGACCGTTACGTTTGTGAGGACGAGGTCAAATAGGTTTTTCCCTGCTGTTAGTTCCCTCACCACCTGCCGCAGACACAGTCTAGCAGCTATGTCCTTTAGGACTCTGCCAGCTCGGTCTTTAATGGTGCTACCGAGCCATTCTTCCTGATGGACATTGAAGTCCCCCACCCAGAGATCATTCTGTGTCCCTGTTACCCACAGTGCTTCTTCCAATTGCTGTTCAACATGGAGGAGTACTGACTCATCAGCTGGGGACGGGGAATGCGTGATAATCAGCAGGAGGTTTCCTTGCCCATGTTTGACCTGATGCCGTGAAGCTTCATGGGGTCTGCAGACATGGGTCTATCCTGCTGCTGGGAGATGACATACCCGGGATGGTGATGGCACTGTCTGGGACACTGTCTGTAAGCTATGATTCGGTGAGCATGACTATGTTTTCTGCTGCTTGACTTGTCTGTGGGACAATGCTCCCAACTTTGGCTCAAGTCCCCAGATGTTTGTAAGGAGGACTTTACAGGGTCGACAGGGCTGGGTTTGTCTTTGTTGCTTCTGGTGCCTAAGTCGATGCCGGGTGGCCTGTCCAGTTTCATTGCTTTTCTTAGATTTTGTAGCCGTTTCGTACAACTGAGCAGCTTGCTAGGCCATTTCAGAATCAACCACATTGCTGTGAGTCTGGAGTCACATGTAGGCCAGACCAGGTTAGGATGGCAGATTTCCTTCCCTAAAGGACATTAGTTAACCAGATGTGTTTTTACAACAATTGACAATGAACACCATTAGAATAGATATTTTAATTCGAGAGTTTTATTAAAGATTAATGATGTCAGAGTATGTCTTGTTTTGAAATACAAATAAACTAGAAATTCTCCAAGCAGCAGTTTGTAAGACGTCAGAAATGTAAGGGATTTGGATTGTTTAATTGTCCTGTGGTTTAAAATATGTATGTGGCCAGGAAGGAAATCTGCTATTGTTTGTGCTGATAACAATCCTGAGGCATCTGAAACATCCACAAGGGGTGATGAAATTACTGAAGGAAATGTAAACACATGCTCACCATCATGGCAGTCTGGACCTCTGGATTACTAGTTCACTGACATTACCACGACACCTCTGTCATTGCCTCACCGCCACACGTTCCTTGATTAAGACGCTACATAAAACCTTCCCCTTTGACCAAGCTGTTGGGCATCTGGCCTCATATCTCATGCTGTGTCACATGTCATTCTTTGCTTTATAATGCTCCTGTGAAGCACCTTGTCATGTTTTATTACATTGAAGGCACTGTATAAATATAAGTTGTTGTTGACGTTTACCAGACATACATGACTTGTCTTGCTGCAGTCCATTTGTTGTCGATTGTTTTTATTCTCAAGCAGCGAATACTTTTGTCCTGGGATGTGAACTCTGGAAATTTCCCACTCAGTGATATTAAAAAGACTGGTCAGTAAATACAGAGTTTACTCCATTGCTACTTTTTAAAATCCAGGTGTAACATTTACAACCCTGCAGTCCACTGCCACGACTCCCATCTCCAAGGAGGATTGGAAGATTCTGGCCAGTGCATCTGCTTTTTCTACATTTTCCTCCCTCAGCAACCCTCCTACATCCCGTTCAGACTGGGTAAATGTTGCAGTTTATTGTGGCAAACAAGTGTTGGATTGAAAGGAGTTAACTGAACCTGTTTGTTCAATGTCTGTAATTAATGTCAGTCTCCATGGACCCTAGTTGTGTCACTTGAGGTTGTTCCACTTCTATTAATAAGGGACTCCTTTCAATGTGTTATCACATAGTGTCAGCGGGAGGATCACCTCCGGCACCAACCGGGATCAGTTGCTCCAGAGAGTGGGAGAAGATAGATCAAAATCTGAGAACAATAAATTGGAATGCTACAACAATGGATCAGAATCTGAGAACAATAGATTGGAATGTTACAACAATGGATCAGAATCTGAGAACACCAGGTTGGAATGTTATAACAATGGACAGGAGTTTCTCCTCGGATCTTTACTTTCTTTTTACATATTATAATCGGCTACGATTAGACTATCGGATACTATTTGCACTTGAGATAATTCAATATATTTACTATCCCATCCTGGCTATTGTTGGTGTCCCAGGTAAGTCACTCTATAAAGCTATTAATTCTATAAGCCATATTTACCTACATTACTGTTCTTGCCATTTATTCTGCCCTCCTTGCTGCTGCTGCTATTCCTGGTGAAACTCTACCTCCAACTATTAGCTGTCAAGCCATTGCTAATTACCATTCTTGTAATTTCATCGCTCATCTTGGTTGCTGTCTGTGCCCCTGATAAGGCTCTATTTACCGCGAGGAGATCTGTAAAATCTGTTCCACTGAAATACTGTTCTGCAATGTATATTTTGGGAAGACGGAACCCAGTGTCATTGGTCGAAAACTCCATCCCCTGTTTGTGAAACACATTCCCCTCCCTGCATAATGTTTGAGGCTGAACCAGACTGTTTACAACCGCTGTGTTCTATTTATACCTGAGCTGAGTTCATCTCCATGTTCGTTCCATCACCAGCCCTGACGACTACAACCTCTGTAATGTGACCTGGCCCCACCTCTGCCTTAGTCTATCTGCTGAACAAACACTCATCTGTGCTTTTGTTCAATTCACACTTGACTATTCCAATTCTATCCTGGTCACCCTGCCAGTTATAAACCTCTATAAACCACAGTCAATCCAGAACTCTGCTGCCTGTATCTTAACTCACACCAAATCCCGATCACCCCTGTGCTCACTGATCTACTTTGGCTCCCGGTCTGGCAGCACCTTAATTTTAAGAATCCCGTTCTTGTGTTTGAATCTCTCCATGACCTCACCCCTCTAATTACTCCTATTCCCTGTCCATGCCCATATTCCAGAAAATCTTTTGCCATCAATTCTATTTTCATGTCCCCATTTAAAGTGAATTTCCTTCCCGCTCTATCTCTCCCTGGTGGTGATTTCCAGCTCTTACAGCACCACTGTTGCCCACACTGTGGAAGCCTGGATCCATAAAAGGGTGTGAGCTGAGCTTCCAACCACTTCCGGCGTGGCCTGCAGCATGGCCTGCACCATGTCCCATGCTGTGCTGTGCTCTATCCCGGGTCAACAATGTGTGCACTAGTAGCATGAGGAGTTGTGGAATGTCATGTCAAACTGCTATTTCAGCAGCTTTGATGTACGTCTTTGTAACTTGGTCTGTGCATCTCCACTGACTGCCTGTGTTAGTCACTCTCAGCTGAACATACATTTATCAGCACGAGGAATCCCCTCTAGTGTTATTTAAAAGGACCAAGCATCCAACTTACAGGTGAGGGGCTTTTGACTTACTTCTGCCATTGTAAAGTTAGTGGAGGTGTTGTGGATGGTTTTCTGGAGGTTGCATTGTGAGCTGCTGCAGACATTAAGAGAGGACAGAGGATTTGGTGACCCAACTCAGGACGAGGAATGGGGACTGTAGTTACAGTGTCTCTGGGTCTGTAACATGACCAAGAAATGGAGCAGGGACTGCAGAGAGGGGAAGCTCTTTCAAGAGGGAGGAGGAGGGGGCTCTGCCCTACCCACCCTGCGTTATCCAACAGCACATTTCTTACCTAAACCTAACCCAGGAGCAGGGTGTGAGGTGACACTGATTCATTAAAGAGGTGGTCACAGAGCTGTATCTCCGCCTGCAACACAACCTGGAGCCTCACACCAAGGTGAAGACGGAGCTGTCAGTGGCTGTTAAGGTCACAGTTTCATTGAACTTCTATGCATCTGGATCTTTCCAGAGTGGAGCGGGTGCCCTATCCAACATACATTCATAGACAGTGATAGTCATAGAATCATTTACCACACAGAAGGAGTCCATTCGGTCCATCGACACAATGCCGACTGTCTCTGGAGCAATTCAGTCATTCCCACTGGCCTGCTCAATCCCCATAGCCTTGCAAGTTCACTTCCTTGATGCGCCCATCCAATTTTCTTTTGAAATTGGAAGGAAGTAAAGCTGGTAACAGGTGGCAAAAAAGTCGAGAGTGACTTTAAAAGGCAGGTGAAACAAAGGTGAGCATCAACTAGAATGAAGAATCTGAAGAAGGCACAGTTAAGGGCACTGTACCTGAATGCACGCAGTATTCGGAACAGGGCAGATGATTTAAAGGCCCAAATAGAGGTAATCGGGTATGGTCTGATTGTCATAAGGGAAATGTGACGACAGGGTGACCAAGGCTGGAACTGAATATTCAAGCATGTTCAACATTTACGAAGGACATGCAATAGGAATTGCTGTTGCACTGATAATAAGGGATAGGATCAGTACATTAGTAAGGGAGGATCTCAGGTCTGAAGAACAAAATGTAGAATCTGTTTGGGTGCAGCTTAGAAACAGCAAGGGGCAGCAAACATTGGTAAGAGTTGTTTATAGGTTATCCAACAGTAGTGGTAGTGTGGGACATGGCATTAATAAGGAGATTAGAGAATCAAATAGCATGGCTAATAAAGTAATCACGGGTGATGTCAATCTTTATACAGACTGGGTAAAAATAATGAGAACTAATACTGTGGAGGACGAGTTTCTGGAGTGGGTTTGGCATGGTTTTTTAGAGCAGTATTTTGAGGAAGCGATTACAGAAAAGTCTATTTTAAAGCGAGAATTATGTAATGAGACAGCGATAATTAATAGTCTTATTGGAAAAGAGCTTTTAGGGATGAGTGTTAGGGATATGTTCCTGTGAAAATGAGGGATGGAAATGGCAAGATTAGGGAACCATGGATGACAGGTGAAATTGTGAAACTCGCTCGAGGAAAAAAGAAGCATACATAAGGTCTAGGCGGCTGAAGAAAGACGAAGCTTTGATAGAATATCGGGAATGTTGGACCAATCTGAAACGAGGAATTAAGAGGGCTAAAAGGGGTCATGAAATATCTTTAGCAAACAGGGTTAAGGAAAATCCCAAAGCCTTTTATTCATATATAAGGAGCAAGAGGGTAACTAGAGAAAGGATTGGCCCACTCAAGGACAAAGGAGGAAAGTTATGCGTGGAGTCAGAGAATATGGGTGAGATTCTAAACGAGTACTTTGCATCGGTATTCACCGAGGAGAGGGACATGACGGATGTTGAGGTGAGGAACAGATGTTTGATTACTCTAAGTCAAGTCGGCATAAGGAGGGAGGAAGTGTTGGGCATTCTAAAAGGCATTCAGGTGGACAAGTCCCCAGGTCTGGATGGGATCTATTGCAGGTTACTGAGGGAAGCGAGAGAGGAAATAGCTGGGGCCTTAACAGATATCTTTGCAGCATCCTTAAACACGGGTGAGGTCCCGGAGGACTGGAGAATTGCTAATGTTGTCCCCTTGTTTAAGAAGGGTAGCAGGGATAATCCAGGCAATTATAGACCGGTGAGCCTGACGTCAGTGGTAGGGAAGCTGCTGGAGAAGATACTGAGGGATAGTATCTATTCCCATTTGGAAGAAAATGGGCTTATCAGTGATAGGCAACATGGTTTTGTGCTGGGAAGGTCATGTCTTACCAACTTAATAGAATTCTTTGAGGAAGTGACAAAGTTGATTGATGAGGGAAGGGCTGTAGATGTCATATACATGTACTTCAGTAAGGCGTTTGATAAGGTTCCCCATGGTCGGCTGATGGAGAAAGTGAAGGCGCATGGGGTCCAAGGTGTACTAGCTAGATGGATAAAGAACTGGCTGGGCAACAGGAGACAGAGAGCAGCAGTGGAAGGGAGTTTCTCAAAATGGAGACGTGTGACCAGTGGTGTTCCACAGGGATCTGTGCTGGGACCACTGTTGTTTGTGATATACATAAATAATTTGGAGGAAGGTATAGGTGCTCGGATTAGCAAGTTTGCAGACGACACTAAGATTGGTGGAGTAGCAGATAGTGAAGGGTACTGTCACAGAATACAGCAGAATGTAGATAGATTGGAGAGTTGGGCAGAGAAATGGCAGATGGAGTTCAATCAGGGCAAATGCGAGGTGATGCATTTTGGAAGATCCAATTCAAGAGTGAACTATACAGTAAATGGAAAAGTCCTGGGGAAAATTGATGTACAGAGAGATTTGGGTGTTCAGGTCCGTTGTTCCCTGAAGGTGGCAACGCAGGTCAATAGAGTGGTCAAGAAGGCAAATGGCATGCTTTCCTTCATCGGACGGGGTATTGAGTACAAGAGTTGGCAGGTCATGTTACAGTTGTATAAGACTTTGGTTCGGCCACATTTTGAATACTGCGTGCAGTTCTGGTCGCCACATTACCAGAAGGATGAGGATGCTTTGGAGAGGGTGCAGAGGAGGTTCACCAGGATGTTGCCTGGTATGGAGGGCGCTAGCTATGAAGAGAGGTTGAGTAGATTAGTATTATTTTCATTAGAAAGACGGAGGTTGAGGGGGGACCTGCTTGAGGTGTACAAGATCATGAAAGGGTTGGACAGGTTGGATAGCAATTAGCTTTTTCCCAGAGTGGGGGATTCAATTACTAGGGGACACGAGTTCAAAGTGAAAGGGGAAAGGTTTAGGGGGGATATGCGTGGAAAGTTCTTTACGCAGAGGGTGGTGGGTGCCTGGAACGTGTTACCAGCGGAGGTGGTAGACTCGGGCACGATAGGGTCTATTAAGATGTATCTAGACAGATACATGAATGGGCAGGAAGTAAAGAGATACAGACCCTTAGAAAATAGGCGACATGTTTAGATAGAGGATCTGGATCGGCGCAGGCTTGGAGGGCCGAAGGGCCTGTTCCTGTGCTGTAATTTTCTTTGTTCTTTGTTTTTTGAGTGACCATAATATGACAACATTTCACATTGTTTAACAGTGAGGTAGTTCAATCTAAATCGTGACTGAGGTGGATTGGAAAAATACATTGAAAGGTATGAAAGTACATAGGCAATGGATAGTTTTTTAAGGAATATTACGTAGTCTACAGCAACTATACATTCTTGGAAGGCACAAAAAACCCAAAAGTCAAGGCAGTCAACCATGGATAACAAAGGAGGTTAAGATGATATTCAATGTGGGAAAGCAAGGTAATCCACTTTGGTAGGAAGAATGAAAAGGCAGATTATAATTTGGATGGAGGAAAACTACAAAACACTGCAGTACAGAGGGAGCTGGGTGTTCTTGTGCCTGAAACACAAACGGTTAGAATGCAGGTGCAGCAAGTAATTAGGAAGACGAATGGAATTTTGGCCTTTATTGTTCAGGGGTTAGAGTTTAAAAATAGGGAAGTATTGTTCCAACTGTACAGAGTGTTGGTGAAGCCAGACCTGGAGTACTGTGTACAGTGTTGGTCCCCGTATTTAAAGAAGGATGTACTAGCATTGGAGGCAGTTCAGAAAACGTTCACTGGGCTGATTCCTGGGATGAAGGAGTTGCCTTATCAAGAGCAGCTAAACAGGTTAGGCCTGTATTCTCTTGAGTTTCGAAGAACGAGAGGTGATCTCATTGAAACTTACAAAATACTTAAAGCGATAGACAGTGTCGATGCAGGTAGGATGTTTCCCCTAGTTGGGGAGTCTAGAACCAGGGGACACAATGTCAAAATAAGGCAGAAGCCATTTTGGACGGAGATGAGGAGAAATGTCTTCAGTCAGAGGATTGTGAATCTTTGAAATTCCCTACCCCAGAGGACTGTGGAAGCTTCGTCATTGAATATGCCGAAAGTGGTGATTAGCAGATTTCTAAATACAAATGACCGAAGTGATATGAGGATAGTGTAGGGGAAAAGACATTGAAATGGAAGGTCAGTCATGATTATATTAAATGGTGGGGCAGTCTCGATGGTCAGAGTGGACGACGGCTGCTCCTATGACCCTGCTCTACCATTGGTGGCTGTGCCTTCAGCCTAAGCCCTGGATTCTCTCCCTGAACAATAAATACAGTAAGTTTCACAGAGTCCGGTTTTAGGGAGCACTGCTTGTGCAGAGTAGTAAATACAGTCAAGTTAATGAGTGACTGAAACTTAAAGATCTAAGAGTTGTGGTAAATGATTGTTTTTCAGGCTGCAGGAAGGTAGACAGTGGTGTTCCCCAAGGGTCAGTGCTAGGACCACTGATTTTTTATTGATATGTATTAGTGATTTGGATATTGGAATACAGAGCATTTTTCAAAATTTGCTGATGATAGCAAACTTGGAGGCAGGGCTGACAGTGAGGTTGATACTGATCAATGTAACAGGATATAGATATGCGAGCAGAATGGGAAGGCAAGAGGCAGATAGAATTTAATACAGACAAGTGTGAGGTGATACATTTTATCAGAAGTAACTGGGAGAGGCAATATACAATTAATGATGCAGTTCTAAAGAAAGTGCAGAGACAGAGGGACATGGGGTTCATGTACATAGATGCTTGAAGTTGGCAGGACATATTGAGAGAGTCGTTAGTAAAGCATATGGGATCTTGGGCTTCATAAATAGAGGTAGTGAATACAGAAGAAGGAAAGTTATGCTGAACCTTTATAAAGTTCTGGTTAGTCCACAACTGTATTACTGCATCCAGTTCTGTTCACCACACTTTAGGAAGGATGTGAGGGTCCTTCACAGGGTGTAAAGGAGATTTACCAGAATGGGTCCAGAGCTGGAGGATTTTGTTTACAAGGTTAGTCTGGAAAAGCTGGGATTGTTTTCCTTGCAAAAAAGGAGATTGAGGGGAGATTTGATAGAGGTATACAAGATGATGACATGTTTGGATAAGGTAGACAGGAAAAGATGTTCCCATTAGTTAATGGTACAAGGACTAGAGTTAAGGTGGTGGGACAGAGATACAGGGGGATGTGAGGAACAACTTTTTTACACAGCGAGAGGAAATGGCCTGGAAATCACTGCCTACGAGGGTGGTGGAAGCAGAGATGGTGAATGATTTCAAAAGGATATGGGATGGACACTTGAGGGAAATAAACTTGCAGGAATATGGAGACAGAGCTGGGGAATGAGACTGACTGGATTTATCTAGGAAGAGCTGATTTGGACTCAATGTGCCGAATGGCCTCATCCTGTGCTGAAATAACTACGACTCCACGACTCTCTGACAGAAGAATACTATTACTACTGATTTCCTATACTGGGAAAGTTTATAATGGACTGGGCAGTATCACCCTGTTGAACCCTGTGATGTAAGTGAAATGTTTGATGCCCCACAACATGGTTAACATATGTCCTTCACAAACAAAGTAAATCAGTTCAGGCCCACTCACAATTCTGGATCATTCACAATGGGGAGTAGTTTCTCCTGGTTTTCTCTACATAGGACAGCAGCCAGACTTTTCACTGTGTCCCCTACCTCCATGTGGAAAGTCTAGTCAGGGTTAGGTGAGATAAGACACGTTGCCTGGGCGACAGCTTTCTTCAATTTTGTTACTGCTTCCGTGCTCTCTTCAGTCCAACCAGGTTACACCTGGTCATCATCACCATTAGGTAGTTCATAAAGAGGAGTCACAGTCTCTGAAAATCGAGGGATGAGAGTCTGCCTGAGACTGAGGACACAGGGCAGTCTTTGAGGTGAAAAGGGGTACACACTGGATGAGGGTCCACTGATACCTCACATGCCTGAGGAGAGGAAACAGGGCAGTCTTTGAGGTGGCCAGGGGGATAAACTGTATGAGGGTCCGCTGATACCCCACCAGTCTGAGGATAGGACACAGGGCAGTCTTTGAGGTGGAAAAGGGTAGACACTGGATGAGGGTCCACTGATACCCAACCAGCTTGAGGAGAGGACACAGGGCAGTCTTTGAGGTGGATTGGGGTGGACACAGGATGAGGGTCCACTGATAACCCACCAGTCTGAGGATAGGAAACAGAGTAGTCTTTGAGGTGGACAGGGGTGGACACAGGATGAGGGTCCACTGATACTCCACCAGTCTAAGGTTAGGACACAGGGCAGTCTTTGAGGTGGATACGGGTAGACACTGGGTAAGGGTCCACTGATACCCCACTTGCCTGATGATAGGAAACAGAGTAGTCTTTGAGGTGGACAGGGGTGGACACTGGATGAGGGTCCACTGATGCCCCACCAGCCTGAGGATAGGACACAGGGCAGTCTTTGAGGTGGAAAAGGGTAGATACTGGGTAAGGGTCCACTGATACCCCAAAAGCCTGAGGTTAGGACACAGGGCAGTCTTTGAGGTGGACAGGGGTGGACACTGGATGAGGGTCCACTGATACCCCACCAGCCTGAGGATCGGACACAGGGCAGTCTTTGAGGTGGACAGGGGTGGACACAGGATGAGGGTCCACTGATACCCCACCAGCCTGAGGATAGGACACAGGGCAGTCTTTGAGGTGTAAAAGTGTAGACACTGCATGAGGGTCCACTGATACCCCACCAGCCTGAGGATCGGACACAGGGCAGTCTTTGAGGTGGACAGGGGTAGACAGTCGATGAGGGTCCACTGATACCCCACCAGTCTGTGGATAGGACACAGGGCAGTCTTTGAGGTGGACAGGAGTAGACACTGGATGGTCTCGACCTGATGTTGGTCTGGTCTGATGCTGGATGATACAATCTGGACACCTGCAACGGTGGCACGATGTTGCACCAGCTGGGCCTTACGTGGATGGTCTTTTAGTCCAGCTCCCAAAGTAAGTGCAGTAGTTCCTGTAAAAGGGTTAAATGTGTGGACACGGTCTGTGGTGATGAGGAGGAGATCATCGACATATTGCAGAGAGCAGGAAGACTGAAAAACTCATAAGGGTCCCGGCTAGACGTTTGTGTAAAATAGTGGGGTTATTATGGATCCCCTTGTGACAGACATGTCCAGGTGTATCTCTGGTCCACAGAACTAAATGTGAATTTAATTTGTTTCCCTAGTTTTACTGGGATACTCCAATAACTATTAGAGATATCCAGGGTGCTGAAGACACCCCTCCTGCTGGGAATCCGGGAGAGTAGGGTGGGTGTCTCTCAGACAACCAGGTTCACACTGGGGTGACAGAGCTGAGTTTGTGGTGGTCAATAGTCAGTCACCAGCTGCCATCCGGTTTTCTCACCGGCCAAATCAAGCAGTGAATAGTGAATGTGTCTTTGTGAACGACACCCTGGTATAACAATGACATGATAGTATCTGGAATATATGATATAATCTCAGCTCGGTAAGAATACTGCTTCATGGAGCATGCAATGGTCAGTCAATTTCTTCCGGTCTGCTCATGTTTCCACAGTTATCTGTATGGGTTGTGAATACACTCAGGACCGACTCGAGAATCACCTGTACCTCAGGGTCATCAGAGGTGTCTGATTCACACTCCTCTGATATTTTAATCATGAATATTGAGGGTACACTGGACACCAGAGTAGGGGTATGTTTTAATGTTCTAAAATATACAAATACAGGGATAATCAATTACTGCTGATTACCTTTGAGCACATTACTGCCCAGTAGTCCCTGTCCATTATAGAAAAGGGAGGCAGGACTTTGACATGAACTCTGTTCCCTCTCCTCTACCACTGTACGATCTGATCCAGGGTTACAGATTACCCAAAAGGTGGTCGAAGGGTCACAAGCAGTTTATTGAGGAGTAACAGTTCAAATACAGCACAGTATCAGAATAGACATAGTAGACATACGACCTGTGACTGGTGACAAAGGTTTTCTGGCTATGGATCAGATGTTAGAAGCTGTTATTATGGACGTTTATAGCAGGGCACGGAGAGAAATTCAAAGTGATCAGGCAGTGTCAGCATGCTTTTGTGAAAGGAAAATCTGGTTTAACTAATTTATTGGAGTTCTTTGAAGAAATTACATGTTCTGTGGATAAAGGGGGACCGTTGGATGTAATGTAGTTAGATTTCCAGAAGACACTTGATAACGTGTCACATCAATGGTCATTGCAGAAACTAAATGCTAATGGTGTAGGGGGTAACATATTGACATGGATAGAAGATTGGCTATCCAACAGGAAACAAAGAGTAGACAAAATGGGTCATTTTCTGTTTGGTAAGATGTAACGAGTCGTGTGCCACAGAGATCAGTGCTGGGGACGTAACTTTTTACAATTTATATAAATGACTTGGATGAAGGGACTCAAGGTATGGTTGCTAACTTTTCTGATGACACAAAAACAGAAAGGAACGAAAGTTGTCAAGAGGGCATAAGTGGGCTACAAAGGGATATAGGTAGCTTAAGTTAGTGGGCAAAGATGTGGCAAATGGAGGATAACGAGGGAAAATGTGGAATTGTCCATTTTATAGGAAGAATATAAAAGAAACATATTATCTGAATGGTGAGAGATTGCAGAGCTGGACGATGCAGAGGAACTGGGTGTCTCAGTGCATGAATTGTATAAGGTTATTATGCAGGTACAACAGGTAATTAGGAAACTAATCCAATGTTATCATGTATTACAGAAGGAATTGAATACAAAAGTATGGAGGCTATATTTCATTTATACAGGACATTGGTGAAACCACATCTGGAGTTCTGTGTACCTTATTGGTCTCCTTATTTAAGGAGGATGTAAATGTGTTGAAAGCAGTACAGAGAATGTTTACTAGACTAATGCCTGGAATGGGTGGGTTGTCTTATGAGGAAAGGTTGGACAGGCTAGGCTTATATCAGCTGGAGTTTAGAAGATGAAAAGGCGACTTGATTGAAACGTAAGATTCTGATTGTGGGATAGAGTAGGTGAGGGCGACAGAGAGAGAAACAGAGAGAGAGAGAGAGAGAGCTCAGCTCATCTGCTGCTGAAACCCTCATCCATGCGTTTGTTACCTCGAGACTTGACTATTCTAACACAATCCTGGCTGCTCTCCCACATTCTACGATCTGTAACCTTGTGGTCGTCTAAAACACTGCTGCAATCTTCTAATTTACACCAAATTCTGTTCACCCAACATCCCTGTGCTCACTGACCTACATTGGCTCTTGGTTCGGTAACACCTCAATTTTAATATTCCCATCATGTGATCAAATCCCCCCATGTCCACAGCCCTCTGATTATCTCAATCCCCTGTCCATTTCCAATATTCCTGAAACTTGTTAATCTTAAAGACTTTTTATAATTCCATTTTTAAAGTGAGTTTCTTTCCCTCTTTCTCTCTCCCTGCCCACACATTTCATCTCTCCTGCTCCACTGGTGCTGTGGAAGTTTGGATCCACAAAATGGTGTGAGCTGTACTGCCAGTCACATCCAGCACATTGTACAGGACACACAGGCTGGCCGGGGTGATAGCGTGGGTGTAATGTGTGTGTGTCTGTAGTGTGAGGAGGGTCTGAATTGACGTCAATCAGCCATTCCAGCAGCTTTGATGTACATCTTTGAAACTTGGTCTGTGCATGTCCACTGACCACCTGTGTTAGTCATTCTCAGCTGAACATACATTCAGCAGCATAAGGAATCCCTTCTAGTGTTATTTAAAAGGATCAGACATGCAACTTACAGGTGAGGGGTTTTTGACTTACTTCTGCGATTGTAAAGTGAGTGGAGGTGCTGTGGATGGTTTTCTGGAGGTGTGTTGTGAGCTGCTGCAGACATTCAGGGAGGATAGAGGATTTGGTAACCCAACTGTGGACAAGGTATGGGGACTGTAGTTATAGTGTCTCTGGTTCTGTTACACGACCAACAAATGGAGCAGAGGCTGCAAATCGGGAAAGCTCTGTAAAGTGGGAGGAGTAGGGGGCTCTGCCCTACCAACCCCGAGTTCTACAAGACCAAAAAAGGGCAGTGGTCCTAATATTGAGCCCAGGGGAACACCACTGTATACTCCCATCGAGTCTGAACAACAACCTTTCACCACTTCTCTCTGTTTACTGTTCATTAGCCAATGTTATATCCCCACTGTCACTGTCCCTTTAAACCATAGGGTTCAGTTTTCCTAACCTGTCTCTTGAATGTCACTTGATCAAACACCTTTTGAAAATCCATATCTATAGCTTTAATCACACCACCCTCAGCAGCCCTCTCCATTGTTTTATCAAAGAACGCCATCAAATTTACCTCAGCACCACCGCTCTCCACTCCTCCACTGTTGTTAAATTATCAGACTGCTTATCCGACATCCAGTACTGGATGAACAGAAATTTCCTCCAATTAAATATTGGGAAGACTGAAGCCATTGTTTTCACTCCCCACTCCAACTCTGTTTCCTTGTTGTTGATTCCATCCCTCTCCCTGCTAACAACCTGTGATTCAGACAGTCTGTTTGCAACCTTGGTGTCACATTACACCACAAAATGATCTTTAACCTCAATTTCAGGGTATCATTACAGCCGTCTATTTCCACCTCAGTAACATCACCTGACTTCACCCCTGTCTCAGCCAATCTGCTGCTGAAACCTCATTCATGCATTAGTCACATCTACATGTGATTATTCCAACTCACTCCTGGCTGATCTCCCAAATTCTACGCTCTGTAAACTTGAGGTCATCCAAAACTCTGCTGCCCATGTCTTAGATCACACCAAGTCCCGTTCATCTATCACTGACCGACATTGGCTCCCAGTCAAGCAATGTCTTGATTTTAAAATTCTTATCCTTGTTTTCAGATCCCTCCATGGCCTCGCCCACCGCCCCATATCTCTGTAATCTCCTCCACCTCCACAACCCACCGAGATATATGTGCTCCTCTAATTCCGGCCTCTTGTGCACCCAGATTTTAATCACTGCACCACTGGCGACTAGGTCTTCAGCTGCCTAGGCCCAAAGTTCTGGAATATCCTCACTGCACCGTTTTATTTTCATTCGTTCATGGGATGTGGGTCGCACTGACAAGGCCTGCATTTTTTGCCCATCCCTAATTGCCCTTGATGACTGAGTGGTTTGCTGGACCTATCAGAATTCAGTTTAGAGTCAACCACATTGTTGCGGGTCTGGAGTCACATGGAGGCCAGACCGGATAAGTATGGCAGATTTCCATTGCTGAAGAACATCAGTAAGCCAGGCTGTTTTTTTTTTATGACGATCAATGATAGCATCATGGCACCATTGCTGAGAATAGTTTTCAAATGCAGATTTGTATTAATTAATTGAATTTTAGCACATATTGAATTTTAAATTGCACCAGTTACCACGGTGGGATTTGAACCCATGTCCTGCGAGAATCAGCCTGAGCCTCAGTATTACAATTTTGGTAATATTACCACTCCGCTACGGTCACTGCCTTTCCGTCTCGCTTTCCTCCTTTCAGGTACTCCTTAAAACCTATCTCTTTGTTCAAGCTGTTGGCAATCTGATCTAATATCTCCTGTTGTCTCTCAGTGTCATACTTTGCTTCATAATGATCCTGAGAAGCACTTTGGGATGTTTTATAACATTAAAAGCACTATATAAATATAAGTTGTTGTTGAGATTTGCCAGACATGCTTTGTCATCACCATATCCCTCCTGCTGTCTATTTATTATTCCATGTTTTTCAAAGCAATGAATATATTTGTCCTGGGTTGTGAAATTTCCCCATCAGTGACGTTAAACTGACTGGTCAGTAAATGCATTGTTTACTCCATCCCTCCTTTTTTTCAAATAGGTTGTAACATTTACAACCCTCCAGCCCTCTGTCACAACTCCCATATCCAAGGAGGATTGAATGATTCTGTCCAGTGCCTCCGCTATTCCCACCTTTCCTTCCCTCAGCATCTCTCATACATCCCATCCAGACCGGATAAATGTTCTACTTTATTGTGGTACAAACAGTGCTGGACTGAAACGGTTAACTGAACCTGTTTGTTCAGTGACTGGAATTAATGTCAGTCTCCACGGACCCTAATTGTTTCACTGGAGGGTTTCCATCTTCTATTAATATGGGAGTAATTTCAATGTATTGTCACATAGTGTCAACAGGAGCATCAAACCCGGCAGTAAGAGGGACAAACAGCTCCAGACAGAGGGAGAGGATAGATCAGAATCTGAGAACAATAGATTGGAATGTTACAACAATGGGTCAGAATCTGAGAACAATAGATGGGAATGTTACAACAATGGACAGGAGTTTAATCTGGCAATTTGACGATCTTTCCACATATTATGACTGGTACTCATTAGACTATCGGATCTTTCTAGCTCTTCAGGTTATTCAATATATTTACTATCCCATCCTCGCTATTATTGGTGTTCCTGGTAAGACTCTTTATCCAGCTATTAATTCTATAAACCGTGTTTAACTGAATTACTGCCCCTGTCATTTTCTCATCCCTCTTTGCTGTTGTTGTTACTCCTGGTGAGTCTTTGATAAAGGCTGTAAACTCTACGAAGCATTGCTAATTTTGTTACTGGTCGTGTAATTTTCTCTCTTGGCGTTGCTTGTGTTTATGTTCCTGGTCAGACCCTGTATAGAGCTATCAGATTGTTGCTGTGCCTAATCTGCACTTACTCTTGAAGAATTCACAGAATCGGACTGGTGGAAGATATATCAATGTTTATTCACACATTAAATCATCAGGTCCAAGCACTCACTACATGCATGTTATACTACCCCAAGACACGAGGTGATCAGTCTCGGAATGGCAGCTGCCCTTCTATTCTCTGAGTCCATAACTCAGGGAAGTTTCTTGAGTGTTCTTCCTCGGAGTTCTCGTGCTGTCACCATTTTCAGCCATTGTCTACTGTGAGTCTAATCAGACCTCATGCCAATAGAAACTCCTTTATCTGGTTTGTGCAAGGACACTGTCTGGTAGAATCTCTCTCTTGTTTCAGCCTGCTTTTATGTATGGTCTACAATTCCTTGACCATCTGTTTGCTGTGCTCCTTCTAACCAGCCCCTCTATGTTTCAAAACGTTGTGTATTGTTGTGTGACGAGCCTCATTGTTTCAATTACATTCTTATGTGTTTTTACTGAGTCTACACCCACCACCACACCACCCTCCCCACCACCCCCCCCCCCCCACCCACCGGTCCCCCTCTGATCATGCAGGGCTATGCCCAAGGGATCACACTCTCATGTCTCTTCGGTAGTACACTTCTGCAATTATAATTTCATTGTTAACGCAAGATCATAAGCAGTGTAATGTTAAAGAAAGCACAATGTTAACATCGTTGTTACATAATTAATCACTTGTGCGAGCATAAAGCAGTCGCAATTTGACTTTTAGAATACATTTGTCATTCATTAATTCATTTTAAGTATCTACCAATAGTTATACAACTACCCTCGTGTTACATAATTAATTGTCAATATTTTAATGGAGCAACTTCGAATACTGATTGCCTTTAAGGTAGCTGTCCAACCTGTGTTCATACATCCTCTCACATTCCTTAATCAATTTCTTAAGTTTCCAAATTAAGTATGTCACATATATCACCATGACACCCGGAACGACTATCAGGACATGGGAGATATTTCTAAACCAGGGTGTATCTTCACGTTTGACCCCCAGTTCCATAAGTCCTCCCACCAGGTAGAATCATTTATCTCATCAATCTGAACTTGTATCATCTTCCACTGTTGTTCCAGATTGTAGTACACTACATCAATGGTTTCTCGTTGCTGCCTCTCTTGACCCAAACGTATGGGCAATGGCTGAATAGTATATTCATGTTCCCGAAGCTAATTTATCAAGTCGTCCTTAATACTTTCTGTAACAATTATCGTTTCTGTCTTTCTTTTATGTATGCCGACCAACTCCGTCTTCGCTACTCTAGTTGGTATTTGTGGGTTGACAAGCGACGTACTGTTGCTCACCAGAAAAATCCGGTTATGTCCATACTGGTACTTCTTCATTGTGGTGTTTAAGCAATATCTCCCCTTTGCCTTATTGGCCACATGGGTTAACCTGATAATGCCTTCCTAGTTTCCATGGTGCAATTTACAGTGGTATTAAATTCACATTTTGATTCTGCTGTTTTATATGTATATATATATATATATATATATAGGGTGAAGACATATGACCACCTGATTTTCCAGACGACACTTAGACAAAGTTGTCCCAATTATCTCCTTTCCAATTTTCACAACATAGGTCAATATATCATAGTATTTTCTGTAATCCTCTCCTCGCTGCATCTACTATTCTCTGCAGTAATAGGACAGATGGAAAAGGTTTGCCATCTGCTGACACAAAACCTCTGGCTTCCCACAGAGGTAGGTACTCGGTCAAACAGTTACACACGTACATACTGTCAGAATTTATATCAACCAATGGGGGAAACATGTGGTTGTGTCAGCACAAAGTGACTGCAGCTAGTTCTGCACGCTGCACACTTAAACTCGCCAGTAACTGGAAGGCAATGTCTTTAATAGGTTTTCCATTATGATCCTGTATTTGTAATCCGCACTTTGCCTGCCTAATCCCATCCTCCACTGCAGATGAACCGTCAACAAAAATGTTGAGTGCTGGTTTGATTTCTGATTTCTTCCATTGGACACTCCCGCACCGCAATGATTTTGACACAAAATGTCTATTGAGGGCCTTTTCTGTCAAAACCTGACACACATGGGGTTCAGCCTGGTAGATTAAATTGTCTGCCAAGCATGTCAAAGTATTTTCCTTTTTTACTGAAATATATCTACCTGGCAAGAGCAAGGTCCACCGAGCAATGTGATTCTGACTAACATTACCGTCCTTCAGTCATCCATCCACTAGCAACTGGAAGGGTGTGTGTTCAGTTAGGATAGTAACGGGGCTGAGGCTAACAATATAACATTACCGTCCTTCAACCGACCATCCAGTAACAACTGGAAGGGTGTGTGTTCAGTTAGGATAGTAACGGGGCTGAGGCTGACAATATAACATTACCGACCTTCAGCCGTCCATCCAGTAACAACTGGAAGGGCATGTGTTCAGTTAGGATAGTAACAGGGCTGAGGCTGACAATATAACATTACCGACCTTCAGCCGTCCATCCAGTAACAACTGGAAGGGTGTGTGTTCAGTTAGGATAGTAACAAGGCTGAGGCTGACAATACAACATTAACGTCCTTCAACCATCCATCCAGTAACAACTGGAAGGGTGTGTGTTCAGTTAGGATAGTAACAGGGCTGAGGCTGACAATATAACATTACCGTCCTTCAGCCGTCCATCCAGTAACAACTGGAAGGGTGTGTGTTCAGTTAGGATAGTAACTGGGCTGAGGCTGACAATATAACATTACCGTCCTTCAGACGTCCTTCCACAAACAACTGGAAGGATGTGTGTTCAGTTAGGATAGTAACAGGGCTGAGGCTGACTATATAACATTACCGTCCTTCAACCGTCCATCCAGTAACAACTGGAAGGTTGTGTGTGCAGTTAGGATAGTAACAGGGCTCAGGCTGACAATATAACATTACCGTCCTTCAACCGTCCATCCAGTAACAACTGGAAGGGTGTGTGTTCAGTTAGGATAGTAACAGGGCTGAGGCTGACAATATAACATTACCGTCCTTCAGTCATCCATCCAGTAACAACTGGAAGGGTGTGTGTTCAGTTAAGATAGTAACGGGGCTGAGGCTGACAATAAACGTAAAATTTTGAATCACCCAGAAGACGGACAGCAAATCTTTTTCACACATTGTAAAGGCCCTTTCTACTGATGTTAACAAGTGAGATGCGTATTCCACTCGGCAGAATCGGCCATGTTTCTTCTGAAGGAATACCGCTGATAAGGTGGTATCTGTGGTAGCGACATCGAGGGCAAAGGGTAGGGGTGGGTCCGGCACCTGTAACACCGGATCTATGGCCAACCACTGGTGGAATGTTGACGGACTATCATGTAATCCCTGGGGGAGACACATCCAGGTGTACAGTTGTCCGGGAATGTAAACACAAATTTATATTGACACCCTCGTGCCAGCGAGAGTCTGGATAAAACTCCATCTGCCATTTCTCCGCCCTAGTCTCCAACCGATCCATATCCTGCTGTATCCTCTGACAATCCTCATCATTATCCGCAACTCCACCAAGCTTTGTGTTTTCCACAAACTTACTAATCAGACCAGCTACATTTTCCTCCAAATCGTTTAGAAATACTACAAACAGCAAAGGTCCCAGCACTGATCCCTGCGGAACACCACTATTCACAGCCCTCCATTCAGAAAAGCACCCTTCCACTGATACCCTCTGTCTTCTATGACCGAGCCAGTTCTGCATCCATCTTGCCAGCTCACCTCTGATCCCGTGTGACTTCACCTTTTGCATCAGTCTGCCATGAGGGACCTTGTCAAAGGTTTTACAGAAGTCCGTATGGACAACATCCACTGCCCTTCCTTTATCAATCATCTTCGTCATTTCCTCAAAAAACTCAATTAAGTTAGTGAGACACGACTTCCCCTTCACAAAACCATGCTGCCTCTCGCTACTAATAAGTTCATTTGTTTCCAAATGGAAGTAAATCCTGCCCCGAAGAATCCTCTCTAATAATTTCCCTACCACTGACCAAAGGCTCACCGGCCTCTAATTTCCTGGATTATCCTTGCTATCCTTCTTAAACACAGGAACAACATTTGCTATTCTCCAGTCCTCTGGGACCTCACCTATAGCCAATGAGGATGCAAAGATTTCTGTCAAGGCCCCAGCAATTTCTTCCCTCAGTATTCTGCGTTAGTTCCCATCAGGCCCTGGTGACTTATTTACCTTAATGCTTTGCAAGACGCCCGCCACCTCCTCCTCTGTTCCGACGAACTTCAGATCTCTGTGGAGAATCAGGATAGAGCTCCTCGGAGAGAATCACTACCCTGTCTTTACATGGCTCATGATTCACCCCCAAGGAATTCAAACCCCACCATCCATCGCCAACTAACCAGGATATTTCCAGAATATTTCCTGGATGCCTTCCACCCGGACAGGCTGCCGGCGATTGCCTGCTAAGATTCCGGTTGCCAAAGGTCAACTTCACTTTCCCACCACGGATTCCCCATTCTCCACCATTGTCCCCATCTGAGATGCCCCATCACAGATTCCGCTTGGTCACCATCCTGCAATAAAAACCTGTTCATTAACATCTTTATCCAACAACACATCCAATTATGCAAACACAACGCAACTATTCACCCTTGTGGATTCCCTTAGTGACTGTCTTGTGGGTTCCCTCGACTTTGCTAGGGATCCTACACAGTGTTTCCCCAGTGTCTGCAACATGGTTGATGGAAGGCTGCTGACTTTCACTGGGGAGACTGCATATGGCCTTGCAGGACGTCCTCGAGCAGCTCTGGGTTTTGAGGGCTTGGATTCGGACTGCACCACCTCGACATAGGCAGCAGCAGCCTGGGCTGGCTGATGGGTAACAGCAAGGACACTGGTGGAGTGACAATGAAGGGAGAACAAATACTGTCATCCTGAGAGAGGACAGCAGGTTCATGCTCCACGGAGACACTGTCACTCCCACAGGGTGACACCTCAGGAATCCCAGTAATCTACTGGATCACAGATTGCTGGACTGCTGTGAGATCCTGCAAAATCCGTTGAACACTGAGATCCACAGCCATGATGACAGCAGTCTGATCCTGCATGGCAGCAAGCAGTCTGAGTCTGAGTTTGCAATGCAGCACTGAGACGTTGGGTGTCTGCCATCTGTGCTGCAGTGGAAGCTGAGACAATGGTCACCAACAATTGTATCACAGCTGGGTCCGCTAGTGCTGTCATGGAGTTAGTGACCACTTCCACAGGGGAAAGAATGTGCTTCAAACTCTGTGCAATGTCCTGTGCCATGTTGGAGTCGGACTCCTCCATGTTCTTTGACAGTGACAACAGACTGTCAATGGACAAAGTATCTCACTGTACATGTTGATCAGCATTCTCCTGTCTGCTGTTCCAGCAATGTTTACATCTGTGTCCTGTGTATTATAACTCGTTTGTGACCTCGCCCTCCGGTGATCTGACACATGAACTATCCTTTCCCCCTGGCCTGGCTGCAGCTCATTCATGCTCGGTGACTCACCACATGCAGATTCCGACTCTATACCACCCTCTAAGGTACACACAGCGAAAGTATTTGATCTGGTGACTGTGAGTTTCAGACCAAGTGGTGGGGCTTCACCATCAGTGCTGTGCTGCTGCTCTCTCTCTGTCACCTGGAGCTGCTGTGACTGGGAAGCTGGCAGTTCTGGGTTATCATTGGAAAGTATAAAATCAGAAGGGGAGGGTTGTGGTGAGGGATTGGGAATGGGATGAAAAGCAGGAGGTCCATGGTCCCACCATCTGCAGCTTGTACATCTTCCCAGACAGTAGGATGAGGGGGAGGTGGGAGTTAAGAAGGAACATAAGGCAGCAACATAACATCATCCTGAATGCTCTCGGTGATGCCGGATGCCACGGGCTCTGTCACAGCCGGTCCCATGATGTGGAGAATCATCTCCTCCCTCAGACTCAGGGGATGAAGGTATGCCTGTTCCCCACTGGATCACTGCTGCTCCCTGTGTTTATGAGCCACCTTGTCCTGTAAGAGAGAGGGCAGAATGTCACTTACTGTGTAGCACTGTGTTTGGGTGATGTGCCTGCCATAGCTGAATAGCTGGAGGCATGTGGAGGCAGGGAGAGGTGGATGTGAGGCTTGTATCAGTGGAAGGTGTGTGAGGGTGAAATGGAGTATGTGAATGTTAGGTGTGGGTCCTGAGTGTTAGGGACAGCTGATGGGTGAGTGATGGGGGTGTGGTTCATTGAGCAGTGTGAGAGGTTACTGGTGTTGACGGCAGGAGATGTCATGTGGAGATGAATTCCCTGACATTGAGCACCCGTGTGAGTTCATTTAACTTCTTCTGGCTCTTCTGCCAGGTCCTCGGGGCCAGACTTCTTGCACTGACCTCCCTGGCCACCTGCTCCTATTCACTTGGAAGTGCATTTCTTGAGGGTCTGAACCCCACCCCATGGGAACATGGCCTGTCTGCTCCTGTCACCCTCCATGACTAAGGCCTCCAGCACCACATCCGTGAACCGCAGAACCCTCTCTCTGTCCTAGTACTCCATTTACCTTGTCTCTAATTGCGGCATTTCACATTCAGCAGCAGCCTCCTGTGATTCAGTGCAACTTTCTTTTAAGAGGAAGTTCCGAAGAAGGGTCACTGACCCGAAACGTTAACTCTGCTTCTCTTTCCACAGATGCTGCCAGACCTGCTGAGTGAATCCAGCATTTCTTGTTTTTGTTTCAGATTTCCAGCATCCGCAGTATTTTGCTTTTATTCCTTTTAAGAGGAACAGACTGTCTTTAAGAGCTGAATCCTAGATGAAACACGAGCCAGCCTCACACAACCTTTGGCACCAGCAGACAGACAGCACCGCGTGTCACCCTAGGCGGTACATAGAATTCGTGGAAATGAGAAGGCAGCAGGAAGTTTGTGTGTCACCTGCCTCAACATCAGTAGGCAAGGGCAGATCACGAATTACAATCCCTACACGCGAAAAGCGAAGCAAACCCGATTTTCTCGCGATATCTATCTTCCTTTCCCACTTACGCATGTCCTCACTCGCTCTCTACACTCTCTGTCTGTTTCTCATAGAATCAGAGACTGATGCAGTACAAAAGGAGGCTATTCGGTCCATTGTTTCAGTGCTGTCTCTTGGAATGAGCTACTTAATGAATTCCACCACCAACACCTCCCCCCGCCCCCGCTCAACTTTCCGCAGTCTCCTTTTTTTCCTATTCAAGTATTTGCTAAATTCCCTTTTGAAAGATATTATTGAATCTGCTTCCACCATGTTTTCAGGCAGTGAATCCCACATCCCAACAACTCGCTGTGTAAGAAAATTCTCCTCATTTCACCTCTGGTTCTTTATCAATTACCTTCAATCTGTGTCTTCTTTATACTGAACTTCCTGACACTGGAAACAGTTTCACATTAATTACCCTATCAAAACCCTTCATGATTTTGAATTATATATTAAATCACCCCTTACCCTTCATTGCTCCAAAGAGAACAATCCCAACTTTTCCAATCTCTCTACATAACTGAATTCCCAGATCCCTGGTACCATTATAGTAAATCACCTCTGTATCTTCACTAAGTCCTTGACATCCTTTTCAAAGTGTGGTGACCAGCATTGGACATAATTCTCCAGCTGGGACCTAACCAATGATGTACAAACATCAGCATTTCCTTATGAGTTTTATTACTCTGTGCCTCTCTCACTGACACCAAGGACACTACATGTTACCATCAAAGATCTGTGTGTGACGCCGCAGGTCTCTCTAATCCTGCACCCGCTTTATAATGGTACCATTTATTTTATATTGTTTCTCCTCATACTTCCTACCCATGTCTCACTTCACACTTCACTGTGTTAAATTACATCTGCCATGTTCCTGTCCAATTCACCAGTCAGTCTCTGTCCTCCTGAAGTTTGTTACTATCCTTCTCACTGTTTATTAACATTTCTGAGTTTCCACCCATCACAAGACCTTGACATTATCCCCTCTGTACACAAGCCCATTGTATTAACATACTGCAACAGTGATCCCAACAGTGACCCTCGGGATAATAAAAGCAAAATACTGAGGATGATGGAAATCTGAAATAAGTACAAGGAATGCTGGAAATACACAGCAGGTCTGACAGCATCTGTGGAGAGAGAAGTAGAGTTAATGTTTCAGGTCAGTGACCCTTCTTCAGAACAGGGGAACGCCACTGTGTACTTCCCTCCAGACTGAACAATAAATATTCTCCACTACTCTCTGCTTTCTGCTTCGCATCTCGATCAGATCTGCTTTTACATTTCCCTGCTCTAAGTTGAACCATCCCAGCTACATAACTGTAATCCCTCATCCCTGGAAAAATTCCAGTAAAACTCTTTTATCCCCTCTCCAATGGGCTCATGTCCTTCCTAAAATGTGGTTCCCTGTATTGGACGCAATGCTCCAGGTGGAGCCGATCTCGTCTTTTCTATAGGTGTACCATAACATCCTGACTATTCGACTCTGTGTCTCTATTAATAAAACCTAGGAATCTATTTTCTTTGTTAACTGTTTGTTAACCTGTCCAGCTCACTTCACAGATTGCACACAAACACCCCAGGTCTCTCTGTTATTCTCACCACCTTTAAAGTTGTGTTATCTCTCCTCATTCATCCACCTGCAGTTCGCTATCACCTTCTCAAAGGCTATTGGGGGTGGGTGATAACTGATGGCCCAGCCAGCGACACCCACAACCCATGACTAAATAATATTATAAAATCTTTCCACAATGTATCACTTCACACATCTGCCAGGCCAATTAAATATTAGGAAAACTAAAGCCATTGTTTTCAAACCCCACATCAAACATTTCTTAGCTACAGACTCCATCCCTGTCCTTGGCAACTGTCTGAGACTAAAGCAAAGTGTTTGCAACCTGGTGTCATAGTTGCTCCTGCGATGAGCTTCCTGCCAAATATTCACGCTATCAATAAAACTGCCTATTTCCACCCCCTTAACATAGGACGACTTCATCCCTGTTTCAGCTCCTCTGCTGATGAAACACTCCCCCTTGCCTGTGTTACCTGTAGACTTGACTATTCCAACACACTCCTGGCTGGTCTCCCACATTCTACCCGCCATATATTTGAGGTGATGAAAAACACTGCTACTCATGTCCTAACTCACACCAAGTCGTGTTCACCCATCACCCCCTGAACTCACTGACCGACATTGGATCCTGGTCAGCAACACATCAATTTAAAAACTCTCAGCCTTCTTTTCAAATGCTTCAACAGAGTTGCTTGCTAGGCCTTTACAGAGGGCAGTTAAGAGTCAATAACATTGCTGTGAGTCTAGAGTCATATGTGGGCTAGACCAGGAAAGGACGGTAGATTCCTTTCCCTAAAGGACATTAGTGAATCAGATGGTGTTTAACAAAAAACGATGATGGTTTTTGGCTCCATGACTGAGACTAGCTTTCTATTCCAGATTTTAACACACTCCTGGCTTGTCTCACACATTCTACTCTCTGTAAACTTGAGGTCATCCAAACTCTGCTGCTCTTGTGTAAACTCACACCAAGTCCCGTCCCCCGATCACTGACATACATCTGCTGCCAGTTAAGCAATTTCTTGATTTTAAAATTCTCAACCCTGTTTGTAACTCCCTCGATGTCCTCACCCCTCCTTATCTATGTAATATTCACCAGCCCCACAACCCTCCAAGACATCTGCACTCCTCCAATCCTGGTCTCTTGTGTATGCTTGATTTTCATCATTGCTCCACTGCCAGCCAGGTCTTCAGCTGCCTAGACCCAAAGCTCTGGAATTCCCTAACTACACCTCTTTTATTTTATTCGTGTGTGGGATATGTGCATCGCTGGCAAGGCCAGCATTTGTTCCCATCCCTAATTGCCCTTGACAAATGAGTGACTTGCTCGGACATTTCACAAGGCAGTTAAGAGTTAACCACATTGTTGAGGGTCTGGAGTCACATGGAGGCCAGATCACGTAAGGACAGCAGATTTCCTTCCCGAAAGGACATTAGTAAATCAGATCGGTTTTTACAACAATCGATGATAGATTCATGGCACCATGACTGAGACTAAATTTCATTTCCAGAATTTTATTAATGAATTGAAATTATTAATTGATTGAATTTTAATTCCCACCAACTGCCATGTGGGAATTGAACCCATGGCATTAGCCTGAACCTCTGGTTTTCCAGTTCAGTGACATTACCGCTATACCACTGTCACTGCCTCTATGCCTCACTTTCCTCCCTTAAGACACGACTGAATACCTCCTGCTTTGACCAAGAAATGTAAGTTGTTGTTGGGCTTTGCCAGATATGATTTGTCATTACCATATCCCTGCTGCCGTCCATTTATTGTCCCGTGTTTTTTTCCAAGCAACGAATGTTTTTGTCCTGGGCTGCGAAGTCTAGAAATTTCCCACCAGCGACGTTAGACTGACTGGTCAGTAATTACACCGTTTGCTCCATCTCTCCTTTTTTAAACCGAGTGTAACATTTACAACCCTCCCATCTCTGGCATCAAGCCCATATCCAAGGAGGATTGGAACATTCTGTCACTGCCTCTGCTATTTTCAACATTCCTTCCCTCAGCATCCCCCACACATCCCATTCAGACAGGGTAAATGGTCTACTTTATTGTGGCACAAGAAGAGTTGGATTGAAAGGGGTTAACTGAACCTGTTTGTTCAGTGATTGTAATTAATGTCAGTCATCGTGGACCCTAACTGTGTCGTTGGAGGGTTTCCCTCTTCTATTAATACAGGACTCCTTTCAGTGTGTTATCCCATAGTGTCAACAACAGCATAATCCCGGCGCTATCAAGGATCAGCAGCCCCAGCGAGAGAGAGGATAGACCAGTATCTGAGAACAATAGATTGGAATGTTACAACAATGGGTCAGCATCTGAGAACAATAGATTGGAATGTAACAACAATGGTTCAGAATCTGAGGACAATAGATTGGAATGTTACAACAATGGGTCAGAATCTGAGAACAATAGATTGGAATGTGACAACAGTGGGTCAGAATCTGAGAACAATAGATTGGAATGTTAAAACAATGGGTCAGAACATGAGAAAAATAGCTTGGGATGTTACTACAATGGGAAGCAGGAGTTTCTCCTATTGGCTTGGCCTAGTTACTGCAGATTATTTTTGGCTAACATTAGATGATCGGATCTATTATGCACTGAAGATGATTCAAACGATTTATTATCCCATCCTCGCTATTATTGGTGTCCCTGGTGAGTCTCTGTATCTAACGTTTAGAATTATAAACATATTTTACAAATTTAATGCTCTTGTCATGTCAATCTTGGGAAGTCTGAAGCCATTGTCTTCAGTCACTGCCACAAACTCCATTCCCTATCCACTGTCTGCATTCCTCTCGCTGCCCAATGTCTGGGGCTGAAACAGACTGTTTGCGACCTCTGCATCCAGTTGACACTGAGCTGAGTTCATCTCCATATTCTCTCCATCACCAACCCTGCCTATCACCACCTTTGTAATATGTCCCGTCTCCACCTCTACCTCAGCCCATCTACTGCATAAACCCTCATCTGTGCCTTTGTTAAATCCACACTTGACTATTACAATTCTATCCTGGTCACATTCCAATTCTATCCTGGTCACCCTCCCAGTTATTAACCTCCATAAATCACAGCCCATCCAGAAATCTGCTGCCTGTGTTCTAACTCACACCAAATCCCGATCACCCATCACCCCATGTGCTCACTGATCTACATTGTCTTCCGGTCTGGCAACACCTTAATTTTAATATTCTCATTCTTGTCTTTGGATCTCTCCATGGCCTGAGCAGTCCAATTAGCCCTATACCCCTCTCGATTTCACATATTCTTGTAAATCTTATGCCTTTGAAACTTTTTTAAATTCCCTTTTGAAAGTGAATTTCTTTCCCCTCCCTAGCACCTCCGGCTGTGATTTTTACACTACGGTGCCACTGGTGCCAATGTAATAAAAACCTGGATCTATAAAAACGATGTGAATGGAACAGCCAACCACTTCTAGTGTGGCCAGCTCAGTCCCCCATTCTGTATAGGGATCTAGCCTGGGTGTACTGTGCATTTCCTGTTAGTCGGAGGAGGGGTTTGGAGTATCGTCAATGTTCCTTTCTAGCAGCTAATAAGTACGTCTTTGAAACTGGGTCCGTGCGTGTCCACTGATCACGTGTGTTAGTCACTCACAACTTAGCATACATTCAGCAGCACCAGGAATCCCCTCTAGTATTTTTAAAAGGACCAGGCTTCCTGGTCCTGAATATTGAGGGATATTTGACATTCAAGAAGAATAGGAAGCGAGGTAAATGTGGATGGGTGGCACTGTTAATCAAGGATGGTGTTGGGGCATTAGTTCGAGATGACCTTGGTTCAGGGGATCAAAATGTAGAATCGATTTGGGTGGAGGTGAGGAATACCAGGAGAAAGAAGTCCCTAGCAGGTGTGGTCTACAGACCTCCTAACAGTAATGACAATGTAGGACATCGGCACAGTGGCGCAGTGGTTAGCACCGCAGCCTCACAGCTCCAGGGACCCGGGTTCGATTCCGGGTACTGCCTGTGTGGAGTTTGCAAGTTCTCCCTGTGTCTGCGTGGGTTTTCTCCGGGTGCTCCGGTTTCCTCCCACAAGCCAAAAGACTTGCAGGTTGATAGGTAAATTGGCCATTATAAATTGTCACTAGTATAGGTAGGTGGTAGGGAAATATAGGGACAGGTGGGGATGTTTGGTAGGAATATGGGATTAGTGTAGGATTGGTATAAATGGGTGGTTGATGTTCGGCACAGACTCGGTGGGCCGAAGGGCCTGTTTCAGTGCTGTATCTCTAATCTAAAAAAAAAAAATATTGTTTACTTGTGATAGACGTACGGCAATAATCATGGGTGGTTTAATCTACATATAAACTGGAAAAATCAGATTGGGAACAGTAGCCCGGATGAAGAGTTCATAGAATGCTTTCGAGGTAGTTTCTTGGAGCAGCACGTTCTGGAAACAACCAGAGATAAGGTCATATTAGACTTCGTATAATGTAATGTGACAGGAATAATTAATGACCTCAGAGTAAAGGCACCTCTAGGTAGCAGCGACCACATTATGACTGAATTTCACATCCAGTTTGAAAGAGAGAAGAGTGGATCTAAGATCAGTATTTTAAACGTGAATAAGGGCAACTATTTGGGCATGAAAGTTGAGCTCGCTGAAGTGAACTGGGTTACTTGTCTTGGAGATAGATCAATAGAGAAGCAGTGGCAGACATTTAAGGGGTTATTTCAGGAATACTCCATCATAAGTATATTCCTACTATAAGGTGGAGGACCCACCAGCGGTTTCGTAAGAAATTCCGGAAAACATCACTCTTACGAAAAGGCAGATAATTGTGCAAAGATGAGTGGCAGTTCAGATAATTGGTCAGAATATAAAGTACAGCAGACAATGGCTAACGGGTTAATCAGGAGAAAGACATTCGAGTATGATAGGAAGCTAGCTAGAAATGTAAAAATGGATTGCAAGAGTTTCTCCGCGTATTTAAAAAGGAGAAGAGTAAGTAAAAAGAGCGTTGGTCCTCTGGACAGTGAGAATGTGGAGTTAATAGTGGATAAAAAGGGAACAGCGGATGCAATTAACAAATATTTTGTTTCTGTCTTCACTATAGAGGATACAAGAAACATTCCAGTCGTAGCTGTAAATCAGGAGGTGGAAGGAAGAGAGAAACTTGGTGAAAATACAATTGCCAGGGAAGCTTTACTGAGCAAACGTATGGAGTTGCGGGCTGAAAAGTCCCCGGGTCCTGATGGGCTTCATCCTAGAGTCTTAAAAGAGGTGGCTAATGAGGCAGTAGTCGTGTTGTTGTTAATTTTTCAAAGTTCACTAATTTTGGAAAGGTTCCATCAGACTGGAAAGTAATAAATATAACCCCTCTATTCAAGACGAGGGGGATGCAGAAAGTAGGTAACTAAAGGCCAGTTAGCTTGACATCTGTCGTGGGGAAGATGTTTGAATCGATCATTAAGGAGGCTTTCGCTGGGCACTTAGAAAAACTCAAGGTAATCGCGAATAGACAGCATTGTTTTGTGAAAGGGAAGTCATCTTTAACCAATTTATTGGAGTTCTTTGAAGGAGTAACATGCGATATGGGTAAAGGGGAGCCCTTTGACATACTGCACTTGGATTTCCAGAATGCATTAGACAAGGTGCCACATAAAAGGTTATTGTGCAAAGTAGGAGCTAATGGTGTAGTGGGTAACATATTAGTTTGGATCAAAGTTTTATTGGCCGGTTGCCGAAAAGAGGGAGTATGCATGAATGGGTCCTTTTCAGATTGGCAGGATGTGACAAGTTGAGTCCATCATGGGTCTGTGCTGGGGCCTCAACATTTTACAATTTATATGACAGACTGAGATGAGGGAAGCGATGGCATGTTAGCTAAATTTGCAGATGACTCAAAGATAGGTCGGAAAGTATGTTGTGAAGAGTACATAAGGAGGTTGTAGTCCAATATAGATAGGTTGAGTGAGTGGGGCAAAAAATCTGACAGATGGAGTATAATGTGGGAAAATGTGAAGTTTTTCACTTTGGCAGGAGGACTGCAAAATTCCGAGGTGCTGAGGGATCTAGGTTCTGTAGTGCATGAGTCACAAACAGTTAGTAGGTAGGTGCAGCAAGTAACAAAGAAGGCTAATGGAATGCTCTCCTTTATTGCAAGAGGAATTGAAAATAAAAGTCAGCATGTGATGCTTCAGTTATACAGGGCATTGGTGAGACCACATCTCGAATACTGTCTGTAGTTTTGGTCTCCTTATTTAATGGAGGATGTGAATGCTTTGGAGGCGGTTCAGATGTGGTTCACTAGATTTATACTAGGAATGAGCAGGTTGTGTTCTGAGTAAAGGTTGGACGGACGGTCTTGTTTTCACTGGAATTTAGAATAGTGAGGGGAGATTTGACTGAAGTTTATAAGAACCTGAAAGGCCTTGACATGGTGAATGAGGAAAGGATGTTTCCTCTTGTGGGTGAGGCCAGTACTAGGGGGCACTGTTTCGAAATTAGGGGTCGCCGCTTTAGGACAGAGACGAGGAGAACATTTTTCTCTAGAGGGTTGTGTGACTTTGGAATTCTCTGCCACAGAAGGTGGTGGAGACGGGGTCATTGAATATTTTTAAGGTGGCGATAGATAGATTCTTATCAGGCCAGGGAATGAAAGGGTATCAAGGTTAGATGGGAGTGTGGAATTCGAAACACAAGCCGATCAGCTATGATCTGATTGAATGGCGGTGCAGACTCGAGGGGCCGAATGGCCTACGTCTGCTCCTAGTTCATATGCGTGTATTTTTTACTCAGCTTACATGTGAGGTGCTTTTGACTTACTTCTGTTATTGCAAAGTTAGTGGAGGTGCTGTGGATGGTTTTCTAGAGGTTGCGTTGTGAGCTTCTGCAGACATTCATGGAGGACAGAGGATTTGCTAACCGAACTCTGGACGAGTTATGGGGACTGCAGCTACATGACCTACAAATGGAGCAGAGGCTAGAGAGGGGAAACTCTGAAAAGTGGGAGGAGGACGGGGCTCTGCACTACCCACCCCGGGTTCTCCAAGAGCAAACAGAGCAGTGGTCCTAATATCGAGCCCTGGGGAACACCACTGTATACTCACCTGGAGTCTGACCAACAACCTTTCACCATTTTTCTCTGTTTACTTTTCACTAGCCAATGTTATATCCACAATATAACTGTCCCTTTAATCCATAGGGTTCAGTTTTCCTAACCTGTCTATTGAATGACATTTGATCAACCACCTTTTGAACATCCATATATATAACTTCAATCACACCACCCTCATCAACCCTCTCCATTGTTTTATCAAAGAACTCCATCAAGTTTACCTCACCACCACCTCTCTCCACTTCTCCACTGCTGTTAAATTATCAGACTGCTTATGCAACATCCAGTACTGGATGAGCAGAAATTTCCTCCAATAAAATATTGGGAAGACTGAAACCATTGGGCTGGACTCTGTTGGGCTCCTGATGTAGGTCTCCATGGAGCCACACATCGGGATTGCTGGGCCTGATCTTTCCAGCTGTGCAGAGGCTCGTGGCTCCCAGCCCCCTCCCCCCAACCGCTCGGCAGCAGTACCCTACTTAAATATTTCAATAAACTTAATGTATACATTTCAGTCCAATTCCCTGTGATCTTACTGACAGCCCGGGATCTTCCATGCAGCAGCTGACACTCACACACCTTCATAATAAAAGCAAAATACTGCAGATGCTGGAAATCTGAAATACAATCCAGAAATGCTGGAACCACTCAGCAGGTCTGGCAGCATCTGTGGAAAGAGAGGCAGAGTTAACGTTTCGGGTCAGTGACCCTTCTTCTCACACACCGTCGCTTTCCCGTCCAGGGAAAGCCAACGCCACTGAGGTGGGCAAGGGGGGAAAGTAGGATTTTTAGAGTACTGATGGGGTGGGGGGTGGTGGCTGGTGCTTGTGGCGGGCGTGGTCAACTCTGCATTAATAGTGTAGGGGAAGAAGGGGCAAACTCTACACTTTGGACAGTTGTTGGGTTGCGAGTGTACTCGGCAGTTTAAGTCTTTGGAGGGGCTGGTGGGAAGGCAACTATACAATGCAAGTTTTTTGGGGGAAATGGGCAACATTTTATTTGCAGTGCACTGGCGGGGGTGTGTGTACGGGGTTAAACTTTGCACTTTTTGTGGCAGGTCTGGTTGCCCTTTAAAAATGGCACCAGTGTCTGGACAGAGACAGCTGACAACACTACTGTTGTCGCTGAGGCCGTCCCTGTTACGTGATTGGGGGTGGAGTGGGCGGCCCGTTCACTGTATTAAAATGAGACGTCGCCTGCTACATCACAGTGGCACAGCAGACACAGACTGCACATATGGGCCACCAATGTTTCGCACTCCGCTGGGGAGAATAAAATTCAGCCCCTTGTTTTTACTTCCCGCTCCAATCTCCCTTCCCCAGCTAGCAATTCCTTCCTTCTTCCTGGTAACTGTCTGAGATTACTATAGTCTGTTCACAACCTTGGTGTCACATTGGACGACAAAATAGGCTTCTAACCTCATACTGGTGCCATCACTACAATCGCCGATTTCCATCTCTGTAACATCACCTGACTAAATCCCTGCCTCAGCTCATCTGCTGCTGAAACCCTCATTCAAGAAAAGAGGCGCTGCTGGATCTGGTACTTGGGAATGAGGTGGGCCAAGTGGATCAAATACCAGTAGGGAAGCACTTAAAGGACAGTGGTCATTCCATCAGAAGGTTCAGGCTGACTACATAAAAGGACAAAGGGTAAGAATAATTAACTGAGGGAAGGCCAACTTCAGCGGGGTAAGAATTCAGCTGGGGAAAATAAATTGGAGTCAACGATTGGCAGGAAAACAATAGCTGAACAATGGGCTACCTTCAAAGAGGAGATAGTTTGGGCTCAGCCAAGGTATATTCCTTTGAAGGGGAAAGGTAGTGTAAACAAATCCAGAGCTCCCTGAATTACAAAAGAGGTGAGTGACGTAGAGATTAAGATGAAGAAGAAAAAGTGTGCTTATGACAGACGCCAGGTAGACAATCCTACTGAGAACCAGGCAGAGCGGAAGCATAAAAGCAAGTAAGAGAAGTAAAATAGAATATGAGAAGATTCTGGCGGCTAGCATTAAATGGAGTTCCTAAGTTTTCTATAGACGTATAAACAGTAGGAAAAGGAGGAGTTGCACCAATTAGGGGCCACACAGAGGATTTGCACATGCATGCAGAGGGCATAGTTGAAGTATTAAATGAATACGTTGCATCTGTCTTTACCAAGTGTAACAAAAGTGATTCTTTTTTGGTAAAAAAAAAATATTTCTAAAGGCATTTATGGTTCAGCTGAATAAATGTTAGACCGTTTTTTAATTAAAAATTGAACCACCAAGAGGTCACTGAGAGGGAGCTGGACTGGCAACAGAGTTACTGGTTATCACAAGGCTCGGGTTGAAGATGGATCCGAAACCCTGGTAGCGGGCAGAAAAGTGATAAGTTCTCCTTTGATTAGACAAGCCCCTTCGTCGCAGAGAACACCTGGGATGGACAGAAAAACTGACAAGCTTTCTGGTTGTCGGTCAGTGTGTGTGGTTTTACCTTCTGGAAGGAGATAACGTCAAGTCTGAAGAAAAAGTCAAGAAAGCAGAGAAGATCACAACCCAGCTCATTTTCCAGAAGTTCCAGAACAGACCATGTGAAGTCCACGGAGTTGAGTCATCTTGTTTCCTGTTTGAAGAATGCCTGCTAAAAATAATTCTCAATGCCACCTGAAGAGAACTGTTGTCTGGTAACCTGGATGTGTGTGCTCAGAAGTTAGACTGCATGCTGGTTTGGAACAACATAACTCATCTGCTGTTTCCTTCAAAATGGGCAACTAGTTAACCCAAATGCTTTTTGTTTGTCACAGAGCTCTGATCGAAAAATCTTTTTTTTAGATCTTGTTTTCGGTTAACCAGTGTATATGTCTGTGTTTGAGTTTTAAGGGACTAAGGTAAAAAAAAGTAACTTTAAAATTTGGTTCTGGTTAAAAGGGACTTTGAAGTTTGGTTAAGGTGGGAAGGGGAAGTTAAAAATTAATTGTTGGATTTTTAAAAATTTGATCTGTGTGATATTGTTTTACTTCATTTCCAGTTGAGACTTTTTTTATTCGATCCTGGGATGTAGGCATCACTGGCTAGGCCAGCATTTATTACCCATCTCTCCATAACCCTTGAGAAGGTGGTGGTGAACTGCCTTCTTGAATCGCTGCAGTCCATGGGAGGTAGGTTCACTCACAATTGTGTTAGGAATGGACATCCAGGATTTTGGCCCAGCGACGGCGACGGAATGGCGATATAGTTCAAAGTCAGAATGGTGTATGACTTGGAGGGGAACTTGCAGGTGGTGATGTTCCCATGCATTTGCTCCCCTTGTCCTAGATGGTAGAGGTCGCGGGTTTGGAAGGTGCTTTCTAAGGTGCCTTGGTGCATTGCTGCAGTGCATCTTGTTTACGGTACACACTGCTGCCACTGTGCGTCAGTGGTGGAGGGGCAGCATGTTTGTGGATGGTGTGCCAATCAAATAGGCTGCTTTGTCCTGGATGATGTCGAGCTTCTTGAGTGTTGTTGGAGCTGCAGCCATCCAGGCGAGTGCAGAGTATTCCATCACTCTCTTGACTTGTGCCTTATAGATAGTGGACAGGCTTTCGGGAGTCAGGAGGTGAGTTACTCGCTGCAGGATTCCTGGTCTTACACCTGCTTCATTTATGATAAACTGTTAATTGTTTAGTTCAGTAAAGTGTGTTCTATTGTGATGAGAATAGTGTATCTGATGGACTGTTTCAGCAAGTGGGAAAATGAGAAAAAAATGCTGTGACCTGTGGAGAAGCTGGACTGAATTAACAGTGCACACCTCTCGCCTCGGGTCATAACACAAGGAAGAAGGTACAACACAGGCAATGGCGAAAGAGCAGGTAATTAAGAAACAAGAAGGGTTTAAAATTGATAAAGTGGACATATTAGATAGGCTGTCTAGAGGTAAAGTGAATAAAGCACCAGGGCCAATGAGGTGCATCCAAGGATTATGAGGGAAGTGAGGGTGGAAATCGCAGAGGCACTGGCCATAAATTCTCAATCTTCTTTCGACTAGGGGTGATGCCGGAGGACTGGAGAATTGCAAATATTACATCCTTGTTCAAAAATGGGTGTAAAGATAATGCCAAGAACTCCAGGCCAGTCAATTTAACTGCAGTGGTGGGGAAACTTCTAGTAATAATAATTCGGGACAAATTAATAGTCACATGGACAAATTCGGGTTAAGTAAGGAAAACAGCATGGATTCCTGAAGGGCAAATACTATTTAACTAACAGCCTGGAGATTTTGAGAAGGTAACAGAGAGGGTTGATGAGGGCAATGCTATTGATGTGGTGTATTGTATTTACAAAAGGCATTTGATACTGTGCCACATAACAGACTTGTGAGAAAACTTATAGTTCATGAATGAAAAGGGACGGTAACAACATGGGTACGGCTTTGGCTGAGTGGCAGGAAAGAAATAATTGTAGTTTGTGCATGTTTTTGGGGGGCTGGAGGAAAGGCTGGAGGTCCCCAGGGGTCAGTGTTGGTAACCCTTGATTTTCCTGATATATATTACAAGAGCGACGTCTCAATTCATTCCATCTTCGCTGCCTCCGGAGAATCCTTGGCATCAGGTGGCAGGACCATATCTCCAACCTGGAAGTCCTCGAGGCGCCCAATATCCTCAGCATATACACCCTACTGAGTCAGCAGTGCTTGAAATGGCTTGGCCATGTGAGCCACATGGAAGATGGTCGGATCCCCAATGACACATTGTACAGCGAGCTTGTCACTGGTATCAGACCCACCGGCCATCCGTGTCGCTGCTTTAAAGAGATCTGCAAACGCGAAACGAAGTCCTGTGACATTGACCACAAGTTGTGGGAGTAAATTGCCAGTGATCTCTAGTGCTAGCAGATAGCCAGAATGGCGGGTCTGAAGAATGGCAAGTCGAAGAGACTTAACAGTTGGCAGGAAAACAGACAGAAGCACAAGGAGAGAGCCAACCGTGAAATAGCCTCGACAACCAATTTTATCTGCAGCGCCTGTGGAAGAGCCAATTCACTCTAGAATTGGCCTTTATAGCCACTCCAGGTGCGGCTCCACAAACCACTGACCACCTCCAGGCGCTTATACATTTTCTCTCGAGACAAGGAGGCCAAAGAAGGTAACTGACCAAGACCATGGTGTTCAGGGCACAAATTCAGAGTTTGCAGATGATACGAAACGTGGAAGCATTGTGAACTGTGAGGAGGATGGTGTTGAATTTCAAAAGTACTTAGACAACTTGGTGGAATGGGCAGGCAGGTGGCAGATGAATTTCAATGCAGAGAAATATGAAGTGATTCATTTTGGTAGGAAGAATATTGAGATAATGTAAAATAAAGGGCACCATTCTAAAGGAGCAGAGAGACCGAGGTGTATATGTGCATAAGTCATTGATGTTGGCAGGAGAGGTTGAGAGAGCATTTAATAAAGCATACAGTATCCTGGGCTTTATTAACAGGGACATTCAGTACAAGAGCAAGGAAGTTATGTTGAACTTATATAAAACACTGATTCAGCCTCAGCTGAAGTATTCTGTCCAATTCTGGGCACCACACTTTAGGAAGATTGTGAGGGCATTGGAGAGAGTACAGAAAAGATCCATGAGAATGCTTCCAGGCATGAGGAATTTCAGTTATGAAGATAGACAGGAGAAGTTAGGATCATTTTCCTTGGAGAAGAGAAGGCTGAGAGGTGAGTTGATTTGATAGAGTTGTTCAAAACCATGAGGGGTCTGGACAGAGGAGATAGAGAGAAACTGTTTCCACTCGTGAAAAGAATCGAGAACGAGAGGGCACAGATTGAAATTAATGGGTAAGAGAGGCAGAAGTGACATGAGGCAATACTTTTTCACGCAAGGAATGGCTAAGGACTGGAATGTACTGCCTGAGAATGTGATGGAGACAGGTTCAATTGAAGCATTCAAAATGCAATGAGACTGTTATCTGAAAAGGAAGAATGTGCAGGGTTATGGGGAGAAGGCGGGGAATGGCACGAGGTTAATTGCTCTTTCGGAGAGCCGATGTGTACATGATACACTGAATAGCCTCCTTCTGTGCTGTAATAATTATGTGATTCCCTGATTCATGCATTTGTTACCTCTGTGCATAACTATTTCAACTCACTCCTGGCTGATCTCCCACATTCTACACTCTGTAAACTTGAGGTCATCCAAAACTCTGCTGCCCATGTCCTAGCTCACACCAAGTTTTCTTCCTCTATCACTGACCGACATGGCTCCCAGTCAAGCAATGTCTTGATTTTAAAATTCTCATCCTCGTTTTAAATACCTCCATAGAACAAAGAACAAAGATAATTACAGCACAGGAACAGGCCCTTCGGCCCTCCAAGCCTGCGCCGATCCAGATCCTCTATCTAAACATGTCACCTATTTTCTAAGGATCTGTATCTCTTTACTTCCTGCCCATTCATGTATCTGTCTAGATACATCTTAAAAGACGCTATCGTGACCGCGTATACCACCTCCGCTGGCAACGCATTCCAGGCACCCACCACCCTCTGCGTAAAGAACTTTCCACGCATATCCCCCCTAAACTTTTCCCCTCTCACTTTGAACTCGTGAACCCTAGTAATTGAATCCCCCACTCTGGGAAAAAGCTTCTTGCTATCCACCCTGTCTCTCCCTCGCATGATTCTGTACACCTCAATAAGGTCCCCCCTCAACCTCCGTCTTTCTAATGAAAATAATCCTAATCTACTCAACCTCTCTTCATAGCCAGCGCCCTCCATACCAGGCAACATCCTGGTGAACCTCCTCTGCACCTTCTCCAAAGCATCTACATCCTTTTGGTAATGTGGCGACCAGAACTGCACGCAGTATTCCAAATGTGGCCGAACCAAAGTCTTATACAACTGTAACATGACCTGCCAACCCTTGTACTCAATACCCCGTCCGATGAAGAAAAGCATGCCATATGCCTTCTTGACCACTCTATTGACCGGCGTTGCCACCTTCAGGGAACAATGGACCTGAACACCCAAATCTCGCTGTACATCAATTTTCCCGAGGACTTTTCCATTTACTGTATAGTTCACTCTTGAATTGGATCTTCCAAAATGCATCACCTCGCATTAGCCCTGATTGAACTCCATTTGCCATTTCTCTGCCCAACTCTCCAATCTATTTACATTCTGCTGTATTCTCTGACAGTCCCCTTCACTATCTGCTACTCCTCCAATCTTACTGTCGTCTGCAAACTTGCTAATCAGACCACCTATACTTTCCGCCAAATCATTTATGTATATCACAAACAACAGTGGTCCCGGCACGGATCCCTGTGGAACACCACTAGTCACACGTCTCCATTTTGAGAAACTCCCTTCCACTCCTACTCTGTCTCCTGTTGCCCAGCCAGTTCTTTATCCATCTAGCTAGTACACCCTGGACCCCATGCGCCTTCACTTGCTCCATCAGCCTACCATGGGGAACCTTATCAAACGCCTTACTGAAGTCCATGTATATGACATCTACAGCCCTTCCCTCATCAATCAACTTTGTCACTTCCTCAAAGAATTCTATTAAGTTGGTAAGACATGACCTTCCCTGCACAAAACCATGTTGCCTATCACTGATAAGCCCATTTTCTTCCAAATGGGAATAGATCTTATCCATCAGTATCTTCTCCAGCAGCTTCCCTACCACTGACGTCAGGCTCACCGGTCTATAATTACCTGGATTATCCCTGCTACCCTTCTTAAACAAGGGGACAACATCAGCAATTCCCCAGTCCTCCGGGACCTCACCCGTGTTTAAGGATGCTGCAAAGATATCTGTTAAGGCCCCAGCTATTTCCTCTCTCGCTTCCCTCAGTAACCTGGGATAGATCCCATCCGGACCTGGGGACTTGTCCACCTGAATGCCTTTTAGAATACCCAACACTTCCTCCCTCCTTATGCCGACTTGACCTAGAGTAATCAAACATCTGTCCCTAACCTGAACATCCGTCATGTCCCTCTCCTCGGTGAATACCGATGCAAAGTACTCGTTTAGAATCTCACCCATTTTCTCTGACTCCACGCATAACTTTCCTCCTTTGTCCTTGAGTTCTCTAGTTACCCTCTTGCTCCTTATATATGCTCCCTATCTCTGTAATATCCTCCAGCTCCACAATCCGCCAAGATATCTGTGCATCTCCAATTCTGGCCACTTGTGCATCCCTGATTTTCATCACTCCACCACTATTATCTGCACCTTTAGCTAATGAGGCTCCAAGTTCTAGAATACCCTCCCTTCACCTCTCCGCTTCTCCACCTCGCTTTCATCCTTTAACACGCCCGTTAAAACCTACTTCTTTGACCAAGCTTTAAACTAGTATCTCATTTTCGGGAAGCTCCTTGGGACATTTCATTATGTTAAAGGCGCTATATAAATATAAATTGTTGTTGAAGTTTGCCAAACATGATTTGTTATTACCAGACCCCTGCTGCTTCTTGTTTGTTATCGTATGTTTTTCAAAGAAACGAATATATTTCTCCTGGGTTGTGACCCCATGAAATTTCTCCAGTAGTGATGCGTGTCTGACTGCTCAGTAATTACAGGGTTTACTCTATCTCTCCTTTTCTAAACAGGGTGTAACAATTACAGTGCTCCAGTCCTCTGTCATCGCTCCCATATCCACGGAGGATTGAAAGATTCTGGCCAGTGCCTCTACTATTTTCACCATTCCTTCCCTCAGTAACCCTCACGCATCCTGTCCAGAGTAAATTTTCTGCTTTATTGTGGTATGCAAGGTGTCGGAATGAAAGAGGTTAACGGAATCTATTTGCTCAGTGACTGTAATTAATGTCAGTCTCTATGGAACCTAATTATTTCACTGGAGGTGCTCCATCTTCTAATAGTAAGGGACTCTTTTCAATGTGTTTTCAAATAGTGTGAGTGGGAGCATCATCCCTGACACTAATAAGGACCAGCGTCTCCAGAGAGAGGGGGAGGATAGATCAGAATCCAAGGACAATAGATTGGAATCTGACAATAATTGGTCAGAATCTGAGAACAATAGATTGTAATGTTACAAAAATGGGCAGGGGGTTATCCTGGGATCTTGACTCTCTTTCTGCATATTATGATCGGCTACCATTAGCATCTCGCATCAATTACGCAGTGAACATTATTCAATACATTTACTATCTCATCCTCGCTATCGTTGGTGTTCCTGGTAAGTCTCTATATCCAGCTCTTCATTCTATAAACCATGTTAAACTGCATTACTGTACTTCTCATTTACTCTGCCCTTGCTGATTTTGGTATCCCTCCAGCTATTATCTTTATATAACCATTGCTATCCGCATTATGGTTTGTGTAATTTAATCTCTCATCTTTGCTTCTGTTGTTGCCCCGGTAAGACTCCAGTTCCAGCCATGAGATATGTAAACCTTGCTTCACTGAAATACTGATTTGGAATTTATTTATTTTTTTGAAGACTGAAGCTAGTGTCATTGGTCTCTATAAGAAACTTCATACCCGATATGTGAACCACTTACCTTTCACTGGCCAGTGTCTGAGACTGAACAAGACAGTCTACAACCTCTGTAGTAATTTAAACCTGAGCTGATTTCACCTCCATATTCTCTCCATCAACAAGCATGCCTACTACCACCTCTGCAATAACTGCCATCTCCACCTCGGCCTCAGCCCATCTGCTGCATAAACTCTCATCTGTGCCTTTGTTAAATCTACACGTGACTATTCCAGTTCTATCATGGTCACCTTCCCAGTTATAAACCTCCATAAACCACAACCCAGCCTGCGGCGCTTTCTCAGTGAACATCAACGTCAGCTCGAGGAACAACACCTCATTGTCCGATTAGGCATTCTACAGACTTCCAGACTGAACATTGAGTTCAATAATTTCAGATCAAGACTGGCTCTTTTAATTATTTCGCTTTATCATTTTTTTTGCCATGTCCTGGCCTTAAACTAGATTTTTTTATGTTGCTGCTTTTGGCTTGGGCTGTTCATTATTTTGTCATTTAACACCTTCGCTGCACTAACGCTTTGTCTTTCACCACACCACAAGCACACTCTCTTTGCCTTTGCCCCATGACCTCCTTGTCAGTTAATCTCTATGACCCTCTGTCCTTTCAACACCTCTTTTTTCTCTTTTGCCCCACCCTTGCTTTATTTCCTTAAAACCTGACCTTTCTAACCTTTGCCAATTCTGATGAAAGGTCACAGGCCTGAAGCGTTAACTCTGCTTCACTCTCCACAGATGCTTCCAGACCTGCTGAGTCTTTCCAGCACTTTTTGTTTTCATTTAAGACTTGTAGTGGAGTTCCCCAGGGATCAATGTTGGGATCGTTTCTCTTCCTGACAAATATTAATGACATGGACCTTGGTGCACTGGGCACAATTTCAAAGTTTGCAGATGATGCAAAACTTGGAAGCATTGTGAACTGTGAGGAGGATAGTGTAGAAATTCAAACGGACATAGACAAGTTGGTGGAATGGACAGACAGGTGGCAGATGAAGTTCAATGTGGAGAAATGTGATGTGATTCATTTCGATAGGAAGAACATGGAGAGGCAATATAGAATAAATTGTACAACACTAAAGGGGGTGCAGGAGCAGAGGACCTGGGTGTATATATGCATGGGTCATTGAAGTTGGCAGGAGAGGTTGAGAGCAGTTAATAAACCAGACAGTATCCTGAGCTTTATTCACAGCAGCATGGAATGCAAAAGCAAAGAGGTTATTTTGAACTTGTATGAGACACTAGTTTGGCCTCAGTGGCAGTATTACGTCTAGTTCTGGGCACCACACTTTAGGTAACGTGAAGACATTGGGGAGTGTACATAAACATTCACAAGAATGGTTCCAGAGATGAAGAATATCAGTAATGAAGAGAGACTGGAGAACTGGGAACATTTTCCTTAGAGAAGTGAAGGCTGAGAGGAGATTAGAAAAAAAGGTATTCACAATTATGAGGTGTCTGGACAGAGTGGATAGGGAAAAACTGTCCCCACTCCTGAAAGGTTCTAAAACGAGAGGGCAAAGAATAAAAGTAATTGGTAAAAGAAGCAGAAGTAACATGAGGAAAACTTTTTCACACAGCGAGTGCTTCAGATCTGGAATGTGCTGCCTGAGAGTGTGGTGGAGGCAGATTCAATCGAGGCATTCAGGAGGAAATTGGATAGTTATCTGAAAAGGAAGTTTGTTCCGAGTTACAGGGAGAAGGCAGGGGAGTGACACTAGATGAATTGCTCTTTTAGACAGCCAGTGCAGACACGATGGACTGAATGGCCGCCTGTAACAATTCTGTAATTCTGTGACAGTTGACCACAAAATGAGCTTCCACCGTTATATTCGTGCCATCACTATCACCACCTATTTCCACTTCAATAACATCGCCTGATTTCACCCCTGTCTTAACTCATCCGCTGCTGAAGCTCTCAGTCATGTTTTCATTACCTGTGGACTGGACTATTCGAACTCATTCTCCCACATTCTACTATCTGTAACCTTGAGGTCATCTAAAACTCTGCTGCCTGTGCCTTAACTCACAGCAAGTCTCATTCCCCGATCACTGACCGACATCAGCTCACAGTCAAGCAATGTCTTGATTTTAAAGTTCTCATTCTTGTTTTCCAATCCCTCCATTGCCTCACCCCTCACTAACTCTGGAATCCCCTCCAGCCCCACAAACCTCTGAGATATCTCTGCTTCTCTAATTCTGGCCTCTTGTGCATCCCTGATTTTAATTACTCCACCATTGTGGCCACACCTTCAGTTGCCTCGGCCCAAAGCTCTGGAATACACGCCCTACACAGCTCCATCTCTCCATCTCTCCACCTCGCTTTTATCCTTTAAGACACTCCTTTAAAACTTGCCTCTTTGACCAAACATTTGGTCACCTAACCTAATATCTCCCTTGGTAGTTAAGTGTTATACTTTGTTTCATAATGCTGCTGTGAAGTACCTTGGGATAAGTTCTTGCTGAACTTTGCCAGACATGAATTGTCATTAGCATATCCATGTGGCTAGAAATTTATTATGCTATGCTTTTCCAAGCAAATAATATTTCTGTCCTGGGTTGTGAAATTTCACCACCACTGACGTCAGATTGACTGGACAGTACAGGGTTTACCACATCCCTCCTTTTTGTAAACTAGGTGTATAATTTGCAGCCCTCCAGTGCTCTGTCATCACTCCTATATCCAGAGAGAATTGACAGATTCTGTGCAGTGCTTCTTCCATTTGCACCATTCCTTCTCTCACCAACCCTCAGAATTCCCATCCAGACCGGGTAAATGTTCTAGTTTATTGTGATACAAAAAGTGTTGGATTGAAAGGGGTTCACTGAACCTGTTTGTTCAGTGACTGCAATTAATGTCAGTCGCCATGGACCCTAATTGTGTCACTGGAAGATTTCCCTCTTCTATTAATAAGGGACTCCTTTCAATGTGTTATCACATAGTGTCAGTGGGAGTATCACATCACTCCCGGCACTAAGAGGGATCAGCGGCTCTGGAGAGAGGAAGAGGAAAGATCAGAATCAGAGTACAATAGATTGGAATGTTACAACAATGAGCAGGAGTTTCATCTGGGAGTTTAACTTTCTTTCTGCAGATTATGATCAGTTCTCATTAAACAGTCGGATCTATTACTCACTGAGGAATATTCAATACATTTACTACCCCTTCCTGGCTATTATTGGTGTCCCTAGTAAGTCTCTGTATCTAGCTATTAATTCTATAAACCATGTTTAACTGCATTACCATTCTTGTCATTTCCGCTGCCCTCATTGTTGCTGTTGCTATTCCTGGCAAATTTCTGTCCACAGATATTAGCTCTATAAACCATTGCTATGTCCATTAGAGTGCTTGTAATTTACTCTCCCATCTTTGCTGCTGTTGCTGTCCCTGGTAAGTCTCTATTTCCTGCTATGAGATCTGTAAAATTTGTTTCACTGAAATAATGTTCTTGCTATTTAAATTTGGGAAGAGTGCAGTTGTCATTGGTCTCCATAAGAAATTCCATCCACTATCCATGAACCATGATCTCCTCATTGCCAAATATCTGAGGCTGAACCAGACAGTTTGCAACCTCTGTGTTCTATTTAAATCTGAGCTGAGTTCATCTCCATATTCTCACCAACCCTGCCTACTACCACCTCTGTACTAACACACATCTCCTCCTCTGCCTCAGCCTATCTGCTGCATAAACACTCATCTGTGCCTTTGTTAAATACACACTTGACTATTCCAATTCTATCCTGGTCACCCTCCCATTTATAAACCTCCATAAACCACAGCCCATCCAGAACTCTGCTGCCTGTATTCTAACTCACACCAATCCCGATCACCCATCACCCTTGTGCTCACTGATTTACATTGACTCCCAGTCTGGCAGCACTTTAATTTTATTATTCTCATTCATGTGTTTGAATCCCTCCATGGCCTCACCCCTCCTGTTAGTCCCATTCCCCTGACTGTTCCCATATTCCTTTTGGCCTTCTAGTATTTTCTTCAATTAGCTTTAAAAATAAACTTCACCCCCTCTTTATTCTCCCATTGACCACGATTTTCAGCTCCACAGCTCCACAGGGCCCAACGTCATGGACGCTTGGATCCATAAAATGGTATGAGCTGAGCTGCCGGTCACTTCCAGTGCTCCATGCTGGACAGGGATTTAGCGCTGGACAGGGATTTAGACCGGGTTTATCAAGCATGTGCTGGTAGTGTGAGGAAGGGTCTGAATATGGTGCCAATCAGCCATTGCAGCAGCTTTGATGTATGTCTTTGAAACTTGGCCTGTGCATGTCCACTGACCGCCTGTGTAAGTCATTCTCAGCTGAACATATATTCAGCAGCACGAGGAGCCCCTCGAGTGTTATTTAAAAGGACCAGACATCCAACTTACAGGTGAGGGGCTTTTGACTTACTTTTGCTATTGTAAAGTTAGTGGAGGTGCTGTGGATGTTTTTCTGGAGGTTGTGTTGTGAGCTGCTGCAGACATTCAGGGAGGACAGAGGATTTGGTGACCCAACTCTGGACGAGGTATGGGGACTGTAGTTGCAGTGTCTCTGGGTCTGTAACATGACCAACAAATGGAGCAGAGGATGTTGAGAGGGGGTGCTCTCTAAAGAGGGAGGAGGAAGGGGCTTTACCCTACCCACCCTGGGTTTTCCAAGAGCACTTTCCCTACCTTACCTGCCCCAGGAGCAGTGTGTGAGGTGACTCTGATTCAAAAAGGAGTTAGTCACAGAGCGGTGTCACCTCCTGCAACACATGGAGCCTCACACCAGAGTGATGACGGAGCTGTCAGTGGACGTTAAGATCACAGTTTCATTGAAACTCTATGTATTTGGATATTTCCAGGCAGGAGCAGGAGACATATCCAGTATAGATTAGTAGAGGTTGATGGAGTCACAGCGTCATTTACGACACATAAGGAGGCCATTCGGTCCATCCTTTCCGGTTCTATGTGGAACAATCCAGTCAGTCTCAATCCCCTGCTCAATCCCCGTAGCCCTGTAAGTGCATTTCCTTCAGGTTCCACCCAGTTTCCTTTTGAAGTCATTGATTGTCTCGGCTTCCACCACTCTCATGGGCAGTGAGTTCCAGATCGTTACCATCCACTGTGTTAAAAAGTTCTTCCTCATATTCCACCTGCATCTCTTACCCAAAATGTTCCATTTGTGACCCCTAGTCCGTGTTTCATCACGGGAACAGCTTTTCCTTCAATATCTTATCTAAGCTAATAATAATCGTGTACACCTCTATCAAATCTATCTCAATCCCCATTGCTCCAGGGACAACAAATCCAGCTTCTCCAAACTAACCTTGTAACTAAACCCCCTATCCCTGAAACAATTCTGGTAAATGTTGGGGAACACAGGGTTTAGTGAGAGATAGGAAGTTAAATAAATCAGTATTAGTAGAGAAATGGTGTTGGGCCTGATAATCTTAATCCAAGAATAATTAAGGAAGTGACCCTAGAAATAGTGGATGCACTGGTGGACATCTTCCTAGATTCCATGGACTCTGGAACAGTTCCTACAGATTGGACGGTAGCTCATGTAACCCCACTGTTTAAAAAGGGATATATATAGAAAACAGGGAATTATAGACCAATGAGCCTGACGTCGAAAGTGGGGAAAATCCTGGAGCCATTATCAGAGATTTTATAGCAGAGCACTTGGAGAACAGTGGTAGAATTGGACAAAGTCATCATGAATTTACGAAAATGAAAGCATGCTTGTCAAATCTACTGGAATTCTTCGATGATGTAACTAGTAGAGTTGATGAGGGGGAGCCAGTGGATATGGTTTATTTGGACTTTCAGAACGCTTTTGACAAAGTACCATATAAGAGATTAGCATGTAAAATTAAAGCACATGGGATTGGGGGTAGTTTATTGTGATGGATAGAAAATTGGTTGCCAGACAGGAAACAAAGAGTAGGAACAAATGGGTCATTTTCTGAATGGCAGAACGTGAACAGTGGGTACCACAGGGATCGGTGCTAGGACTCCAGCTGCGCACAATATATATTCATGATTTAGATGAGGGACCTAAATATAATATCTCGAAATTTTCAGATGACATAAAATTGGGTGGGAGGGTGAGTTGTCAGGAGGAACCATAGAGGCTTCAATGTGATTTGGGCAAGTTGAGTGAGTGGGCAAATGCATGGAAGATGCAGTATAATTGTGGGCAAATGTGAGGTTATCCACTTTGGTAGCAAAATCAGGAAGGCAGATTATTATCAGAACTGGTATAAACTGAGAGAAGGGAATTATTGATGTTCTCGTACATGAGTTGCTGAAGGTATGCATGCGGGTGCAACAGGCGGTAAAAAGGCAAATGGTACGCTGGCCTTTATAACGAGAGGATTCGTGTACAGGAGCAGGGATGTCTTGCTGCAATTATACAGAGCCTTGGTGAGGTCACATCTGGAATATTGTGTTCAGTTTTGGTCTCCATATATGAGGAAGAAGGTTCTTGCAATCGAGGGAGTGCAGCGAAGGTTTACCAGACTCATTCCTGGAATGGCGGGACTGATGTATGAGGAGAAATTGAGTCGGTTAGGATTATATTCGCTGGGGTTCAGAAGAGTGAGGGAGGGATCTCATAGAAACCTGCAGAATTATAATCAGTCTGGACAGACTAGATGCAGGAAGGATGTTCCCGATGTTGGGGTGTCCAGAACCAGGGGTAACAGTCTAAGGATAAGGGGTAAACCTTTCAGGACTGAGATGAGGAGAAATTTCTTCACCCAGAGAGTGGTGAGCCTGTGGAATTCGCAACCACAGGGAGCAGTCGAGGCCAAAGCATTGTATGTTTTTAAGAAGGTGTTAGATATAACTCTTGGTTCTAAAGGGATCAAAGGATATGGGGGGAAAAGATTACTGAGTTGGATGATCAGCGATGATCATAACGAATGGCGCAGCAGGCTCGAAGGACAGAATGGCCTACTTCTGCTCCTATTTTCTATGTTTCTATGTTTCCCTGCTTTTGTATCCTTGCCTCCAAGATCTGATATGTTTTACTAAACACTCTCCTAATATGTCCTGCCACCTGCAATGATAAATGCATATGGAGCCCCAGGTCCCTCTGCTCCTGCACAATGTTCAGAACTGTGTCATTAAGTCTATATTGCCTTCCTATTCCTTCTGGCATAAGGCATCACTTCACACTCCTCTGTATTAAATTCCACCTGCCATTTCTCTGTTAATTCTGCTGGATTGTCGATATCCTGTTGCAAGCAGTTTGTCTCATCCTCAGTGTTTGCCACGCGTCCAAGTTCGGTGTCACTGGCAAGCCTTGAAATTCTGCTCTGTATTCCAAGATCCAAGTCATTTATATATAGCAAAAAAAAAGTGGTCCTAGCACTGACCCTTGGGGAACATCACTGCCTACCATCCTCCAGTCTGAAAAACTACCATTTAACACGACTCACCCTTTTCTTTCCATCAATCAATATTTGATCCAATTGGATGCTAATCCATGTGATTCAATTTTGTTATCCAACATTTTAGAACATAGAACATAGAACAGTACAGCACAGTACAGGCCCTTCGGCCCACGATGTAGTGCCGAACCTTTAACCTACTCTAAGATCAAACTACCTACACACCCTTCATTCTACTATCATCCATGTACCTATCCAAGAGTCACTTAAATGTCCCTAATGTATCTGCTTCTACTACCGCCGCTGGCAGTGCTTTCCACGCACCCACCACTCTCTGTGTAAAGAACCTACCTCTGACATCTCCCCAAAACCTTCCTCCAATCATCTTAAAATCATGTCCCCTGGTGATAGCCCTTTCTGCCCTGGGAAAATGTCTCTGGCTATCCAATCTATCTATGCCTCTCATCATCTTGTACCCCTCTGTCAAGTTACCGCTCATCCTTCTTCGTTCCAATGAGAAAAGACCGAGCACCCTCAACCTTTCTTCGTAAGACATGCCCTCCAGTCCAGGCAGCATCCTGGTAAATCTCCTCTGCACCCTCTCTAAAGCTTCCACATCCTTTTGTGTGGTACTTCATCAAACGCTTTCTTAAAATGCATGTAGACCATCCACCACATTCTTTTCATCAACCTGCTCTGTTACTTCATCAAAATAAATTCAATTAGTTCATGAAAGCATGATCTGCTTTTTAAAAATCCGTGCAGACAACCCTTAATTAACTCAAACATCTCCAAGTGTGTGTTGATTTTTTTCCCGCTGATTTCGTTTCTAAAACCTTCCTCATCACTGATGTTAAACTAACTGACCAGTAGTTACGAGGCCTGTGTGTTGTCCATTCCCATTGATAATTCTGGGAGATGAGGGTGACCATCTATGTCATCGTTTTTTCGCTCAGCAGGGAGAAGCAGAATGAGAGATCCCGTGGCTTTGTCAGGATAGCGGGATTCCTGATGGTGTTGGTGTCTCTGCGGAGGCCCCATGTCAATGGGGAGAGGTACAGGAACTGAAAGAACTCTCACTCCATTAAAGTACAGTTGGTGTGTGAGCATGCCCAGTACATCATGTTGGTGAATGTTCACTACCCTGTCAGCAGCCACCATACCTTCATTCTGAAGCAGTCAGCCATTCTCAACACTTAGGGCTTCCATACAGAACCAGAATGTGGCTCCTCGGAGGCAAAGAAAAAAACCGTCTAGACACAGCTCATGTTTCTACATCCCCAAACCACCTACCACCGCCACCCAACCTCCCACAATTAACATGTGTATAATGTGAGCAATGGAGTCACCAGGAACATGGTGGGACAGACCATCGGTGTGATGAAGCAATGCTTCCAATGTCTGAATCGCACGGGGAGAGCCCTTCAGTACACACTGGAGCAGGTGTCCAAGTTCATGGTGTTCTGCTGCACCCTTCATATCATCACTATCATGAGGACACAGGCATTGGCACCAGGAATCCGGAGGACACCTCAGGAGGAGGAGTAGGACGCAGGGAGGATATTTCCTGGACGCCTTCGAACTAGACAGGCTGTCGGAGAGTCCCTGCTAAGATTTTGTTTCCCATAGGACAACTTCCCTTTCCCACCATGGATCCCCCATTCTCCACCATTTCACCCATCTGAGACGCCCCATCACAGTGTCCCCTTGGTCACCATCCTGTAATAAAAACCACCAACATAAACCTTTTCAGTAACATCTTTATCCAACAACACATCCAATTATACAAAAGGAAAATTGAACTATTCACCCTTGTATATTCCCTTAGTCTCTGTCTTGTGCGTTCCCTCGACTTGCCTCGTGCTCCCCAGTGTTTCCCTAGTGACTGCAGCATGGCTGGTGGAAGACTGCTGACTTTCATTCGGGGAGACTGCAGATGACCTTTCAGGACGTCCTCGAGCAGCTCTGGGCCTTGAGTGCTTCGATTCAAACTGTACCACCTCGACATAGGCAGCAGCCCAGTAATGTTCTGATCTGAGTCCTGTGTATTATAACCCGTTTGTGACCTCGCTGTCCGGGAGCTGCCACATGCACTATCCTTTCCCCCTGCCCTGGCTGCAGTTCGTGCATTTTCGGTAAATCAGCATGTGCAGATTCCGACTCTATACCAGCCTCTAAGGCACACACAGTGGATGTATTTGAGCTGGAGGCTGTCAGTATCAGACTAAGTGATGGGGCTTCACCATCAGTCCTGTGCTGATGCTCTCTCTCTGTCCCCTGGAGCTGCTGTGACTGGGAAGCTGGCAGTTTTGGGGTACCATTGGGAAGTGTAAAATCAGAAGGGTCGTATTGGGATGAGAGATTGTGGGTGGGTTGGAAAGCAGGAGGTCCATGATCCCACCATCTCCAGCTTGTACATCATCCCAGACAGCAGGATGCGGGGGGAGGTGGGAGTTAAGAAGGGGCATAAGGCAGGAACATAGCATCATCCTGAATGCTCTCGGTGATGTCGGATGCCAGGGGCTCTGTCACAGCCGGTCCCATGATGTGAAGAATCATCTCCTCCCTCAAGCTCAGGGGATGAAGGTATGCCTGGCACTCGCCGGTTCACTTGCTGCTCCCTGTGATTATGGATCACCTTGGCCTGAAAGAAAGAAGGCAGAATATTAATGATTGTGTTCCACTGTGTTTTGATGATATCCCTGCCATAGTTGAATAGCTGGAGGTCATTGGAGGCAGTGAGAGGTGGGTGTGAGGCTGCTATCAGTACAAGGTGTGTGAGGGTGAGGTGGAGTATGTGAATGTTAGGTGTGAGTCCTGAGTGTTAGGGACTGCTGATGGGTGAGTGACGGGGGTGTGGTGCATTGAGCAGTGTGAGAGGTTGGTGATGTTGGGGGTAGGGGATGCCATTTGGAGATTAATTCAATGACATTGACCACCCGTATGAGCTCATTAAACTTCTTCTGGCTCTGCTGCCAGAGTCTCGTGGCGAGAATTCTTGCATTGACCTCCCTGGCCACCTTCACCGATTCCCTTCGGAGGACGTTCCTTGAGAGTCTCCACCCCACCACACGGAAACAGAGCCTCTCTCCTCCTGTCACCCTTCGTAACTAAGACATCCATCCCCACATCCGTGAACCGCAGAACCCTCTGTTGCAGTGTGCTATTTACCTTGTCTCCAATTGCAGAATTTACAGTGAGCAGCAGCAGCCTCCAGTGAATCAGTGCATCTTCTCTTTAAGAGGGACAGACTGCGTTTAAAAGCTGAACCTGGCTGAAACATGTGTCAGCCTCACACACCTTTAGGGCCCTGTTAAGCATCCAGACAGACAGCAGCGCAGGTAACCCGGGGTGGCACGTAGAATTCATGGAAATGAGGAGGCAGCAGGAAGTGTGTTTGTCACCTGCCTCAACAGGAACGGGCACGGGCAGATCATGATCCCTCTGCCCAAAAACACGACGTACTCTCTATTTCTATTTGCTGTTCTCTCTTTCACACTTTCTCACACTCTGTCTTTCTCTCTCTCTTCACTCACTTTCTCTTGCTCATAAAATAAGAGATTGATGCAGCACAGAAGAAGGCTATTCGGCCCTTTGTGTCAGTGCTGTCTCTTCGAAAGAGCCATCTAATAAGTTCCTCTTTCCTCCTCTTTCCCCAGACTCCTGTTTTTCTTTTCCTTTTCAAGTATTTGCTAAATTGCCTTTTGAATGATATTATTGAATCTGCTTCCACCATGTTTTCAGCCAGTGAATTCCAGATCCCAACAACTCGCTGTGGAAGAAAATTCTCCTCATTTCACCTCTGGTTTTTTGTCAATTACCTTCAGCCTGTGTCTTCTTAATACTGAACTTCAGATTTTTGGATTTAGATATACAGCACTCGAACAGGCCCTTCGGCCCACCGAGTCTGTGCCGACCATTAACCACCCATTTATACTAATCCTACACTAATCCCATATTCCTACCACATCCTCACCTGTCCCTATATTCCCCTACCACCTACCTATACTAGGGGCAATTTATAATGGCCAATTTACCTATCAACCTGCACGACTTTTGGCTGAGGGAGGAAACCCACAAACTCCACACAGGCAGTACCCATAATATGAGGCTGCAGTGCTAACCACTGCACCACTGTGCCAACCCTGTTTCTGACACTGGAAACAGTTTCACATTGATTACCTTATCAAAACCCTTCATAATTTTGAATTTTATATCAAATCTCCCCTTACCTATCACTGCTCTAATGAGAACAATCCCAGCTTTTCGAATCTATCCACGTAACTGAATTCCCAGATCCCTGGTACCATTCTAGTAATTCACCTCTGTATCTTCACTACGTCCTTGACATCCTTACCAATGTGTGGTGATCAGAATTGGACACAACTCTCCATCTGGGACCTAACCAATGATGTATAAATATCAGCATTTCCTCCTGAGTTTTATTACTCTGTGTCTCTCTCTAACACCAAGGACACTGCATGCTGCTATCTAAGATCTGTGTGTTTACACCCTAGGTCTCTCTAATCATGCACTCACTCTATAATGGTATCATTTATTTTATATTTTTACTTCTCATACTTCCTACCCAAATGTCTCACTTCACATTTCAATGTGTTAAATTCCATCTGCCATGTTCCTGCCCATTTCATCAGTCAGTCTCTGTCCTCCTGAAGTCTGTTACTATCCTTCTCACTGTTTATTAACATTTCTGAGTTTCCTTCCATCTGAAAACTTGGACATTACCCCCTCTGTACACAAGCCCACTGCATTAGCATGCAACACCAGGGATCCCAACAGTCACCCTGGGGAACACCACTGTGTACTTTGCTCCAGCTGAAAAACAGCCATTATTCCCCACTCTCTGATACCTGTCACCTAACTAATTTCTTGCATTCTGGGATTGAAAAAGAAAAAAAAGGACTTCCATTTATGTAGCGCCTTTCATGACTACTGCATGTTCCAAAGCGATTTACAATCAACGTATACTTATAATGCCGACTCGCTCTTGTACTGTCGGAAAAAGGGCAGCCAATTTTCGCACAGCAAGATCCCACAAGCAGCAATGTGATAATGATCAGATCTGTTTTTATGATGTTGCTTGATGGATAAATATTGTCCAGGCCACAGGGAATAAATCCCCTGATCTGCTGCTAAATAATCCCAGAGGATCATTAGCATCCACCTGAGAGGGCAGATGGGGCCTTGGTTTAACGTTTCATTCGAAAGACTGCTCATCTGATAGCGCAATACTCCCTCAGTACTGTCGCTGCACTGTCAGCCTTGATTCTTGTGAAAAAGTCATTTCATGACACTTGATCCTGGAAGCTTGTGACTGAAAGTGGAGAGAGCTACAAACTGTGCCTCGGCTGACTTTGGCCCTTTAATCCCATGTGTTTCTAATTGGGTCACACGGCTGTTATATAGTACTTTATCAAACACCTTTTGAAACGATAGGAAAATTGTAAAAGTACAGGCAGGAAAAGTCATAGAAACATGTAACAGCATTGCATGGAAGGGGGTCATTTGGTCTGTGAAGTCTGTGCTGGCTCTTTTGATGAGTTTCCAGTGAGTTCCACACCCTGGATCTTTCCCAGATCCTTGATATTTTCCCCTTAATATCTAACCAAATCACTTTTTGAACCTACTTTTGAATCTGTATCCTTCAGCCTATCATACAATAATTTGCAAATCCGAAACAAAAATTGCATTACAATAATCCCCATGTCAACTCTGCTTCTTTTTTCCAATCACCATAAATCTATGTCCTCTGGTTAATGGCCCCTCATACATTAGAAACATTATATAATTTATATAAACCCTTCATGATGTTAAATATCCCTATCTGATCACCTTGTAAATGTCTCTGCTCCAAGGAAAACAATCCCAGCTACATAACTGTAATCCCTCATCCCTGGAAAAGTTCCAGTAAAACTCTTCTGTCCCCTCTCCAAGGTTTCATGTCCTTCCTAAAGTGTGCTTTCCAGTATTGGACGCAATACTCCAGATGGAGCCGGACTAGTCTTTTCTATAGGGTTAAGACAATATCCTGGCCAGTCTACTCTGTGTCTCTATTAATCAAGCCGAGTAATCTATTTGCTTTGTGAACTGTTTGTTAACCTGTCCAGCTACTTTCAAAGATTGCAGACAAACACCTCAGGTCTCTCTGTTACTCTCAATAGCTTTAAAGTTGTGCCATTCAGTTTGTATTATCCCTGGTCATTCATCCAGAAGAAAATGGGCTTATCAGTGATAGGCAACATGGTTTTGTGCAGGGAAGGTCATGTCTTACCAACTTAATAGAATTCTTTGAGGAAGTGACAAAGTTGATGGATGAGGGAAGGGCTGTAGATGTCATATACATGGACTTCAGTAAGGCGTTTGATAAGGTTCCCCATGGTAGGCTGATGGAGAAAGTGAAGTCGCATGGGGTCCAAGGTGTACTAGCTAGATGGATAAAGAGCTGGCTGGGCAACAGGAGACAGAGAGTAGCAGTGGAAGGGAGTTTCTCAAAATGGAGACGTGTGACCAGTGGTGTTCCACAGGGATCCGTGCTGGGACCACTGTTGTTTGTGATATACATAAATGATTTGGAGGACAGTATAGGTGGTCTGATTAGCAAGTTTGCAGACGACACTAAGATTGGTGGAGTAGCAGATAGTGAAGGGGACTGTCAGAGAATACAGCAGAATATAGATAGACTGGTGAGTTGGGCAGATAAATGGCAGATGGAGTTCAATCAGGGCAAATGCGAGCTGATGCATTTTGGAAGATCCAATTCAAGAGTGAACTATACAGTAAATGGAAAAGTCCTGGGGAAAATTGATGTACAGAGAGATTTGGGTGTTCAGGTCCATTGTTCCCTGAAGGTGGCAACGCAGGTCAATAGAGTGGTCAAGAAGGCATACGGCATGCTTTCCTTCATCGGACGGGGTATTGAGTACAAGAGTTGGCAGGTCATGTTACAGTTGTATAGGACTTTGGTTCGGCCACATTTGGAATACTGCGTGCAGTTCTGGTCGCCACATTACCAAAAGGATGTGGATGCTTTGGAGAGGGTGCAGAGGAGGTTCACCAGGATGTTGCCTGGTATGGAGGGCGCTAGCTATGAAGAGAGGTTGAGTAGATTAGGATTATTTTCATTAGAAAGACGGAGGTTGAGGGGGGACCTGATTGAGGTGTACAAAATCATGAGAGGGAGAGACAGGGTGGATAGCAAGAAGCTTTTTCCCAGAGTGGGGGATTCAATTACAAGGGGACACGAGTTCAAAGTGAGAGGGGAAAGTTTAGGGGGGATATGCGTGGAACGTTCTTTATGCAGAGGGTGGTGGGTGCCTGGAACGCATTGCCAGTGGAGGTGGTAGACTCGGGCACGATAGCGTCTTTTCAGATGTATCTAGACAGATACATGAATGGGCAGGAAGTAAAGAGATACAGACCCTTAGAAAATAGGCGACAGGTTTAGATAGAGGATTTGGATCGGCGTCGGCTTGGAGGGCCGAAGGGCCTGTTCCTGTGCTGTAATTTTCTTTGTTCTTTGTTCTTTGCATGCAGCTCACCATCACCTTCTCAAGGGCAATTATGGATGGGCAATAAATGCTGGCCTAGTCAACGACACCCACATCCCATGAACGGATAATATATATCAAATCTTCTGACAATGTATCTCCTCACACATCTGCCATGCCAATTAAATATTAGGAAGACTGCTGCCGTTGTTTTCAAACCCCACGTCAAAAGTTTCCTAGCTACAGACTGGATCTCTCTCCTTGGCAACTGTCTGAAACTAAAGCAAACTGTTCACAACCTGGTTTCATAGTTGACGCTGCGACGAGCTTCCTGCTAAATATTACTAAAACAGCCTACTTACACTTCCGTATCATCACCCAACTTTGCCCCTCTCTCAGCTCTTCTGCTGATGAAACACTCCCCCTTGCCTGTGTTACCTGTAGACTCGACTAGTCCAACACACTCCTGGCTGGTCTCCCACATTCTACTCTCCATAACCCTGAGGTGATCCAATGCACTGCTGCCCATGTCCTAACTCACACCAAGTCCTGTTCACCCATTACCCCCTGTACTCACTGACCTACATTGGCTCCTGGTCAGCAACACCTCAATTTTAAAACTCTCAGCCTTCTTTTCAAATCCTTCATTATCTCACTGCTCCTTATCTGTGTAATCTCCTCCAGCCCGACAACCCTCCGAGATATCTGCACTCATCTATTTCTGGCCTCTTGAGCATCTACGAGTTTAATTGCTCTACCATTGGTGGTCCTGCCTTCAGCTGCCGAGGCCCTATGCTCTGGAAGAGTAGAGCAGAACTTCCAGGGAGGAATTCCTGGAAGATAAATGTCAGTGAATTAAACACTAAAATAAAAGCAAAATATTGCGGATGCTGAACACTGGAAATACTCAGCAGGTCTGGCAGCATCTGTGCAGAGAGAAACAGAGTTAATGTTTCAGATCTGAGACCCTTCATCAGAACTGGTAAACGTTAGAAATGTAACAGTCTTTGAGCAAGTGAAAGAGGGGAAGGGGGAAGAAGAACAAGAAGGAAGGACTGTGATGGGACAGAGAGGGGATAGATTAAATTACAGACTGTTACATTCCTAACGTTTACCAGTTCTGATGAAGGGTCAGAGACCGGAAACATTAACTCTGTTTCTCTCTACACAGATGCTGCCAGACCTGCTGAGTATTTCCAGCACTTTCCGGTCTCATCCCTAAGCTTTTGAATTCTCTCCCCAAACCCTAAATGCAATAAGCTGCACTGAGTCCAGTTTTAGGGAGTCCTGCTTGGACAGAGTACTAAATGCAGTAAAGTTATCGAGAGATTGAATTTTAAGTGATCTAAGAGTCGATCTCTTTCCAACAATTTGTTAATTTTACATTTAGCATTTCACTTAATTTTAAGCTGAATTTGTACTTTATTTCACAATCAGTTTGTGAGAATTGGACAGTTAATTGATGCTGATGGAAAAGGAAGGTCAGTGTCAGCTTGGATATAAAACTGACTTAATGACAGAAAACAGTGAGTTGCAGTAAATAGTTGTTATTCAAACTGGAGAAAAATAGACAGTTGTGTTCCCCAAGGGTTAGTGCTAGGAACACTGTTTTATTCTGATATGTATAAATGATTTGGATAATGGCTTACAGAGAAACATTTCAAAATTTGCAGGTGATACCAAACTGGGAGGCGGGGCAGGCATTGAGGTTGATACCAATCGATGTAAGAGGACAGAGATAGGCTAGCAGAATGGGCAGACGAGAGGCAAATGGAATTTAATACAGACAAGTGTCTAGTGATGCATTTTATCAGAAGTAACAGGGAGAGGCAATATACACTTAATGGTAAAGTTCGAAAGAGTGTGCAGAGACAAAGGGACATGGGGTTCATGCACATAGATCCCTGAAGGTGGCACGATATATTGAGAGAGTCGTCAGTAAAGCATATGGGATCTTGGGCTTCATAGATAGAGGTGGTGAGTTCAGAAGAAGGAAAGTTATGCTGTAACTTTATGAAGCTCTGGTTCGGCCCCAAGTGGAGTACTGCATCCAGTTCTGTTCACCACACTTTAGGAAGGATGTGAGGGTCATTGACAGGGTGTAGAGGAGGGTTACTTTAATGGTTCCAGAGATGGAGGATTTTCAGTACAATATAGTCTGTAAAAGCTGGGATTGTCCTCCTTGGAGTAAAGGAGATTGAGGGGAGATTTGATACATGTATACAAGATGATGACCTGTTTGGATAAGGTAGACAGGAAAAGATGTTCCCATTAGCTTATGGTACAATGACTAGAGTTAAGATTGAGGGCAAGAGTTAAGGGGGATGTGATGAACAACATTTTTACACAACGAGTGGTAATGGCCTGGAAATCATTGCCTCCGAGGGTGGTGGAAGCAGAGAAGGTGAATTATTTCAAAAGGATATTGGATGAACACTTGATGTTAATAAACTTGCAGGAATATGGAGTCAGAGCTGGGGAATGAGACTGGCTGGATTTATCGACAAAGAGCTGGCATGGACTCGATGAGCAGAATGGCCTAATTCTGTGCTGAAATGACTATGACTCTACGACTCTCTGACAGGGGAATACTATTACTACTTTTAGTTTAGTTTAGAGATACAGCACTGAAACAGGCCCTTCGGCCCACCGAGTCTGTGCGGACCATCAACCACCCGTTTATACTAATCCTACACTAATTCCATATTCCTACCACATCCCCACCTGTCCCTATGTTTCCTCACCACCTACCTATACTACGGGCAATTGCTAATGGCCAATTTACCGATCAACCTGCAAGTCTTTGGCATGTGGGTAGAAACCGGAGCACCCGGAGGAAACCCACGCAAACACAGGGAGAACTGGCAAACTCCACACAGGCAGTACCTAGAATTGAACCCGGGCCACTGGAGCTGTGAGGCTGCGGTGCCAACCACTGCACCACTGTGCCGCCCTATACTGGGAAAGTTTATAATGGACTGGGCAGTATCACCCTGGAGAACCCCGTGATGTAAGTGAAATGTTTGATGCCCCAGAACGTGGTTAACAAATGTCCTTCACAAACAGAATAAATCAGTTCAGTCCCACTGACAATTCTGGAGTCATTCACAATGGGGAGTAATTTCTCCTCGTATTCTCTACATAGGACAGCAGTCAGGCTTTTCACTGTGTCCACCACCTCCATGTTGAAAGTCTTGTCAGGGTTAGGTGAGATAAGACACGTTGCCTGGGCGACAGATTTCTTCAATTGTGTTGCTGCTTCTCTGCTCTCTTCAGTCCAACCAGGTTAAATCTGGTCATCATCACCATTAGTTAGTTCATAAAGAGGAGTCACAGTCTCTGCAAATCGAGGGATGAGGGTCCACTGATACCCTGCCAGCCTGAGGATAGGACACAGGGTAGTCTTTGAGGTGGACAGGGGTAGACACTGGATGAGGGTCCACTGATACCCCACCAGCCTGAGGATAGGACACAGGGCAGGACTTTGAGGTGAACAGGGGTAGACACTGGATGGTCTCGGCCTGACGCTGGTGTGGGCTGATGCAGGATGATCTGATCTGGGCACGTAGAAAGGTGACACGGTCTTGCACCAGCTGGGCCTTACGTGGATGTTCTTTTAGTCCAGCTCCCAAAGTCACTGCAGTAGTTCCTGTAAAAGGGTTAAATGTGTGGACACGGTGATGAGAAGATCATCGACATATTGCAGCGAGCAGGAAGACTGTGAAAAGCTCAGAAGGGACCCGGCTACACGTTTGTTGAAAATAGTGGGGTTATTGTGGAACCCCTTGTGACAGACATGTCCAGGGGTATCTCTGGTCCTCAGAAGTGAATGTGAATTTAATTTGTTTCTCTAGTTTTACTGGGATACTCCAATAAACATTAGAGATATCCAGGGTGGAGAAGACAGCCCTGCCACTGAGAATCCGGGAGAGTAGGGTGGGTGTCTATCAGACAACCGGGTTCACGCAGGGTTGACTGAATTGAGTTTGTGGTGGTCAATAGTCAGTCACCAGCTGCCATCCGGCTTTCCAACCAGTCAAATCGGGCAGTTAGAAGGGAACATGGCTTCGTGAACTACACCCTGGTATAACAATGACATGATATTGTCTGGAATGCATGACATAATCTCAGCTCGGTAAGAATACTGCTTCATGGATCATGCAATGGTCAGTTAATTTCTTCGGGTCTGCTCATGTTTGCACAGTTATCTTTATGGGTTGTGGATACACTCGACACGGACTCGAGAATCGCCTGTACCTCAGGGTGATCAGAGCTGTCTGGTTCCCACTCCTCTGATATTTTAATCATGAATATTGAGGGTGCACTGGACACCAGAGTAGGGGTATGTTTTAATGTTCTACAATATACAAATATAGGGATAATCAATTACTGCTGATAACCTTTGAGCACATTACTGCCCAGTAGTCCCTGTCCATTATGCAGGATCATATAAAAGGGAGGCAGGACTTTGACATGAGCTGTGTTCCCTCTCCTACACCAATATAAGATCTGATCCAGGGTCACAGATTAACCAAAAGGAGGTCGAAGGGTCACAAGCAGTTTATTGAGGAGTAACAGTTCAAATACAGCACAAAATCAGAATAAACATAGTGGACATACGGCCTGTGGCAGGTGAGAAAGGCTTTCTGGCTATGGATCAAATGTAAGAAGCTATCAGTAAAGACGTTATAACAGGACACACAGAATAATTCAAGGTGATCAGGCAGAGTCAACATGCTTTTGTGAAACGGAAACCATGTTTAACCAATTTATTGACGTTCTTTGAAGAAGTAACAGGTGCTGTGGATAAAGGGGAACTGGTGGATGTACTATACTTAGATTTCCAGAAGGGATTTCATAATGTGCCACATCAAAGTTCATTGCGGAATATAAAAGCTCATGGTGTAGGGGGCAACCTATTGGCTTAGATAGAAGATTGGCTAGCTAACAGGAAACCGAGAGTAGGCTTAAATGGATCATTTTCTGTTTGGCAAGATGTAACGAGTGGTGTGTCACAGGGATCAGTGCGGGTGCCTTAGCTCTTTACAATTTATATAAATCACTTGGATGAAGGGGCCAAAGGTATGTTTGCTAAATTTGCTGATAACAGAAACGTCGGTCAGACAGTATGTTGTGACGTGGACACAAGTGAACCACAAAGGGGTAGATAGATTGAGTGATTGGGCAAAGATCTGGTAAATGGAGTATAATGTGGGAAAATATGAAATTGTCCATTTTGGCAGGAAGAATAAAAATTAAGCATATAATCACAATGGTGAGAGATTTCAGAGCTCTACCATCCAGGGGGAACTGAGAGTCCTTGTGCATGAATTGTAAAAGGTTAATATGTAGGTATTGCAAGTCATTAGGAAAACTAATAGAATGTTATCGTCCAATGCAGGAGGAATTGAATACAAATGTAGAAAGGTTATGTTTCAGTTATATAGGGAGACCACTTCTGGAATACTGTGTACAGTATTGATCTCCTCATTTAAGGACAGGTGGAAATGCATTCGAAGCAGTTCAGAGATGGTTTACTAGACTAATGCCTGGAATGGGGGTGTTCTCTAATGAGGAAAGGCTGGACAGGCTAGGCTTATGTCAGCTGGAGTTTAGAAGAGTAAGAGGCGACTTGATTGAAACTTATAAGATTCTGAGTGTGGGACAGAGCAAATGAGGCCGACAGAGAGAGAAAGAACGAGAGAGAGAGAGCTCAATTCAGCTGCTGCTAAAAACCTCATCCATGCCTTTTTTATCTCGAGACTTGACTATTCTAACACACTCCTGGCTGGTCTCCCACATCCTGATCTCTGTAACCTGTGGTCATCCAAAACTCTGCTGCCATCTTCTAATTTGCACCAAATTCTGTTCATCCAACATCCCTGTGCTGACTGACCTACATTGGCTCTTGGTCCAGTAACACCTCAATTTTAATATTCTCACTCATGTGATCAAATCCCTCCATGTCCTCACCCCTCTGATTATCCCAATCCCCTGTTCATTTCCAATGTTCCTGAAACTTGTTCCTCTTAAAAATCTTTTTTCCAATTCCGGCTTAAAAGTGAGTTTCTTTCCCTCTGCCTCTCTTCATATAACATAGAACATAGAGCATAGAACAGTACAGCACAGTACAGGCCCTTCGGCCCACGATGTTGTGCCGAACATTTAACCTACTCTAAGATCAAACTAACTACCTACCCTTCATTCTCCTATCATCCATGTACCGATCCAAGAGTCGCTTAAATTTCCCTAATGTATCTGCTTCTACTACCACCACTGGCAGCGCATTCCACGCACCCACCACTCTCGGTGTAAAGAACCTACCTCTGACATCTCCCTGAAACCTTCCTCCAGTCACCTTAAAATTATGCCCACTAGTGATAGCCCTTTCCACCTGGGAAAAAGTCTCTGACGATCCACTCTATCTATGCCTCTCATCATCTTGTACCCCTCTATCAAGTCACCTCTCATCCTTCTTCGCTCCAATGAGAAAAGCCCTAGCTCCCTCAATCTTTCTTCATAAGACATGCCCTCCAGTCCAGGCAGCAACCTGGTAAATCTCCTCTGCACCCTCTCGAAAGCTTCCATACCCTTCCTATAATGAGGCGACCAGAAGTGAACACAATATTCCAAGTGTGGTCGAACCAGGGCCTTATAGAGCTGCAGCATAACCTCGCAGCCCTTAAACTCAATCCCCCGTTAATGAAAGCCAACACACCATACGCCTTCTTAACAACCCTATCAACTTGGGTGGCAACTTTGAGCGATCTCTGGACATGGACCCCAAGATCCCTCTGTTCCTCCACACTACAAAAACCCTGTCTTTAAGCCTGTATTCTGCATTCAAATTCGACCTACCAAAATGAATCACTTCACACTTTTCCAGGTTGAACTCCATCTGCCACTTCTCAACCCAGCTCTGCATCCTGTCAATGTCCCGTTGCAACCTACAACAGCCTTCCACACTATCCACAACTCCAGCAACCTTCGTGTCATCGGCAAACTTGCTAACCCAGCCTTCCACTTCCTCATCCAAGTCATTTATAAAAATCACAAAGAGCAGAGGTCCCAGAACAGATCCCTGCAGAACACCACTGGTCACCGAGCTCCATGCTGAATACTTTCCATCTACTAACACCCTCTGTCTTCTATGGGCCAGACAATTTTGTATCCAGACAGCCGCAGTGTGGTCTTCCTGACCACACATTTCATCTCTCCTGCTCCACTCATGCTGTGGAAGCTTGGATCCATAAAATGGTGTGAGCTGCACTGCCGGTCACATCCAGCACATTGTACAGGACACCCAGGCTGGCCGGGGTGCTCGTGTCGGTGTAACGTGTGTGTGTCTGTAGTGTGAGGAGAGGTCTGAATATGAAGTCGATCAGCCATTTCAGCAACTTTGATGTACGTCTTTGATACTTGGTCCTTGCATGTATACTGACCACCTGTGTTAGTCACTCTCAGCTGAACATACATTCAGCAGCACGAGGATCCCCCTCTAGTGTTAGTTAAAAGGACCAGGCGTCCAACTTGCAGGTGAGGGGCTTTTGACTTACTTCTGTTGTTACAAAGTTAGTGGAGGTGCTGTGGATTGTTTTCTGGAGGTTGTGTTATGAGCTGCTGCAGACATTCAGGGAGGAGAGAGGACTTGGTGACACAACTCTGTACGATGAATGGGGACTGTAGTTACAGTGTCTCTGCGTCTGTAACATGATCAACAAATGGAGCAGAAGCTGCAGAGAGAGGGAAAGCTCTGGAAAGAAAGAGGAGGAATGGCCTCTGCCCTACCCACCCTGGGTTTCCAAGAGCAAAAAGGGCAGTGGTCCTAATATTGAGCCCAGGGGAACACCACTGTATACTCCCATTGAGTCTGAACAACAACCTTTCACCACTTCTCTCTGTTTACTGTTCCTTAGCCAATGTTATATCCACACTTTCACTGTACCTTTAATCCATAGTGTTCAGTTTTCCTAACCTGTCTATTGAATGTCACTTGATCGAACAACTTTTGAAAGTCCATATATATAACTTCAATCACACCACCATCATCAACCCTCTCCATTGTTTTATCAAAGAACACCATCAAGTTCACCTCAGCACCACCTCTCTCCACTCCTCCACTGTTGTTAAATTATCAGACTGATTATCCGACACCCAGTACTGGATGAGCAGAAATTTCCTCCAATTAAATATTGGGAAGACTGAAGCCATTGTTTTAACTCCCCACTCCAACTCTGTTCCCTTGCTATTGATTCCATCCCTCTTCCTGGTGACAGTCTGAGATTCAGACAATATGTTTACAGCCTTGGTGTCACATTTCACCACAAAATGAGCTTTAACCTCATTTTCAGGGGATCATTACAACCGCCTATTGCCACCTCAGTAACATCGCCTGACTTCACCCCTGTGTCAGCCCATCTGCTGCTGAAACCTCATTCATGCCTTTGTCACCTCTCGATGTGACTGTTCCAACTCACTCCTGGTTGATCTCCCACATCTACTCTCTGTAAACTTGAGGTCATCCAAAACTCTGCTGCCCATGTCTTAGCTCACACCAAGTCCCGTTTATATCTCACTGACCGACATTGGCTCCCAGTCAAGCAATATCTTGATTTTAAAATTCTCATCCTTGTTGTCATATCTCTCAATAGCCTCGCCCCTCCCTATCTCTGTAATCTCCTCCAGCTCCAGAACCCATCGAGACATCTGTGCTCCTCTAATTCTGGTCTCTTTTACATCCGTTATTTTAATCACTGCACCACTGGCGACCGTGCCTTCAGCTGCCGGGGCCCAAGCTGCAGTATCCTCCATACACATCTCCGCCTCTGCACCTCTCCATCTCACTTTCCTCCTTTAAGACATTCCTTGTAACCTTCCTCTTTGGCTAAGCTGTTGGTCCTTTGACTTAATATCTCCTGTTGTATCTCAGTTCGCACTTTGCTTCATAATGCTCCTGTGAAGCACCTTGGGATGTTCTGTAACATTAAAGGCAATATCTAAATATAAGTTGTTGTTTTTGTTGTTGTTTGCCAGACATCCATAGTCTTTAGCATATCCAGGTTGCTAACCATTTACTATCCAATGTTTTTACAAGCAACAAGTATTTTTCTCTTGGGTTGTCACGTCTACAAATGTCCCCAGTCGTGACACTAGTCTGACTGGTCAGTAATTACAGCATTTATCGCATATCTCCTTTTTTAAACAGGATGTAAGATTTACAATCCTCCAATCCTCTGTCATCACACCCATATCCAAGGAGGATTGGAAGATTCTGGCCAGTGCCTCTGCTATTTCCACTATTCCTTCCCTCAGAAACCCCAAAACATCCATTCAGACTGGGTAAGAGTTCCAGTTTATTGTGGTACAAAAAGGTGTTGGATAGAAAGGTGTTAACTGAAACTGTTTGTTCAGTGACTGTAATTAATGTCAGTCTCCATGGACCCTGATTGTGTCACAGGAGGGTTTCCCTCTCCTATTAATATGGTACTCCTTTCGATGTGTTATCATACTGTCAGCGGGAGCATCACGCCCGGCACTCACAGGGATCAGCGGCTCCAGAGAGAGGGAGAGGATAGATCAGAATCTGAGAACAATGGATCAGAGTCTGAGAACAATGGGTCAGAATCTGAGAACAATGGGTCAGAATCTGAGAACAATGGGTCAGAGTCTGAGAACAATAGATCAGAGTCTGAGAACAATGGGTCAGAATCTGAGAACAATGGGTCAGAATCAGAGAACAATGGGTCAGAGTCTGAGAACAATGGGTCAGAGTCTGAGAACAATGGGTCAGAATCTGATAACAATGGGTCAGAGTCTGAGAACAATGGGTCAGAATCTGAGAACAATGGGTCAGAATCTGAGAACAATGGGTCAGAATCTGAGAACAATGGGTCAGAATCTGAGAACAATGGGTCAGAGTCTGAGAACAATGGGTCAGAGTCTGAGAACAATGGGTCAGAGTCTGAGAACAATGGGTCAGAGTCTGATAACAATGGGTCAGAGTCTGAGAACAATGGGTCAGAATCTGAGAACAATGGGTCAGAGTCTGAGAACAATGGGTCAGAATCTGAGAACAATGGGTCAGAATCTGATAACAATGGGTCAGAATCTGAGAACAATGGGTCAGAGTCTGAGAACAATGGGTCAGAATCTGAGAACAATGGGTCAGAATCTGAGAACAATGGGTCAGAGTCTGAGAACAATGGGTCAGAATCTGATAACAATGGGTCAGAGTCTGAGAACAATGGGTCAGAATCTGAGAACAATGGGTCAGAATCTGATAACAATGGGTCAGAATCTGATAACAATGGGTCAGAGTCTGAGAACAATGGGTCAGAATCTGATAACAATGGGTCAGAGTCTGAGAACAATGGGTCAGAATCTGAGAACAATGGGTCAGAATCTGAGAACAATGGGTCAGAATCTGAGAACAATGGGTCAGAATCTGATAACAATGGGTCAGAGTCTGAGAACAATGGGTCAGAATCTGATAACAATGGGTCAGAGTCTGAGAACAATGGGTCAGAATCTGAGAACAATGGGTCAGAGTCTGAGAACAATGGGTCAGAATCTGAGAACAATGGGTCAGAATCTGAGAACAATGGGTCAGAATCTGAGAGCAATGGGTCAGAATCTGAGAACAATGGGTCAGAATCTGATAACAATGGGTCAGAATCTGAGAACAATGGGTCAGAATCTGAGAACAATGGGTCAGAATCTGATAACAATGGGTCAGAATCTGAGAACAATGGGTCAGAATCTGAGAACAATAGATTGGAATGTTACAACAATGAGCAAGAGTTTATCCTCAGAACTTCACGATCTTTCTATACATTATGATCGGTTCTCATTAGACTTTCGCATCTACCTCGCACTTCGGATTGCTCAATACATTTATTATCCCATCCTCGGTCTTGTTGGTGTCCCTGGTTAGTATCTGTTTCCAGGTATTTATTCCTTAAACCATGATGAACTGCATTACTGCTCCTGTAATTTTCTCTACCCTCCTTGCTGCTGTTGTTATTTCTGCTGAATCTCTATCTCCAGAAATCAGCTGTATAAACCACTGCTAACGGTATTTCAGTTCTTGTAATTTACTCTCTCCTCTTTGCTGCTGATACTGTCTCTATTTCCAGCTAGGAGATCTGTAAACCCTGTTTACTGAAATACTGTTCTGGAACGTAAATTGTGGGAAGAGAGAAGACAGTGTCATTGGTCCATTGGTCTCCATCACAAACTCCATCCCCTATCTGTGAACCACATACCCGATCCTGAGGCTGAACCAGACAGTTTACAACCTCTGTGTTCTATTTTTACCTTACTTGAGTTCATCTCCAAATTCTCTCCATCACCAACCTTGTCTACTACCACCCGAGTAATATCACTCGTCTCCACTTCTGCCTCAGCCCATCTGCTGCACAAACCCTCATATGTGCCTTTGTTAAATCCACACTTGACTATTCCGAATCTCTCCTGGTCACCCTCCCAGTTATAAACCTCCATAAACCACAGCCCATCCAGAACTCTGATGCCTGTATCTTAACTCACACCAAATCCCGATCACCCATCACCCCTGTGCTCACTGATCTACAATGGCTCTCGGTTTGGCAGCACCTTAATTTTAATATTCTCATTCTTGAGTCTGTATCCCTCCATGGCCTCACCACTCCATTAGTCCCATTCTCTTGTGCATTTCCCATATTTCTGCAAATAATATGCCTTCAATCTTTTCTCAATTCTCTTTTTAAAGTGAATTTCTTTCTCTCTGTATCTGTTCCCAGCCACGATTTTCAACTCTACAGACCCACTAGTGCTGAGGGCGCAGAAGATGGGACCCATAAAATGATGCGAACCACACAGCCGGCCACTTTTAGTGTGGTCAGCACAGTGTCCCATGGTGGGCAGTACACTCGTGTGGTCAGCACAGTGCCCAATGGTGGACAATGCTCTAGTATGGTCAGCAAAATGCCCCACGCTGGACAGAGCTCCAAAATGGTCAGCACAGTGCCCCATGCTGGACAGGGCTCTAGTATGGTCAGCACAATGCCCCATGCTGGACAGGGCTCTAGTATGGTCAGCACAATGCCCCATGCTGGACAGGGCTCTAGTATGGTCAGCACAATGCCCCATGCTGGACAATGCTCTAGTATGGTCAGCACAATGCCCCATGCTGGACAGGGCTCTAGTATTATCAGCACAATGCCCCATGCTGGACAGGGCTCTTGTATGGTCAGCACAATGCCCCATGCGGGACAGAGCTCTAGTATGGTCAGCACAGTGCCCCATGCTGGACAGGGCTCCAGTATGGTCAGCACAATGCCCCATGCTGGACAGAGCTCTAGCATGGTCAGCACAATGCCCCATGCTGGACAGAGCTCTAGTATGGTCAGCACAATGCCCCATGCTTGACAGAACTCTAATATGGTCAGCACAATGCCCCATGCTGGACAGAGCTCTAGTATGGTCAGCACAATGCCCCATGCTGGACAATGCTCCATTATGGTCAGCACAATGCCCCATGCTGGACAGGGCTCTAGTGTGGTCAGCACAGTGCCCCATGCTGGACAGGGCTCTAGTATGGTCAGCACAGTGCCCCATGCTGGACAGAGCTCTAGTATTATCAGCACAATGCCCCATGCTGGACAGGGCTCTAGTGTGGTCAGCACAATGCCCCATGCTGGACAGAGCTCTAGTATGGTCAGCACAATGCCCCATGCTGGACAGAGCTCTAGTATGGTCAGCACAATGCCCCATGCTGGACAGAGCTCTAGTATTATCAGCACAATGCCCCATGCTGCACAGGGCTCTAGTATGGTCAGCACAATGCCCCATGCTTCACAGGGCTCTAGTATGGTCAGCACAATGCCCCATGCTGGACAATGCTCCAGTATGGTCAGCACAATGCCCCATGCTGGACAGGGCTCTAGTGTGGTCAGCACAATGCCCCATGCTGGACAGAGCTCTAGTATTATCAGCACAGTGCCCCATGCTGGACAGGGCTCTAGTATTATCAGCACAGTGCCCCATGCTGGACAGGGCTCTAGTATTATCAGCACAATGCCCCATGCTGGACAGGGCTCTAGTATTATCAGCACAGTGCCCCATGCTGGACAGAGCTCTAGTATGGTCAGCACAATGCCCCATGCTGGACAGAGCTCTAGTATGGTCAGCACAATGCCCAATGCTGGACAAAACTCTAATATGGTCAGCACAGTGCCCCATGCTGGACAGGGCTCTAGTATGGTCAGCACAATGCCCTATGCTGGACAGGGCTCTAGTATGGTCAGCACAATGCCCCATGCTGGACAGAGCTCTAGTATTATCAGCACAATGCCCCATGCTGGACAGAGCTCTAGTATGGTCAGCACAATGCCCCATGCTGGACAGAGCTCTAGTATGGTCAGCACAATGCCCCAAGCTGGACAAAACTCTAATATGGTCAGCCCAATGCCCCATGCTGGACAGAGCTCTAGTATGGTCAGCACAATGCCCCATGCTGGACAATGCTCCAGTATGGTCAGCACAGTGCCCCGTGCTGGACAGGGCTCTAGTGTGGTCAGCACAATGCCCCATGCTGGACAGAGCTCTAGTATTATCAGCACAATGCCCCATGCTGGACAGGGCTCTAGTATGGTCAGCACAGTGCCCCATGCTGGACAGAGCTCTAGTATTATCAGCACAATGCCCCATGCTGGACAGAGCTCTAGTATGGTCAGCACAATGCCCCATGCGGGACAGAGCTCTAGTATGGTCAGCACAGTGCCCCATGCTGGACAGGGCTCCAGTATGGTTAGCACAATGCCCCATGCTGGACAGGGCTCTAGTGTGGTCAGCACAGTGCCCCATGCTGGACAGAGCTCTAGTATGGTCAGCACAATGCCCCATGCTGGACAGAGCTCTAGTATGGTCAGCACAATGCCCCATGCTGGACAGAGCTCTAGTATGGTCAGCACAATGCCCCATGCTGGACAATGCTCCAGTATGGTCAGCACAATGCCCCATGCTGGACAGGGCTCTAGTGTGGTCAGCACAGTGCCCCATGCTGGACAGGGCTCTAGTATGGTCAGCACAGTGCCCCATGCTGGACAGAGCTCTAGTATTATCAGCACAATGCCCCATGCTGGACAGAGCTCTAGTATGGTCAGCACAATGCCCCATGCTGGACACGGCTCTAGTATGGTCAGCACAATGCCCCATGCTGGACAGAGCTCTAGTATGGTCAGCACAATGCCCCATTCTGGACAGGGCTCTAGTGTGGTCAGCACAGTGCCCCATGCTGGACAGAGCTCTAGTATTATCAGCACAATGCCCCATGCTGGACAGAGCTCTAGTATGGTCAGCACAATGCCACATGCTGGACAGAGCTCTAGTATGGTCAGCACAATGCCCCATGCTGGACAGGGCTCTAGTATGGTCAGCACAATGCCCCATGCTGGACAGAGCTCTAGTATGGTCAGCAATATGCCCCATGCTGGACAGGGCTCTAGTGTGGTCAGCACAGTGCCCCATGCTGGACAGGGCTCTAGTATGGTCAGCACAATGCCCCATGCTGGACAGAGCCCTAGTATTGTCAGCACAATGCCCCATGCTGGACAGAGCTATAGTGTGGTCAGCACAATGCCCCATGCTGGACAATGCTCCAGTATGGTCAGCACAATGCCCCATGCTGGACAGGGCTCTAGTGTGGTCAGCACAGTGCCCCATGCTGGACAGGGCTCTAGTATGGTCAGCACAATGCCCCATGCTGGACAGGGCTCTAGTATTATCAGCACAATGCCCCATGCTGGACAGAGCTCTAGTGTGGTCAGCACAATGCCCCATGCTGGACAGAGCTCTAGTATGGTCGGCACAATGCCCCATGCTGGACAGGGCTCTAGTATGGTCAGCACAATGCCCCATGCTGGACAGGGCTCTAGTATGGTCAGCACAGTGCCCCATGCTGGGCAGAGCTCCAGCATGGTCAGCACAATGCCCCATGCTGGACAGAGCTCTAGTATGGTCAGCACAATGCCCCATGCTGGACAGAGCTCTAGTATGGTCAGCACAATGCCCCATGCTGGACAGAGCTCCAGTATGGTCAGCACAATGCCCCATGCTGGACAGAGCTCTTGTATGGTCAGCACAGTGCCCCATGCTGGACAGAGCTCTCGTATTATCAGCACAATGCCCCATGCTAGACAGGGCTCTAGTATGGTCAGCACAATGCCCCATGCTGGACAGAGCTCTAGTATTATCAGCACAATGCCCCATGCTGGACAGAGCTCTAGTATGGTCAGCACAGTGCCCCATGCTGGACAGGGCTCTAGTATGGTCAGCACAATGCCCCATGCTGGACAGAGCTCTAGTATGGTCAGCACAGTGCCCCATTCCTTACAGGGCTCTAGTATGGTCAGCACAGTGCCCCATGCTGGACAGGGCTCTAGAGTGGTCAGCATAGTGCCCCATGCTGGACAGAGCTCTAGTATGGTCAGCACATGCCCCATGCTGGACAGAGCTCTAGTATGGTCAGCACAATGCCCCATGCTGGACAGGGCTCTAGTATGGTCAGCACAGTGCCCCATGCTGGACAGGGCTCTAGTATGGTCAGCACAATGCCCCATGCTGGACAGAGCTCTAGTATGGTCAGCACAATGCCCCATGCTGGACAGAGCTCTAGTATGGTCAGCACAATGCCCCATGCTGGACAGAGCTCTAGTATGGTCAGCACAGTGCCCCATGCTGGACAGAGCTCTAGCATGGTCAGCACAATGCCCCATGCTGGACAGGGCTCTAGTATAGTCAGCACAATGCCCCATGCTGCACAGGGCTCTAGTATGGTCAGCACAATGCCCCATGTTGGACAGAGCTCTAGTATTATCAGCACAATGCCCCATGCTGGACAGGGCTCTAGTGTGGTCAGCACAGTGCCCCATGCTGGACAGGGCTCGAGTGTGGTCAACACAATGCCCCATGCTGGACAGGGCTCTAGTATGGTCAGCACAGTGCCCCATGCTGGACAGAGCTCTAGTATAGTCAGCACAATGCCCCATGCTGCACAGGGCTCT